>NW_006921916.1:531920-540981 GCF_000298275.1 Orycteropus afer afer
TTTCTTTGTTGAAGAGGGTCTGTGCAATCCTTCTGCCTAGTCCGCCATCTTGCCCCGCCTCCCCGACAATAATAATTTTGAAACAGACAAAAACAAACTAAAATAAAATGAAAAAATAATCTGGGCAGGGCAACCATGTTCTGTTGGAGAACAGAGACTGGGATAGAATTCCTGTTGGCCCAGAAGGTGGGTGGAAATGAAGGATTTCTGTACCTTCATTCACCAAAAGGGTGTGGGGTATAAGAGTAATAATATCGTACCTTTCCAGTCCTCTGTGTCTGGAATATCCTTGTGGTTCCTAGCAAGTGGTGCCTTTTCTTAAGTCCCTGGATCTGACAGAATTCTGTTGCTTTAAATATCCAAAATGGTCGAACCGCTTGTAAACATTCAAAATGGCTGCACCCTCCAGATAGCCAAAATTTCACAGCTCATCCCATCTCCCTCTTTGCTGCTTCCTTTTTTATTCACCAGCCACCAGTTCAGTCCTTCATATAGCCCCTGGTTAGCAGAGCTGATTTTTAGGTTAATTCTTAGGTCCTAACACCACTTTGCAATATCTAAGCTGTCTGTGCCATCAGGATCACTGCCAGATTGCAGCTCAATATGTCTCCATTTTTGGTATTTTCATGCAAATTCTTCTACTAGTTGGAGTTTAGTATCCTTCTTTGGTATCCTTTCAAAGCTTAGGGCTCCAGTATTAGCTTCACTATCTGTGTTAATTGATTCCCCTTTCCCTTGTTGAAGAAGGTCTGTGTCATATGTCTGTCTATTCTGCCATCTTACTGGAAACATCAATCTCCTTACTTTCTTTTTCTGAGTTTTTCTTCTCCCATTAACATAAGGTGACTGCCCCCTAAATTTCCTATCTGATCTTTCAAGTGGATGTTGTCCATTTTATGCTATACAGATAGATCTCAAAGAGCCTAATGTGCAAAGCATATATTTTTTAATTAAAAAAAAAAAAAAAAGCTCATTGCTGTCTAGTAGATTTGACTCATAATGACCTCTCCTTGGGTTTCAGAAGAGGTATCTCCACAGAAGTTGATTGCCCCACCTTCTTTCTGAGGAGTGGTTGGTGGATTTGAACTGTCAGACTTCTGATTAGCAGTCAAATGCCTTAGGCGCTACACCACCAGAGCTCCCACATTTTTCAATAGTTAAGCTAAACTATTATTTGGTTTTAAGAAAAGTTTAAGTAGTATTTTTCATTTAAGGTTTAAAAATTATCTCAGGACAATATTTCAGGGATTCATCCAGCCTGCATGGCTCCGTAAGTATGGATTCCATGAGAATTTGAAATTCTGTCTTTCATTTTCTCGCTTTTGAACAGAACTTTTCTGTAGAATCATTGATTAAAATATTCAGTAATTTTAGCTGGGCATCATCCAGTTCTGGTCTCATGGCAAAGGGTGAGTTGTTCGTGGATGCAATTAGCCACATTTTCCATTTCTTCCTTCTATTCCTGACTCTCCCTCTTCCTCTGCTTACAAGCTTTTAAAACCTAGGAACTATACATGGAACTAGGGGTTAGAAGAGAATCAATAAACACTTTACTAAGTCAATTAACTGGGTTGTCCAAAAAAAACATTACCCTAAACTTCGAAACCAAGGAATCAAATCATATGAGTTTCAAAATAGTATAATTTTAATATGAAATCAAAATAATAATTACTAACAGAGCACTTTACATTCTCTTTATCATATTAAGTCTTCAAAGTCCAGTGTGCATTTTATGTTTTCTACACATCTAAATTTGAAGCAGTGAATTTCAAGTGTGTTAGGGCTACTACACTGGACAGCATAGACAGAAACACAGAGTGCTAGAATTTTTCAGAGAGAGAGTGTTTATTGAGCTTCAGAATGATTGAGCAGAGTGCCCTGGAAAAGTGAGACTTGAAGTATATCTTTGTTTTTTTATTTTTTATTTTTTTGCAGTGTTCCCTCCTTCCCACCCCCAGTAACCAAAAAAGAAAGTTTCCCTTCATATATAAACCTTTCCTTGACTTTTTACAATAATGAATTAATGCCCTTCAAGTTCATCCACATTATGTGGTGTTTTGTAGATTCTACATTATTCTTTAGTGTTGCATAATATTCCATGGTGTAACATAATTTGGTTATCCATTCTGTTGATGGGCATGTAAGTTGTTTCCATCTTTTTGCTGTTATAAATAGTGCTGTGAGAAACATGGGTGTGCATGTATCTGTTCCTGTCATAGCTCTCACTTCTTTAAGATACATATACCTAGTAATGGGATTGTTGGATCAAATGATATCTTTAATATAATGTTACCACTTACAGAAGTTTGAAAATAGAAAAAAAAACATTGCAAGTATCAAGGTTGGATATCATCAGAAGTTCCAAAGGCTTCAAGGACTAATTGCCCTTGCTGAATTTGGGATAGCTGCCATTCAGTTCTCAGAAACCTGATTAAATGAGCATGATGAATTTCTTTTCATAGAGGCAAATGCACAGTAAACAAGCTCAGGAAACTGATATATAAAACCAAGTGACCAGGAAATATATTGTTGTTGTTGTTATGTGCCCTTGAGTCGGCCCTGACTCATAGCCACCCCTCCTTGGGTTTTCGAGGCAGTATCAATACGGAAGTAGATGGCCCCATGTTCCTTCTGAGAAATATATATGTGTGTGTGTGTGTGTGTGTATACATATAATTTAAATATATATATGTATACATATAATTTAAATATATATATATATATATATATATATATATATATATATATATATATATATATATATATATATATATGTATGTATGTATATATTTCCTGGCCACTATATATATATATATATCTCGGAAGGAAGATGGGGCAATCTACTTCTGTAATGATACTGCCTCAGAAATCCGAGGAGTTGCTATGAGTTGGGTCCAACTTGACGGCACATAGCAACAACAACAACAACAACTAATATATATATATATTAGTAATACAGAGAGGAACAGTACATAGAGATTTCATAAAGACTTTACCTAGTTTTTCCCAATGGCAACATCTTGAGAATTATAGTACAGTATTATAATCAGGATGGAGCTTTCATGTTGCCCTTTTATAACCACTCTTCTTCCCTATGGCTCCCACCTTTTCCTTAACCCCTAGAAACAACTGATCTGTTCTCCATTTCTACAATTTTATAATTTCAAATCTCTTATTGTTGTTGTTGTTGTTATATGCCGTTGAGTCAGACCCCACTCATAGCGACCCCTCCTTGGGTTTCCGAGGCAGTATCACTATGGAAGTAGATTGCCCAACCTTTGTTCCGAGGAGTGGCTGGTGGGTTTTAGCCGCCAGCCTCCTGATTAGCAGTCAAGTGCCTTAGGCAGCATGATTATTAGGAGATTCATCTAGATTGTGGCATATCATCATAGTTCATATATATATTTTTTTTATTGCTAAGTACTATTTCATGTTATGGATGTTGGACTATTCATCTGTCAAAGGCATCCTGGATTGTTCTCAGTTTTGGGTTACTATGAATAAAATTGCTATACACATTTGTGTAGAGTTTCTTTGTGTGAACACAAGTTTTAACTTTTCTAGGCTAATGCCCAAGGGTGCAACTGCTGGGTCCTATGGTTGTTGCATGTTTGATTTTTTAAGAAACTACCCAAAACTACCAAAATGTTGCCCAGAGTGGCTGTACCATTTTATACCAGCAATGTATGAGAGTTCCAGTTTCCCGGCATCATTTCCAGCATTATATTATATTTTTAGTTTTAGTCATTCTTACAGGTGTATAGTGATATATCATTGTGGTTTTAATTTCCCTAGTGGATAATGATGTTAAACAAATTTTTGTGTGATTATTTACCATCTGTATATTCATTACAGTGAAATATCTCTTCAGGTGTTTCCTTATTTTCTTATTGGATTTTTTTTTAATTTACTGTTTAGTTTTGAAAGTTCTTCATATAGTCTACATACTGGTCCTTTGTTGTATATGAGGATCTCTGGTACCACAGTGGTTAATGTACCCAGCTGTTAATAAAAACATTGATAGTATGAACCCACCAGCTGCTCCATGAAAGAAATATACGGCAATCTGATTCAGAAAGATGACAGAATTGCAAACCCTATCAGCCAGTTCAACTGTGTCCTATAGGATTATTATGAGTTGAAATTGACTTGATAGCAATGTCCTGGATTTGTGGTTTTGTTTATTGAATGTATTATACAAATATTTTCTCTCAGTCTATAGCTTGTCTTTCATTGTATTATCAGGATCGTTAGCAGAACAAAAAATATGTTGATGAAATCCAATTTATCCATTTTTCTTTTATGGATCAAGCTTTTGGTGTCTAAGAATTCATTCCCTAGCCCTAGACTTCAAAATTTTCTCTCAGTTTGTTTTTCTAAAAGTTATATTTTATATTTAAATGTGTGATCTCTTTTTAGTTATTTTTGGACAATCAAGCTCATTTTCTTCTGTGTATAGATGTCCAGTTCTGTTCCATTGCTTTATGTGGCTATCCCCCTTACTACAGTACTATCTTTATTACTGTATCTATAAAATGAAAGAAAAACCAAACCAGTTGCTTTTGAGTTGATGCTGACTCATGATGACACCATGTGTTTCAGAGTAGAATTATAGTCCATAGCGTTTTCAATGGTTGTGATTTTTCAGGGGTAGATCACCAAGCCTTTCTTTTGAGAGCTCTCTGGTTGGATTTGAACTGTCAACCTTTAGTTAGTAAGCTGACTGCTTAACATTTTGTGCCATCCATGGGTTCTAGCTATACAAAATATCTTGAAATTGGATAGAATGTTTCCTCCTACTTTATCTCTATGTTTCAAAATTGTTTTAGCTATTCTAGTTCCTTTGTATTTAGGTAGAAATCTTACAAATAATATTTTATTTTCAAAAACTCTTCCTAGGATTTGAATAGGAATTATATCAAATCTGTATACAAATTTTGGGAGAACTGAAATCTTTGCTATGTTGACCTTTGCAATTTGTGAACATGGTATATTGTTCCTTTATTTAATTCTTCTTTTATCAGTGTTGCAAATTTCAGTATACAAGTCCTACACATGTTTTATTAAGTATTTCTTTTTGACTGATTGTAAATGCCATTGTATATTAATAGTATAGGTATGAATTGCTTAGTGTCCATCCAGGCAATGTGTGAATGGATGTATGTTCATTGTCCCATAAGATTTTTTGATTTTATTTTCTTTTTAAAGGGAAACAACTCTTCTTTTGTTTATTATTTCCCCCTAATGCTTTTAAAGACCCCAAAACCCAGACTCTGGCAGCAATAAACTGTGGGTGTGATATAAGCAGGTGAGGCAGAAGACAAGGTATCAAGAACATTATCCATGAAGAGAGCAAGAGATCACTAAAAAGACAAGAAAAGAAGAGAAGACCAAAATGGATGACAGAAGAGACTCTGAAACTTGCCCTTGAGTGGAGAGTAGCTAAAGCAAATGGAAGAAATGGCAAGATAAAGGAGCTGAACAGAAGATTTCAAAGAGCAGCTCGAGCAGACAAAACCAATTACTAAAATGAAATGTGCAATGACCTGGAGTTTAAAAATGAAAAGGGAAGAACAGGCTCAACATTTCTCAAGCTGAAAGAAGTGAAGAAAAAATTTAAAGCCTCGAGTTGCAATATTGAGAGATTTTATGGGCAAAATATTGAATGATGCAGGAAACATCAAGAGAAGATGGCAGGAATACACAGAGTCACTGTACCAAAAAGAACTGGTCAATCTTCATTCATTTCAGGAAGTGCCATGTGATCTAGAACCAATGGTACTGAAGGAGGAAGTTGAAGCTGCAATGAAAGAATTGGCGAAGAACAAGGCTCCAGGAATTGACGGAATACCCATTGAGATATTTCAACAAACGGATGCCCCGTTGGAGGTGCTGGTGAAAGGCATGTCTTCTGGATTCTCCATTTCTGGCTCTAGGCATCTAATCTGATAAATTCATTGTAACAGGCGAATTTCCCTAAACCTCTTGATACTGTCTTCTACATTATACCAAGGCAGGTCTGGTATTTCAACTTGATTTAAGGTAGGCCACTGAATAATCTATGCTTCAGTAAGCCAATCAAATAAACTATTAAATCCTTTCCTAACCTCCTGAGCTGAAATATTGAATGAAGAATCCTACCTAGTGGGCCTAAGTCAATAAACTCAGACTGATCCAATGTTATATTACTAGCACCATTATCCCATACCTTCAATAGCCATTCCCATATATATTCTCCAGGTTTCTGTTTGTATGTGTTAGCAAAATCAAGTAGGTCTTTTCAGATGTAGTGTACCACCTCCTCAGTCACACTTTTCTATTTCACCTTTTGGGGCTCGCTTGATCTTAAGTTTAATTATAGGTCTAGCAGCAAAAATGGGTTGTTGGGACAGTTCTTGAGAACATTCAGCAATGTCTTCCATGGTATCTACCTCAGGGAATGACCCAGCAGGAACAGTTGGGTTAATCCCATCAAACTGAGGTGGAAGGGATAATGGTTTTATAGTAATTCCTGCAGATAGGAGGGATTCAACAGAGTTTACAGGCTCCCTATCCTCCTCTTCGTGACTGCTCATATGTCCCCATTCCAGGTTTCAGGATCCCATTTTTTCCCAATCAATGCCCTCACTTTCACTTCAGATGCCATTCTGGGTTGGAAATTCAATTGGTGTTGTAATTCAGTCACCCTTACAATAAGACTCTGGGTTTGGTTTTTGATGATATCAACCCTTTTGTTGGAAGAAATGAGGCTTTCTTTCAGAGCATAACTGGAAACAATGATGTCTTTTATGTGGTGCTTGAGCTTTAGCACCCCTGAACTCTTCTCACTTTTTCACCACTTTGTCTAGTGTAAGTAGGACCAACCAACCAGCTTCCTTATACTCCTCATGCTGACAAAAATTGCAGAAAAGTATCAAATATGCAATCACCCAGAACTTCACTTCTCAAAAATTCTTGATCTATTGGTGGTAGTGTAGTGCATAAGGCACTTGACTACTAACCAGAAGGCTGGTGGTTCAAACCCACCAACCACTCCTCAGAAGGAAGGCTGGGCAATCTACTTCCGCAGTGATACTGCCTCGGAAACCCAAGGAGGGGTCACTAGGAGTCGCGTCCAACTTGAAAGTACATAACAACAACAATGACAATAGGTGGTGCTATTTTGCATATTAATGTTGCCACTTCATGCCACGGATTAGCAGGGCCCTCTTTACTAATGGAGACAGAATCACCACTGTCTTTATGATTAATCAAATTGGGGAACCAAAACAGAATTGGTGAGAACCAATTTAGGAAGCCCATCCTTATAATTTTGTCTCTCTAGAACCACTCCCAGTACCAAATGTGTTCGCCTGGGTTCTCTAGAGAAGCAAAACCAGTAAAGCTTAAAAGCTTATATATATATATATATATATATATATATATATATATATATAGAGAGAGAGAGAGAGAGAGAGAGAGAGAGAGAGAGAAATTTATCTTAGGAAAATGGCTCACACACTTATAAAAGCTGGCAAGTCCCAAGTTCCCTGATCAAACGTTAAGCTGGAGGCTTTTCCCAACTCATGCGGCTGTAGGAGCTGATGAGCTCCATGTTGGCAGACAATAGGCCAGCTGTTGACTCCAATGAATGACTAATCCAAGATCTCCAGGTTGAATGGTGGATTGTTTGCTCACAGACAGTTGTAAGCAGCACAACAACATCCCGATCCACAGAAGGGTGTCTCTTTTTCTCAGGATGTCCATAAATATATTGGAAGCAGGTCACACCCCTGGGGAAACTCTCTTTCAATGGATTGGCTGCTCAAAACATATATATCCAATCTCATCATGGGAATAACTCAAATTACAACTGCTTAAACCACTCAGAATTGTGGTCCAGCCAAGTTGACACACAACTCCAACTATCACAACTGTACTGAATGAGACCCATGCTTATTCAATTTGTATGCTGAGTAAATAATCTAAGAAGCTGGATTGTATGAAGAAGAACATGGCATCAAGACTGGAGGAATACTCATTAAAACCTGAGATACACAGATGACACAACTTTGCTTGCTCAGAGTGAGGATGACTTGAAGCACTTACTGATGAAGATTGACTACAGTCTGCAGTGTGGATTACTCTTTAATATAAAGAAAAAAATCCTCACAACTGGTCCAATAAACAGCTTCAAGGTGGATGGAGAAAAGATTTAAATTGCTAATGACTTCATATTACTTGGTTCTACAGTCAACACCAATGGAAGCAGCAGTCAGGACATCAGACAATGATTTGCTTTTGGCATATCTGCTGCAAAAGACCTCTTTCAAGTGATAAAGAGCAAAGATGTCTCCTTGAAAACTAAGGTGTACCTAATCCAAGCCATGGTACTTTTAATCACCTCTTATACATATGAGAGCTGGACAATGAATGAGGGAGATTGAAAAAGGGTTGATACTTTTGAGTTGTGGTGTTGGAGAAGAATGCTGAGAATATCATGACTGCTAAAAGGACTGACAAATCTGTCTTGGAAGAAGTGCAGTAGGAATGTTCCTCAGAAATGAGAATGGCCAGATTTCATCTCACCTACTTTGGTCATGTTGTCAGAAGGAACCATATCCTGGAGAATGATATCATGTTTGATAAAGTGGAGGGTCAACAAAAAAAGGGAAGGTCCTCAATGAGATAGATTGACATCGTGGCTGCTACACTGAGCTCAGGTATAGATAGCAAGGATCATGAGGCTGGCACAGAACCAGGCAGTGTTTTGTTCTGCTCTGCATAACATCCTATGAATCAGAGAGGACTCGACAGCACCTAACAGGAACAACAATTGAATAAGACAATTGAGAGCAGAATTCTTGCCTTGATCTTGATTTTAAGAGCAAAGCAGTCTTTTAGTGTAATGTTAACTATAGTTTTCTTTTTTCTTTTTTTTTTTTTTCAATGTAAAAATTATTTTATTTATTTATTTATTTTCCTCATCACTTTTTAATTTTATTTTGATTTCGGTGAAGATTTACAGAGTAAATTCACTTTTCATACAGCAGTTCACATATACTTTGTCTCATGTCATTGA
>NW_006921916.1:546141-554535 GCF_000298275.1 Orycteropus afer afer
CTGTGTCTGTGTTAATTGGTTTCCCTTTTCTTTGTTGAAGAGGGTCTGTGCAATCCTTCTGCCTAGTCCGCCATCTTGCCGGAACTCCTAGTTTTCTTTTTTAATCAATGTTATTTATCCAGTTGAGGTACTTCTTCTCAATTCTTATTTTTCTCAGTGCTCACTATGAATGAATGAATGTTAAATTTCAACAAATGTGATTTGTGCCTCAATTAACATGATCCTGAAAATTTTTTTCTTTACCTTGTTAAGGAGCTCCAGTGATATAGTGGATAAGGCATTTGGCTGCTAACCAGAAGGTTAGTGGTTCAAACCCACCAGCTTCTCCATGAAAAAAAGATGGGACAATTTATTTCCATAAAGATTTACTGCCTTAGAAACCCAATGGGGGTTGCTATGAGTTGGAATCAATTTTCAAGTTTCAATTACACCAATCTTGTAGCCCCAGATTAAATCCAAATTGATCGTGATATATATTGCTGATTTCTGTTCCCATGAATGTATGTATCTCTCTATATATAATGCTTTTGTTGTTTTTGACAGTATATATAGCAGAAATACACCAATTAAATAATTTCTACATGTACAATTCAGTGGCACTGATTACTTTCTTTGAGTTGTGCAACTATTCTCACTCTCCTTTTCCAAATAGTTCCAAATATTTCTTCCTTCATTACCATAAACTCATTGTCCCCTAAGTTTTCTATCTAATCTATGAGTTGCTGTCATCAATTTGATACTACACCAAAACAAAACAAACCCTCACTGCCATGGAGTCAGATACGACTCATAGCAACACCTCCTTGGGTTTCCGAGGCAGTATCTCTATGGAAGTAGATTGTCCAATCTTCCTTCCAAAGAGTGCTTGTTGGGTTTGAACTGCCAACCTTCTGGTTAGCAGAATTCCCTAAGCACTACGCTCCTAGCCCCTAGACCCCATACAGATAGCTATCAAAAGAGTACAAAGCTCAAGACAGACATTCTTTACCAGTTAAGTAAAACTGCTTTCTTTTAAGAAGGCTTCACAGGATAGTTTTGGCTTCAAGTATAAAGATTATCTCAGGGCAATCGTTTCACAGGTTCATCTGGCCTCAATGGCTCCAGAATTTCTTGATTCCATGAGAATTTGTAATTCTGTTCTTCATTTTCTCACTTTTGATTAGGATTCTTCTATATAATCTTTGCTCAAAATGTTCCATAAAGTTAGTCAGGCACTATCTACTTCTTCCAGTCTCATGGCAAAGGAGACAATTGTTCATGGAGGCAAATAGCCACACATCGTTTCCTGTTCCTGACCCTTCTTTTTCATCTATTGCTCCAGGTGAATAAAGACCAGTTGTTGTGCCTTGAATTGCTGCTTGCAAGCTTTTAAGATCCCAGGTAATTTGAAACAAACTAGGAGGTAGAAAGAACAGAAGGACTAAACACAATATTAGGACAATTAATGGGGATGTCCCATGAAAACATGACCTCTATCTGTAAACCAAGGAACCAAATCCCATGAAGTGCTGAGTTGTACATAGGGAGTCTCAGAAGTTGCTCTTTTTGTTGTTGTTTTGTTATTTATCATACATCTTCAAATTCAACTTTTTACAGGTGCACACCTTATTGACATTGATTATATTAATTGGCTATGCAACAATTATCTTTAATCAATGTGATTTTCCATCACCATAAATCAAAACTCAGTAATCCATAATGAATAACACCCCCTTCTCTTTCCTTCCTATCCCTACTAACTACTAATAAACATTGGTTTATTACTAATAAACCATTTGGTTGTTCTTATCTTTTATATAAGTGAGGTTATACAATATTTGAAAGGAGAGTTTCCTTGGGGATATAACCTGCCTCCATTATATAAATGGATGTTCTGGTAAAACTTGCTTTCTTTTATTTGTCCTATACTCTTCTTTTACCCTCACTCCTGGTTCTTGGGACATAAATGTGCAGAAATCTCTAACCTGCCACCTGACCTTCAGGTTTTATGTTCACTAACCCTGCAACCTCATGTGCTAACAGCACCCTCCAGCTTGCCTCCTTATCTGCATATTTGCATTTGTCAGCCCCTACAAACATATGAGCCAGTAGAGGTCTTTAGCCTGTCACACGAACCATGCACCTGGGACTTTCCAGCCTCCATAATTGTGTGAACCATTTTCTGATAATTGTGTAAGTCATCTCATAGAAATAATTTCTATGTACATATATTTTTATATACAGAGTCTCTCTCTCTCTCTCTCTCTATATATATATATATATACATACATATACATATACATATATATATATATATATATACTTCACTGTTTTTGTTACTCTAAAGAACCCCAGACTAAGACAATGGTCATGTCCTGTTAAATTTCTCTTTCTTCAGGATATCTTTGCCTCTATTTTCTCTGATTTATTTATGTTGATTTCATTATTTAGTATTCAGAAATTTCCCTCATTCACAAGTACTTACATTACAGCTTTCAGGAAGCTCCTACATACCAACAATAATACTTGGAGAATTGGAGAGAGCCCAAGAGTATTTCAAGTGAGGAAACCATTGTGAAGCAGGATGCTCTATGACTGAAAAAGACTGGTACCAGTGGTGACAAACAGCCTCAGAGCAGATCAGGTTCATGTTATGGAATAATAATAATAATAATAATAATAATAATAATAATAAAATGTTGTGAAAGAGTAAGGGGACAGGTTATCATAAGTCTGAATATCAGGTTAAGAAATTTGGTCTACAGCAAGAATTCTTAATCTCCTCCCCCCCAATATGCCCTTTGGTAATCTAACAAAGTTTTTAGAACCCTTCTCAGAATAATGTGTTACATGCGTAAAATAAAATACATGGAATTACAAGGGAAATAACTTATAATGAAATAGAATTACAAATATTAAAAATAAACGTGCTTCTTTATTAACAATGATAAGCAACACTATCTAGTGGTGGGTCTAATAACTATTATAATTTCATTATACTGAAGGATATATATTTTGCGATATCTATAATAATTAAAGTGATGTGAAAATATCTGTAAGTTTTGTTGCTGACAAAGCTATGAGTATTAATAATATTGCCATGATTTATTATCTACATTCATAACTGAATGAAATATTTTCAGGTTAGTGAAATTGAAATAGTTTTTTCCTTTCCTATCTAAATGTATGACTGTTGATTCTATTCCTAAATATTTGCAGGTCTGTGGACATAGCTTAAAAATGCCTGGTATGTGTGGACTGTTAGGTTTGATCCATGATGGCTCATTAAGCCTATGGAGCAGCATAGATCTGACTTGGAGCCAGTATCTACTTTACAACAATCTCAGTAACTACCTCATTGTCTTTCAAATTAAGATTTTTGCTTTCTAAAGAAAACATAATGCCATCCCTGATTTAGATATATGTAGGCTATAAGATAAATGAAAAAAATAAATGTGAAATTTGGTGTCTCGTATTTCAGATAATTTTATTGGGTATTTTTTTCTTTAACATATCAAATTTAAAGGTAAAGAACAAAGAGATAAAGCCATATGGCTCAAAAAGAAACACTAAAGCCTAAGTCTATTTATACTGGAACTGAAATAAACCCATCAATAATTGTCTGTTAACTCCATGCTTGACATTCAGAAAGGAAGAACAAAAACACAAGTATGTTTGGAAATTCAGATTGAATGAGTAAATTATTGAATGATTTATGGTAGGCTGACATCCCTAGCTATTATCTGGACATCAGGATTCTATATTGATGGTAAGCATCTCCTGTTGAGTCAGAAAACTTAAATAAAAACAGAATCAATCAAATTTAGCCAATTTGAGGTTACACCTTCTTCTAAAAGATTGCTTACTTCTTTATTTAAGACATCAATTCTCTGGCTATACCTCTACCTTCCATGGAGCTAACTAACAGTTCAACCAACAAGAGCTAAATATATAGAACCAAATAAAGGTGGCAAGATTCTTTAGAAGTCAGGGGAATACAATTTTCTAGTAAAATTGTCTATACTTATATGTATTTGCTTATAATTTTCATAATCACCGTCAGTAGTATTAAAAGTGTTATTTAGGGAATATTCCATGTAAATATTTAGAAGAGAGAGGAAGTTTTAGCTATAGAGATAATGATTTCTAAATACATAGTTGTTTTTTCATTGCTAGCTAATATTCATTGAACTTTTAATATATTCTAGATATTGTTCTAAATACTTATACATACTAAGTTAATTGCACGAATAACATTAATATTATTGTCTTATTTTACAAAGAAGAAAATTGAGGCAGTGAATATTTCAGTAACTTGCTCTCACAGGTGGTAACCTAGAGTTTAAATCTACACCCTATATAATCACTAGGCTCTCTTTCTTTCTTAAGTAGAATTTAGATACTGGATACAAGCTAGTTGCTATTGCTATAATGATTTACTAATTATTTAATTATTACTAGAAATATTATTAAAAATTATCATTACAAATTATTACTAGAAATAGTACTCAGAAATTTTAAATATTCTTTTGAGTGTGGAAAATGTATTTCCAAAAGGAATTAAGATGAGAGATATTGATTATGGGTATGGAAGTTAAAAAATGGTGCAACTTGCATAAACCTCAAATTTTGGACACTTTTTATGGTTTTATTCTCAGCTAAAACAAAAAACTCACAGCTGGTAGGTCAGAAGTTAATGAACAACATGAATTAATCTGAGCCCATGGTCAATGGTTTGAAACTACCAACTGCTCTGGGGGAGAAAGATGGGGTAGTCTTCTGTTAAGCCTTGTAAACACTATTGGGAAGTTCTACTCTGTCCTGTTGGGTCACAATGAGTCAGAATCAATTCAATGGCAATGGATGGATAAAGGCACAGTCCTCAGTTTATGTGGCTATTCTGTTAAAATATTTGAATACTTATCATACTGGTCAATTTATTAAGCAACAAATGGTAATCATTTGAAAACTTTAACTTTCTTGCTTTTTGCTTTAAAGGTTCATGAAACAGAGAATTGAATTTATGGAACATGATCATCATCCATTTGATGCATGGTGTCTTTGAAGCTGTTTTACAGAAATTTTTCTTTATGCCTTACTCCCATTCCCATCCTGCTAATTTCCCTATGAACACAGACCCTAATATCCTTAGATTTATATGTATTTGTTTCTTTTCTTTTTATTTTTGCTATGTTTCTGCCCTTCCCCTCTGACCCCTGGGAACCAACAAAAAAAGTTTCCTTCCATATATCAACCTTTCCTTGACCTTCACAATAACAGACTAATACAATATTTGTCCTTCTGTGATTGACTTATTTCACTCAGCATAATGTCCTCCAATTCATCCACATTATGTGGTGTTTTGCAGATTCTACATTATTTTTTAGTGGTGCATAGTATTCCACTGTGTGTATGTACCATACCATTCTTTGTTGATGGGCATCTAGCTTGTTTCTATCTTTTTGCTATTGTAAATAGTGGTGTAATGAACATGGATGTGCATGTATCTGTTCCTGTGCTGGCTCTCACTTCTTGAAGATATGTACCTAGTAATGGGATTGCTAGATTAAATGGTATTTCTAATTCCAACTTTTTAAGGAATTGCCATACGGCTTTCCACAGTAGTTGTATCATTTTACACGCCCACCAGCAGTGTACAAGAGTCCCAATCTCTCCACATCCTCATTAGCATTTGTTATTTTCTGTCTTGTTGAATTTTGCTATCAGTGCTGGGACCAGATAGTATCTCATTGTTTTGATTTGCATCTCTCTAAGGCATTTGACCACTAGCCAGAAGGCTGGTGGTTCAAACATACCAGCCACTCCTGGAAAGGAGACTGGCCAATCTACTTCTGTAGAGATACCCCCTTGGGAACCGAAGGAAGGATCACTATGAGTTGACACTGACTCGACAGCAGTGAGTGAGAATGGCTAATCATTGTGAACATTTCTTCATGTGTTTTTTGACCACCTGAATATACTCTTTGGTGAAGTGTCTATTCATGTCTTCTGCCTGTTTGTTAAATGGATTGTTTGTCTTTTTGTTGTTGAGATGTTGGAGGTTTCTATATTAAGTTCAGAGATAAGTCCCTTGCCAGATATATCATTGCTGAATATTTTTTCCCAATCGTGGGGTATCTTTTCAACTCTTCTGGAGAAGTCTTTTGAAGCCCATAACAACTTAATTTTTAGAAGGTCCCATTCATCGAGTTTATCTTCTGCTGTTTGTGCATTTTGGGTTATCCTTGATAATCTAATTATGCCATAAATGAGGGCCCCTAAATTTGCCCCTAGTTTTTACTTGAGGAACTTCATAGTTTTAGGTTTCACATTGAAGTATTTGATCCATCTGAAGGTAGGTTTTGTGTATGGTGTGAGGTACGGATCTTGTTTCATTTTTTTGCAAATGGATATCCAGTTTTGCCAGCACAACATGTTAAAGAGACCATCTCTTTCCCATTTAATGGATGTCAGCCCTTTGTCAAAAATCAGCTGATCATAGGTTGATGGATCTTTTCCTGGATTCTCAATTCTGTTCCATGGGTCTATGTGTCTGTTGTACTAATACCAGGCATTTTTGACTGCTGTGGCTGTATAGTAGGTTTTGAGATCTGGGAGTGTGAGACTTCTTACTCTGTCTTTTTTCAATAGTGCTTTGCTTATCCGATGTGTCCATATAAAATTAGTGATTGTTTTTTCCATAACTGTAAAAATGTTGATGAGATCTGGAATGGAATTGCATTAAATGTGTAGATTGCTTGGGTAATGTTGACATTTTCAGAGTGTTCAATCATCCTATCCATGAGCATGGTATGTCCTTCCATTTATGTAGATCTCTTATGGTTTCTTGAAGTAGTCTATAATTTTCTTTGTACAGGTCTTTTGTGTTCTTGGTAGGATTTATTCCCAAGTATTTTATTTTCTTGATAGCTATTATAGATGATACTGATTTCTTTATTTCTTTTTCAGCAATCTCCTTGCTGGTGTAGAGGAATCCAACTGATTTTTTTGTATGTTGATTTTGTATCCTGAGACAAGAGTTAGCTAAATCTCTCAATTAGTTCCAATATTTTTTTTTTTTTTTGCTGAGTCTCCAGGGTTTTCTAAGTATGGGATCATATCATCAGAAAATAAGGATAGTTTAACTTCTTCCTTACAAATTTGGATGCCTTTGATTTCTCTTTCTTGCCATATTGCCCTGGTTAGGACTTCCAATACAATGTTGAATAGAAGTAGTGATGGAGGGCATCCTTGTGTGTTTCCTGTTTGCAAGGAGGAAGGGTTTTAGTCTCTCTCCATTGAGAATAATGTTGGGTGTTAGTTTTGCATATATGCTTTTTATCATGCTGAGGAAGGCCCCTTCTATTTCTATTTTGCTGAGAGTTTTATCAGGAATTGGGTGTTGGATTTTATCAAATGACTTTTCTGCATTTATTGATATGATCATGTAGTTCTTTTCCCTTGCTTTATTTATGTGGTGGATGATGTTGATTGCTTGTTGAATGTTGAGCCATCCTTGCATATGTGGTATGAACTCCACTTGGTCATAAAATATAGATATAGATATAGATGATATAGATATAGATATGTTGTTGGAGTCTATTGAGTAAGATTTTTTTTTTTTTTTTAAGATTTTTGCTTCTATATTCATGAGGGATATTGCTGTGTAGTTTTCTTTTTGAGAGATGTCTTTGCCTGATTTTGGTATCAAGGTTATGCTTGCTTCATAAAATGAATTTGGGAGGATTCTATCCTTTTCTATGTTCTCGAATAGTTTAAATAGGATTGGTGTCAGTTTCCTGAATATTTGGTAGAATTCTCCAGTGAAGCCATCTGGGCCAAGGCTTTTTTTTTTTTTTTTTGTTATAGGTAAATTTTTTTATGAGCTGTTCAATTTCTTCTTTTGTTAAGGGTCTTTTCAAATTTTCCACCTCAGTCTGTGTTAGTTTAGGTAAGTAGCATGTTTCTAGAAATCTGTGCATTTCTTCTAGATTTTCAAATTTGTTGGAGTAACATTCTTCATAGTATCCTGATATTATCCTTTTTATTTCAGTTGGCTCTGTTGTGATGTCACCCAATTTGTTTCTTAATCAAGTTATTTGCATTCTCTCCCTCTTTTCCTTTGTTAAATTTGCCAGCTGTTTGTCAATTTTATGAATCTTCAGAAAACCAACTTCTACTCTTGTTGATTTTTTCTATTTTCTTTCTGTTCTCCGTTTCATTTATTTCTGCTCAAATCTTTATTATTTCTTTTCTTCTGCTGACTGTAGGCTTTTTTTTTTTTTTTGCTGTTGTTTTTTAATTTTTGGAGATGTTGGGTTGAGATATTGATATTGGCTCTTTCTTATTTTTTGATGTATGCATTTATTGTTATAAATTGTCCTTTGGTCACTGCTCTTGCTATGTCCCAATGAT
>NW_006921916.1:554905-566041 GCF_000298275.1 Orycteropus afer afer
ATCTTTAATTGAAAGTGGTGTATTAAAATCTCTTACTATGACTGTGGAGTAATCTATTTGTCTTTTCAATTCTGTTAAAGACTAATTTATGTATTTTGGGGCTCTTCCATTGGGTTCAGGGATATTTATTACACATAATTTTTATTACTTCTGCTCATTTATGGTTACCATTTGCTTGATATATCTGTTTCCAACCTTTGATTGTTAGTCTATTTTTGCCTTTGTGTCTAAGGTGTGTCACTTGCAGACTGCATATTGATTGGTTATGTTTTTTTTTTTTTTTTATCCAGTATGCAACTTTTCACCTCTTGCATGGTTCATTTAATCTATTTACATTCAGTGTAATTTTCTACAAGTATGAATTTGTTGCTGTCATTGTGTTATGTATTTTTTTGTGGTGTTATTTATTTTTTCTATGTAATTTTCTGTGCTGAGCTCATTTTATGAATCACATTATCACTTCCTTTGTTGCTATTGTTTTAGTACTTGATAAACATTTGTGCTTGTTCTCTTTTTTATTTTGATGTGAAGGGTTATCATTTTTCTTTGAGGTTACCCTATGATTTATAATTTTCTTCCTAAGTTTAGAACAGCGCATACTATCTTGCAATGTTCTTGACTTCTTCATCATCTAGAAGTTCTGGAACTACACAATTTTTTCCCTCTTCTTGGTTTGTAGTTGTCCTCATTTGCCAGTTGATGTTTCTGGTTCCCTGTTTATAATCTTGTAGGCTTATTTTCTTTGGATATTCCCATAGCTGTGTTGGGTTCTGGGTTATGTCATCATGTGTGTTAATGGTCAGTTGTTGTTTGCTGTTGTTGGTTTTCTGTTGGACTTATATGTATTCTTGAAAGATGAATACTGTTATTTAATGTAAGAGTTTTTTATTTGCACATAACATGGTACTGGAGATCTTTGTTATATATATTTTTTCACACAATACTATATTTAAAGATCTATCCATCACGTCAAGTGAACCACTAGTTTATTACTTCTTACTCTAGTGTTTGTTATAGCATATCATACATATATATGTACCATAGACATATAGACATATGAAGTATTGTGACTAATCTGGCTCTTGGCTGAAAGCAAAGAATACCCGAAAGATGTTTACCTGTGTTTACTGACTATGCAAAGGCATTTGATTGTGTGGATCTTAACAAATTATGGACAGCATTGTAAAAAATGAGAATTCCAGAAGTCTTAATTGTGCTCTCTGAGGAATCTGTACACAGATCAAGAGGCTGTTGTTCAAACAGAACAAGGAAATATCACATAGTTTAAAATCAAGAAGAGTGTGCATCTGGGTTGTATCCTTTAACCATACTAATTCAGTATGTATGCTGAGCAAATTATCTGAGAAGCTGGACTATACAAAGAAGAATGTGGCATCAAGGTAGAAGGAAGACCTATTAATAACTTGTGGTATGTAGATAACACAACTTTGCTTGCTGAAAATGAAGATGACTTGAAGCATTTACTGATGGAGATCGAAGACTACAATCTTCAGTACAGATTATATCTGAACATAAAGAAAACAAAAGTCTTGCAACTGGACCAGTAAGCAACATCATAATAACAGAGAAAAGGTTGTCAGGGATTTCCTTTTACTTGGATCCTCAGTCAACACCCAATGAAGCAGCAGTCAAGAAAATCGGATTACATATTGCACTAGGCAAATCTGCTGCGAAAGATCTCTTTAAAGTATTAAGAGGCAAAGATGTCATTTTGAAAACTAAGGTGTGCCTAAGCCATGGTATTTTGAATCACCTCATATGCATGTGAAAGATGGGCAGTGAATAAAGAAAACTGAAGAGTTGATATCTTTGAATTACAGTGTTGATGAAGAACATGGAAAACACCATGGACTGTCAGAAAAACAAACAAGTGTATCCTGGATGATGTGCTGTCAGAATGCTCTTTAGAAGCTTGAATGCCTAGACTTCTTCTCACATATTTTGGTCGTGTGGTCAGAAGGGACCATTCCCTGGAGAAGGATGTTGTTGTTGCTGTTGTTATGTGCCATTGAGTCAGCCCTGACTCATAGCGACTCCTCCTTGGGTTTCCGAGGCAGTATCACTACAGAAGTAGGATTGCCCAACCTTACTTCCAAGAAGGAGATCATGCTTGGTAAAGTAGAGGGTTGGTGAAAAAGCAGAAGACACTCAACAAGGTGGATTGACACAGTGGCTGCAACAAAGAGCTCAAGTATAACAAGGATTGTGAGCATGTTGCACAAGCGGCACAGTGTTTGTTGTCCACAGGGTCTGTATGAATTGGAGTCAACTTGACAGCATCTAAAAACAACAACATATGTAACATGTTACACATCTGGGTTATTAGTCTGCTTCCATCTCCTTGCTCCTAAGCAGTGTTACAACAAACATCTTTGTACATGCCCCTCTACCACTAGTTTCTCCTGGTTACTTATTCAGGAGTGGGGTGGCTGGCTTGTAACATGCATTGAACTGCACTAAGGGCTACCTGATTACCTTTCAGAATGGTTGTCCTAATTTATACTCAAACCCTCATTATAGGAGGAGTCTTGTTTTTTTCAAGTTATTGCAAACACTGGTTTCAGCTAACTTTCTAATGTTTCCCTATCTGGTAAATGAAATCACATTGTTATAATTTTCTTTTCTTTAATTAGCAATAGAGTTGAAGCCTATTTATACATACAGTAATATCCAGGGTTTTCTTTATGTGAATTATTTTTATTGATATTTCAATTGCATTTTAAACTGTTTTGTCTGTCATTTACAGGAACATATTATCTATCTACCTATCTATCTATCTATCTATCTAGTCATCACCTATCATCTATATCTATATATCTATCTACTTACCTATCTATCAATCATCTATTTATTTAAAATAGTCATTTGGTTAACATTTACAGTCTCTTATTTTAGTGTAATTCCTGTGAACTTATGCTCTAAAGAATTTTACTCCTTCCCACTATCATCTTTTTATGAAGTACAACTTATTTTGTTCTTTTTTTTTTTTTTTTCTTATTGTGATTTGGGTGAAAGTTTGTAGAGCAAATTCACTTTCCATACAGCAGTTCACATGCACTTTGTCTCAGCTTCCCTCCCATTTCCTCCCAATAGTTACCTCTTCCCTGTGTCCATCCCTCCATGTACTCCTGCCCCCTGAGGTGTCTCCACATTATGCAGTGTTTTACAGATTCTACATTATTCTTTAGGGTTGCATAGAGTTCAATTGTGTGTATGTACCATAGTTGGTTATCCATTCCTCAGTTGATGGACACCTAGGTTGTTTCCATCTTTTTGCTATTGTAAATAGTACTGCAATGAACATGGGTGTACATATGTCTGCTCTTGGCATGGCTCTGATTTCTTTAGGATATATGCCTAGTAATGAAATGGCTGGGTCAAATGGTATTTCTAATTGAAGTACAACTTATTTTGAATTGATTTTATTCTTAATATCCCCAAATTAGCTATAGGTTTATCATCTTTTCCTCCAATAGTTACAATTTCCTGAGAAACATTGGTTTTTGGAGTGATAAATGCTTACTAATATTAAATGCTTACTAATATTTAATAAGGAGCTCTGGTAGCATAGTGGCTAAGGCACTTGACTGCTAACCAGAAGGCTGGCGGTTCAAACCCACCAGCCACTCCTCGGAAGGAAGGTTGGGCATTCCTACTTCCATAGTGATAACTGCCTAGGAAACCCAAGGAGGGGTCTCTATGAGTTGGGGCGACTCGACGGCAAATAACAACAACAAACATTTAATTAGAGAATTGTAAATGAATGTACATTTTTACAATGCCTTCCATTACTAAACTCTTTCTAGATGTACAGTACATATTTAGTAACAAAGAAATGAATAGTTTTAACTTTTCAAAATAAAGTATATTTTTGTATATGGATATTGAAGGGAAATATACTTGAATTTTTATATAAGAGCTTACATAATTCACATTCCATACAATTCATATATTTAAGATGCACAGTTCAATACTTAGTATATCCACAGAGGTATGCAACTGTTGCCACAATCAGGTTTAGAACATTTTACCACTCCACAAAAGGAATTTGCTTCCTAGTAGCTAGCATTCATGTCTCATTCTGCAAAACATTAATCTACTTCCTGCCTTGATAGCTTTTCATTTTGTAGAGATAGATCTTAGTACAATTTTTCAGTTTATCCATATGTTAGCATGCATCAGTATTTCATTCTTTTTTATTGTGAAATACTACTCCATTGTATGGTTATACCACTTCGTTCATTAGTTGATGGACATTTTTTTCCCTATTTTTTGGCTATTAATAAAAAAAAATTGATGTACAAGTTTTTGTACGGACACTTATACTTGTTTTTATTGGGTAGATTCCTAGGAGTAGGTTACTGGGTCATATGGTAAACTCTATGTTTAACATTTTGAAGAACTTCCACACTGTTTTGCAAAGTAGCTCCACTGTTTTACATTCCTACCTGTAATGTATGAAGGTTCCAATTTCTCCATATTTTCACTAACACTTGTTATTATTGATCTTTTTTTTTTAATCACAGTCATCACAGTTTCTATGAAGTGAATCTCATTGTAGTTTTTGATTTGTATTTTCCTGATGTTTTCTTATGTTGAGCCTCTTTTGACCATTTATATATTCTTTTGGAGTGTCCAGATTTCTTGTCAAGTTTTAATTGGGTATTTGTTTTCTTATAATTGTGTTGTAAAATTTCTTTTTATATTCTAGATATGAATCTCTTAACAGGTATATAATTTCAAATATTTTCTTCAAATATGTGAATTGTCTTTTTCTTTTCTTGATGGTATGTATCATTTAGGAAAGAATGTTTTAATTTTGATAATGTCCAACTTATCTGTGGTTCTTTTGTGGCTTGTGCTTTTGGTGTCATATTTAGAATCCATTGCCTAATCTGAGATCAACAAGATTTATATCTACATTTTCTTATAAGAGTTTATAATTTTGGTACATATCTCAAGGTCTTTAATCAACTTTTAGTTAATTACTGTATACAGTTTGAGCTTTGTTGTTCTTATTAGATGCCATCAAGTCATTTTCGACTCATAGCAACCCTCTGTACGACAGAAGGAAACACTTCATGGTCCTATGCTATCCTCACAATTGTTGCTATACTTGAGGCTATTGTTGCCTGTGTCAATCCATCTCATTGAGGGTTTTCCTCTTTGTCTCTGACCCTCTATTTTACCAAGCATGGTATCTTTCTCCAGGGACTGGTTCCTCCTAATAACATGACCAAAGTAAGTGAGATGAAGTCTTGCTATCCCTGCTTCTAAGGAACATTCTGGCTGTACTTCTAAGACAGATTTGTTCATTCTTCTGGCAGTCTATGGTGTATTCGATATCCTTTCCCAACACCATAATTCAAATGCATCCATTCTTCTTAGGTCTTCCTGATTCATTGTCCACCTTTCACACACACACACATTTATATTGAAAATATATTAGATTGAAAATACCATGGATTAGGTCAAGTACACTTGAGTCTTCACAGTGATATCTTTGCTCTTTAACACTTAACCAATGGTACAGATTTCAGCAACATAGCAACATGCAAGCTATCATAGTACAACAAATTGGCAGTGATATTAGTTTAGCCATTATTTTCTTATGATTGCCATTTCCATGATAGATCTTTTCCCATCCTTTTATTTGCAACTAATTTGTATCTTTGAATCTAAAGTGTGTCTCCTGTAGACAGAATATGGTTAATGTACTTAATACTACTTAATATTTATACTAACTTTATTCCAAGAAGATATAGAAATGTTTTTCCTATATAATTTGCAGTTTTTCCTCACAGGTTTTGTGCCATTATTATTATACATATTAAACCTATATATGTTACAAATTCAACAGTACATCTTTATAGTTACTACTTTATATAATTTTGCATATTTTAAAGAAACAGAGAGAAGAAAGAAAAACGTATTTATAGTATTTGTTATATTACTCTTCTTTTAATATTTAATTATCTTCATTTGTTCTGGGGGATTCAAGTTACCTTGTGTCATTTCTTTATTCCAATACAATTTTTCTCACACCCATCTCTTTTGTTCTGGTAATGTAAATATATTATATTGTTATATGTCATAGATCCAACAATACAATTATATGAATAGTGTTTATATAATTACTTTTGAAAATCAATTAAGAGAAGAAAGGCAGATAAATATTCATCTATATTGTCTTTTATAGTTGACATAATGCCCTTCACATATTGCCTTTTGTGTGTACATGAATTTGAAGAAATTTTGTTAGCATTTCTTGCAAGATAGTTCTTCTAGCAATAAATTCTCTCAGTTTTGTTTATCAGGAAATGTCTTTATTTTGCCTTCATTTTTCAAAGTTAGTTTTGCTGGATATAACATACTTCATCAACATTTTCCTTTCTCCCTTTCAAGACTTTGAATATCTCATCCCATTGTCTTTCAGCCTCCTTGGCTTTTTATAAGTAAACTACTATTATTATTGGGGTTTCCTTGCATATAGTAAGTTTTCCTCTTGTTGATTTAAAAAGATTTTATTTTTGTCTTTTACTTTCAACATTTTCACTAAAATGTGATTAAGTTTAGTGCTCTGTGAGTTTATATTACTTGGAGTTCTTTGAATTTCCTGGATGGATATATTCATATTTTTTTCCAACTAATTTGGGAAGTTTCCACCATTATTTCTTTGATTTTTTTTTTTTTTTTTTTGCTCATTTTTCTGTCTTCTCTCCTTCTGGTGGTGCCATTTTGCATATATCGGTCCATTTAGTAGTGTCTCACATTTATCTTATGCTCTTCTCTCTTTTCTTTTTTTTTTTTTTCTTCTCTGTCCTTTGGATTTCAGAATCTCTATTAATCTGTCTTTTGCAAGTTTAAATCACTATTGAGCCTCTCTAGTGAAGATTTTATTACAATTTCAGAATTTTCATTTGGTTCTTTGTAACAATTTTCATCTCTTTATTGGCACTTTACTTCTTTTTTGTCATGATTTCCTTAATTTGCTTGAATGCATTTATGATCATTGCTCTGAAGTTTAGGTCCTTAAATCAGACACCTGGTTGGTTTCACAGATGTTTTCTATTACTTGCTTTTTCCAGGTGTGTGGGCTAATTTTTTTTTTTTTTTAATTTCTTTGTGTGTTTTCTAATATTTTTTTGAATATTGGATGTATTAGATAATATGTCCAATATAGAATCTCTAGATACTTATTCCCCTCTTCTTTCTTGGGGATTGTTCTTATTATCTTTGTTTATTTTTACTGACCTGGCTAGACTGTTTTAGTGAATTCTATTTCTCCCATAATGTGAAACCTCTGATGTTTCATCTTAGCCTTGGGCATGCACCTGTTACCTTGTGATATATAGTAACTCTAAAGGAGTTTGGAGCTAATCACAGAAAAAGATATGGCCACACGACACAGCATTGCACAACAAGCTAGTTATTGGGGCTGACACATTAACAGACACACACGGGGGTGCTCCCTCATAGAAGGAGGTATTCCAGAGCCAAGAAGGACAAGGAGACACCAAAAAGAGAAGATAATATGAAAGACCCCAGGAAAGAAGAGAATAGAAAGGGAGGGGAAGATTATGTGTCCCTAGGTTATACTCACCTTCAGCATGATGGGGCATTTCCCGGTCAGAGAGCTCTAAAGGAGAGTAGAATATTAGGGTCCTCATAAGTACAGGATTTTATCTTATCTAGGGCTAGCAGATGTTGAATGAAGTTTCATGGGGTATGTAAAACAAGCAGGCTCTAAGTGGCTAAAAATCTGCATATTCAGGGTATTTTTAAAACGGTTGTGTGAAATTTGAGGTTTGCTTTGGAAGACTTTATTGGAGATTGGGGCTCAGATTCTCATGAAGAATACACAGAAGACTTCTTTGGCTCATTTAGAATAACAGTGAGTTTGCCTCTAGAAGTATCACACCTATCAGGATCCACTTTTGGCTAATTTCTCCATTGTGTTTGAAAATGCTCCAGTGCATAAAATGCTACAAAGTCTGACATAATTAATATGGGCTTGTTTGCAGTATTTTTATTTATTTAATTTTCATTTGTATATCTATTGCAGAAATTTTACGAAAAATACAAAGAAAAATCAGGAATTTCAAAATAATTCATAACCTTGTCATTCTAAGTAACCACCTTTTTTCATTGTATTATCTTTCATTCTAATCTTTTTCTAAGTATACCACATTGGGATCTTTCTTTTTTCCTTCATTTAATTTTACTGTCATTTTTGAGAACATAAACAACAAACATACCAATTCAATCATTCAATATGTAAAATTTTAGTAACATTCATTGCATTCTCTGAGTTGTGCAACCATTCTCACTCTCCTTTTCTGAGTTGTTCTCCACCAATAACATAAACTCACTGCCTCCAAAGGTTCCTATCTAATCTTTTCAATTACTGTTGTTACTTTGATCCCATATAAAAGTTATTAAAAGAGCATAATTCCAGAGAAAGACATTTTTTTTCTAGTCAGGCTCCATGGTTCAAGAAAGTCTGGAGTCTGTAAGAATTTAAGATACTGTTTTTCAACTTGCCACTTTTGATGAGAAGTCTTCTATGGAATCTGTGATCAAAATGCTCGGGTATGGTAGCCAGGCACCATTCAGTTTTTCTGGTCTCATGGCAAAGGAGAAAATTTTTCATGGAGGCAATTAGCCACACTTTCCATAACTTCCTTCTTTTCCTGACTTTCCTTTTTCCTTCTTTGCTCCAGGTAAACAGAGACAATTGTTGTGCCTTGGATGGGTGCTTTTATGCTTTTAAGACCCTAGGCCCTGTGTAATAGAAACATTTAGCTGTGAAGACTTATAAAATCATTATCATAAACCTCCAAACCTAGGAACCAAATCCCATGAGGTGTTTTTTGTACATAAGCAGCTTCAGCAGGTAGTTCCATTTTTTATTTTGTAAATATATCTATCACACAACTTTGGCCAATTCAACTTTTTCAGGTATCCAACTTATTGAGAACAATTACAATAATTGGCTGTGCAACCCTACCCTTAATCAATGTGATTTTTCCATCTTTGTTAATTCCCATTTTCCCTCTCCCTCCTGGCCATGTAACCACTAATAAACTTTAGTCTCTATATATTTGCCTTTTCTTATATTTTTGTATAAGGGAGGTTATGCAATATTTGTCCTTTTGTGCTTGACTTGTTTCATTCAGCATAATATCTTCAAGTCCCATCCATATTGTAGCATGTATCAAGACTTCATTTCTCTTATTGGAAAAGTAGAACATGTTGTTCAACCATTCATCTCTTGGAGAGAATTTAGGTTGTTTCCACCTTTTGGCTATTGTGAATACTACTGCAATGAGCATTGGTGTACAAATCTTTTTTCAAGTTTCTGCTTGCAAGTCTTTTGGGTATATACCTAGGAGTGGAATTGCTAGTTCATAGGTAGTCCTATTTTTAATTTTTTGAGGAACTGCAACACTGTTTTCCACAATGGCTGAACCATTTTGCATTCCCACCAGCAACGCATCAGTGTTGAAATTTCCCCACATCATTGCCGACATTTGTTATTTTCTTTATTTATCTTAGCCTTGCTAGTGGGAGTAATGGTATATCATTGTGCTTTTGATTTGCATATCTCTGATGGCTAATGATGTTGAATATCTTTTCATGTACTCGATGGCAATTTGTATGTTCTCTTTGGTGAAATGTCTATTCAAGTCCTTTGCTCATTTTGATTGGGTTATTTGTCTTTTTGTTGTTGTTACCAAACTTTTTTAAAATATATTTTGATTATTAGATTCCTGTCAAGATAACTTCCAAATATATTCTCCCAGGTGACAGGTTTTTTTTTTTTTTCACTTATTTAGAAAAGTCTTTTGATTATTTTGGTTATTTGCATCTTTTGTCTTTTATTTTTTCTTTGTCAGTCTAATTAAACATGTGTCTATTTTACTGATCTTTCCAAAGAGCCAACTTCTGGTTTTATTGCTTCTCTCTATTGTTTTTCTGTTTTTAATTTTTTTTTTTTTTTTTAATTTCTGCTCTGATGTTGGTTATTTCCTTTCTTCTGGTCTGATTAGGCTTAGTTTTTTGTTCTCTTCTAGTTCTGGGAATTATTGAGATAGCCTGTTGATTTGAGATTTTTCTTCTTTTTTTAATGATACTATTGCTAAAGGCTATCTTTGCTGCAACCTATAAATTTTGGTTATAGTGGCTTTATACAAGTTCTCTGATGTTTCTTCTCTCTTTTATTTAGGTTTCTTCTTTAATGTTTGATTTTTAGATATTTTCTTCCTAGTTACCATGAATATTACATTTAACAGTTTGTATTTATAACATTCTAGGGCAAGATGATGCCATCTTAAATTCAGTAATACAACAGAGATTCTGTAAACCTATATCATTCCTCCTGCTCCCTCCCTCATTTTTTTCCTATCATTAATTATGACTTTATATTGCATGTGCCCTGTAACATAATTTTATTCTGCTTTTTATACATTTGTTGTTAGAAAGCATGGAGGAGAAAAAAACTAGAATCATCAAGCATAAATACCTTATTATTAGCCCTTATAATTGCCCATACAATTACCTTTATTAGGGAGCTTTCTATTATGTATGTTATTGAATTATTTTCTAGAGTCCTTCTTCCATCTACCGAATTCTCATGAGTATTTTTTCTGTGGCCAGTCTGGGGGATATGAAGTGTCTCAGCTTTTCTTTGTCTGGGAATGTTTAAATTTCACCCTCAATCTGGAAGGCCAGTTTTGCTGGGTTTAGTATTCTTGGTTGACAACTTTTTTTTTTTTTTCAAACACATTTTATTGAAATATAATGTATGTACAGTGACATACACAAAACTTAAGTAACATGGGTCGATACTTTTTTTTTCTGAAGCGTTCCTTCCTCTCCCCTCCCACCTCTGTTAACCAACAAGAAAGTATCTTTCCATATATCAACCTTTCCTTGACTTTTTACAATAATGAAGTAACACTGTATTTGTCCTGTGATTGACATTTCACTCAGCATAACTTCATCCATGTTATGCAGTGTTTTGCAGATTCTACATTATTCTTTAGTGCTGCATAGTGTTCCATTGGGAGCTCTGGTAGCATAGTGGCTAAGACACTTGCCTGCTAACCAGAC
>NW_006921916.1:567776-587228 GCF_000298275.1 Orycteropus afer afer
TTGAAATATCTCAATCGGTATGCCATCAATTCCCGGAGCTTTGTTCTTCGCCAGTTCTTTCATTGCAGCTTTGACTTCTTCCTTCATTACCATTTGTTCTAGATCACAATTACACTTACCTTATTCCTTTTGATAGTATTCCACATGATCCTTAGGTTTTCTTCATTTTGTTTTGATCTTTTTTCTGCTTGATCCCTTTCCAAAGAAGTATTCAGGTATTTGTCTTCAATCTCATTAATTCTGTCTTCCATTACATCAAATTTACTCCTTTGTCCTTTCAATGTGTTATTGATTTCTGACAATTTAGTATTAGTCTTCTGGATTTATGTCTGAGATTTTGAATCATTTTTAATTTTTCATTTATTTTATCATTTTGTTCTTGTGATTTCTTCCAAAATTCTTCTAGTTTTTTTTTTCTCTGTTTTCTTTGGTCTGTCTCTCAATCCTTTGAAGATACCTAGATATAATTATTTTGAATTCCTTATCAGGAAGTTCCAATGCTGTTTCTTCCTCCTGGATGTTTTCTGGGTCTGTATCCTGCTTCCTTGTTTCTACCACTTTATCTTGTTTCTTTGTGTGGACTGTGATGATCTATTGTCTCCGATACATTGTGGTGTTATTGTATTTATATCCCTGTTAACCGTTGGTGAAGAGCAGCCAAGGGTGAGTCAGGATCTTTTTGATGGTTGCTTAACACTGGTCTGTTAGTGGAGAAGAAAGTGGTGGCTCTCACTCAGTATGTGAACCTGCAGGAGGTCTGGCTTTAGTTGTGTCATATGGGGACTGTTGCTGTCTTCCACTCAGTTAGACAAAAGTAACAATTGAATAACCATCAAAAAAGTAAAAGCAAATGGAGAAAAAAATACACCATGTGATCACACAGGGACAATAATCTAAAACAAACAAACAAACAAACAAAAAAAAAACCAAACAAACAAACAAAAAAAACAACCCTGTAATATCTGGGGAAAGGGAAATAAGAGAAAAAAGATAGAGACAGAGAATAACGAAGACAAAAATGAGAATAACAGAAAAAGAAAAACAAGGAAGGTGGTTAACCACAAGAAAGAAAAAAAAAATTGCAACCAGGAACAGGGAAAAGAAAAAAAGCTGAAAACTAGAATCTAGGAGGGAAAGAATAAAGAATAATAATAAAAAGGACAAAAGTAATAATAATAGTAATAGTTTTAAAACAGACAAAAATAAACAAACTAGAAAACAAAAACAAAAACAAATCGAGGCATGGCAGGGCACCCAGGCTCAGTCTGAGCACACAGACTGGGGTCAAATTCCTGCTGGCCCAGAAAGTGGGTGGGAGTGAGGGATGGCCACACCTCCATTCACCAAGAGTATGTGAGGTATAAGAGTAACAAAGAGAATGTTGCACCTTTATTATTTTCTGGGTCTGGAATGTCCTTGGGGTTCTTGGCAAGTGGAGCCTGTTCTTAAGTTCCTGGAATCTGGGAGAATGCTGTTGCTTTAAATATCCAAAATGGTCAAGCCACTTGTAAACATTCAATATGGGTGCACCCTCTGGACAGTGTGTAGTCCACAGCTCAGCCCGCCTTCCTCTTCACTGCTTCCCCTTTTATACCCCAGCCACCAGAGTAGTCCTCCATGCAGTCCCTGGCTAGCATGGCTGATTTTTAGGTTAATTCTTAAGTTCTACCACCACTCAGCAATATTCAAGCTGTCTGTGCCATCAGGATCACTGCCAGACTGCAGCTCCATATGTCTTCTTTTTTGGTGTTTTCATGCAAATTCTTCTGCTAGTTGGGGTTTAGTCCACTTCTATATCCTTCCCTTCAAGGCTCAGGGCTCAAGGATTATCTTATGTACCTGTGTTAATTGGTTCCCCTTTTCTTCATTGAAGAGGGTCTGTGCAGTCTTTCTGCCTTTTCTGCCATCTTACCGGAACTCCTGTTACCCATTTATTTTTTAATATTCTCATTTCTGCCACAAATTCAAGTATCCCTCATCTTCTACATGGGCTATCAAGAAGACTTCTGAACTGGACTCTCCACATTTCACATCTTTTCCTTCTAATTTCTCCTCAAGTGCAGTGGTGGTTATCCTTTTCCATGTTCAAGGACGTAAATAGCTCCCATTGCCCACCACATTATATCTGTGCTTCTTGACTCAGCACTTAGCACCATACCAATAGAAACTCATCTTTTTCATTTCTGCTTTATCACATTTTTGTTTGTTTGTTTGTTTGTTGGTTTAGAATGCTCTCTCATTTCTCAGAGTCCTTAGTGGGAATTCTAGCAATCTCAAATGCTCCTAGTATGGAAGTTTCTCATTCCCATATCATTCTTTTATTCCCACAAATGTACATGCTATTTCTTCTCATCTCGTCTCCAATCACACTTCTCACCCAGTATTCAAAAAATGTTTCTTAAGGTAAGTTCTTCAAGAAACCTTGTTTACAGGGAAAGTATGTTTTTCTGGTTGTTGTTTTGGTGAGGTGGAAAAAAAATGGTTGCACTCAGCTGCAAATCTAAAGCTTGTCAGTTTGAACTCACCAAGTTACATGCAGAAGAAAGGCCTGCAGATCTGCTTCCTTAAACCAAGAAACCTTAATGCCAAGAAAACCCTAAGTATTTCTATTATGTAAAACATGGGGTCATCATGAGTTGGAATCAATTGGATGGCAACAGGTTTTTGTTTATATATTTCTTATCTTCTTTCATAGATTTTAAGGCCTCTGATGTTTGTGCATGCAGACAGATCAACAAATCATAGCTTTTCTTTCAGAAAGTCAATAGAAAGGGATAGGTACAGAACAGGTTGGTGGGGGAAGGGAAGCCTAGTAGATCAGGAGAAAACTGTTTCCAGAAGGAAATGCTTAACAATGAATAAGAATTGTTTGATTCTGGTTGTGAGAAAAAGATTTCCAGAGGAAGCCAGTAGATGGTAACTTCGTGTAGATAGTTAGATCACCATTACATCAGCATTGCATAGACTAGAGAGTTTAATATATATTTCTTTTATGAATGAATGGGTTCAATGCAGAATGATTTATACAGAAAACTACAGGCCTTCTGGTGACTGGAGTCTGAGGTGACAAAAGCAGGGAGATAGCATGAGTGATGAGCTAAGTTTTCATCAAAGCGGGCATTGCCTGTCTTGTTAAAGGTGTTTGGAGGATAGTGATGAGGTGGAGTTGGGAATTACACTCAATACTCTTGTACTTGTGTGCAGGCTGGATTTGAGCAGGACAAGTCTAATGGGAAGAATAAGGATAATAAATCTGCTGTAGCAGACGAGGCCTGAAAATGGGCAATGAAGATAGAGTAGGAATGAAAGTCAGAAATTTGAGAAAAATCAGTGTAGCTATAGGCAGGAAGTAGGAGAGAAAAATAAACAATGACTATTAAAACAGTCATTTCATTAAGTTAGAGAATATGGAAAGAAGAACAAATATTTGGGGATAAATGATAAGCTTGCCTATTGGGACACCTAGAGTTCAGCACATAAACATTGAATTGAACATTGGTGCTAGATGGTGGGTAGAAGATAGACTAGCTGTTATAAAGCTGATTCCACTTTACGGTGACCCCATGTGTGTCAGAGTATAACTCTTAGGATTTTTTAAGTCTGATTTTTTGGAAGTAGATTGGCAAGCTTTTCTTCTGAGGTGAATCCAGCTGGACTCAAACTTCCAAACTTTCAGTTGGCAGCCAAGAGCATTAACTGTTTGTACCCTATGGGCACAGCTCTGCTCTGACACACATGGGGTCACCATTAGTCAGAACTGACTTAATAGCAACTTTTTTTTTTTTTTTTTTCATGAGACTGAGATTTGGAAAAGGGGCTCTGGTATGTAGTGGGTAAGGCATTTGACTGCTAACCTGAAAGTCAGCTGTTCAAACCCACCAGCCACTCCCTAGAAGGAAGATGGGGTGATCTACTTCCTTAAAGATTTACAGCCTCAGAAACACAATGAAGGTCACTATGAGTCAGAAATGACTTGACGGTGGTGAGTTTGGTTTTTCTTTTTTTGAGTTTTGAAACCCATCAGCACACAGATAAAAGTTGAAACCATGAGAGTAAGGAAAGCACTCAGGGTGAATGTGAAAATGAGAAGGGGAGTGGTCCAATGTCATAACCATTAAGAGAGTTGGAGAAAAAGCCCTACCAAAGTCAGTGGCCAAAACACAGGGAGTGCTCAATAAGAATAGCTGACTTAAACTATATTTAGTTTCCTTTGTCGTTTCATCTCAGCACCACTTGGAACAATCATGTGGTGGGTAGGCTCAGGCCAATGAGTACCCATTAAAATTAAACAGTTTTAAGTGGGTTTGGATCAAATTAATGACAGGGTGTTCTAGATGAGCTCTTTTAAAGTAAATGTCAAGATATGTGCTTAAATGTAGTCACTTACCAAATGGATAAGAGATGAAAATACTGCTTGATGTACTCTCTCTGTTTGCTTCAAAGCCATTCAGAAGGTCAGTAGAAAAACCAGTCAAGAGCCTGTCTGGTGAGAACATATTACCTTTAACTACCCTTGTACAGGGCAGGGAGACCTTCATTAAACTGACAAACAGTCTCAATTTCTTTTCAGAGTCCCAGAAGATGGACTCATTAACTTTTATTTTTAAGAGTTTTTCCCTTTGTAACCTTCAGAGAAATGCCAGCGATTACATAAAAGGTGAACTCACAGCAACTGATCTGAAGAATATTAAACATTACACTCTCAATTATCTTAGATGACATAAAATTTATCATAATTTAATATAATAATTTAAATATATTTCAGTATACACCACATCATAAATATTTCACTTATAACTTTCAAAATCGAGAAGTGAACTTCACCTGCCTCTGCAAAAGTAAAATTTTAAAATATGGAATTACTCACCAGACATACAATGATTTGATTATAATTAAATACACAGAAATACATATATCATTGATCATTTCAATAAACCACAAACTAAATACTCTTTTTGCCATTAAGTAGCCAAATAAAGTATGTTTTTACCAATAAGGTTATTAGAAATTTACAAGATTTTGTAAATGTGATTTGTGTTACTTGTGCCACTTTTTGGTGAAGCAAATGGGAGTAAATATATGGGTGAAATATTTTATATGCACATAGATTTCACTATTAGAATTCATATATACAAAAAATTTTACTTCAACATTAAAATAAATATAAAAATAAGAGTAAAATACTGAATGAATGAAAATGCAAATTTAAACAGCAATTTGCTTTTAGAAAAATATAATTTTATGTTTCTCCCTAGTAAGTAAAGACGTTTGTTCCTGGTGATGTTTTGTAAATTGCCTAGCATTCCAGATATCTTTACCACTGTTTTCCCCCAATGGATTTGTACTTCCCAATATGACACCTGCAACTTATTTTCAAATGAGCTTTCTCTGAAATACATATCTAGTTAGTTATTTCTTTAAAAATTCTAAAATGCTTTGCTTTTACCTAATGGATTCCCACTACCTAACAGATACAATCAAACACAATATTGCATAAAGACCTTTTGTCTTCTAGCTTCAGTGTCCTTGTCCATCATTTCTTACCTCTTTCCCACTGCTACTGCATTGTTTTGCAGGAAACTAGGAAGATTATTGTTTGACTAAACAAACCACAAACACACTGCCGTGGAGTCATACCCGACTCATAGCGACCCCTCCTTTGGGTTTCCAAGGCAGTATCACTATGGAAGTAGATTGCCCAACCTTCCTTCCAAGGGGTGGCTGGTGGGTTTGAACCACCAGCCTTCTGGTTATCTGTCAAATGCCTTAGGCACTAAGTCACCAGAGATCCCATGGTTTGACTAGCAAGTAGGAATGTTGTTTATATGTGCCTCTGAATCAGACCCAACTCATAGCGACCCCTCCTTGGGTTTCCGAGGTGGTATCACTACCAAAGTAGATTGCCTGACCTTCCAGCTACTCCTCGGAAGGAAGGCTGGTCAATTTACTTCCATAGTGATATTGCCTCAGAAACCCAAGGTGGGGTTGCTATGAGTTGGGTCCCACTTGACGGCACATAAATAATAACAACAACAACTTTCCTACTTGCTAGTCAAACCATATTCTTCCTAGTTTCTTGCACAACAATGCTCTCTCTGCCTTGACATATGTTACTCCCTTTCCCTTCTTCCCCTACTATATTGAGACCTTGTCCTTGGAGATTCAGTTTAACTAACTACTACAGGAAGTCTTTACTTCCTTGAGTACTTTACTGGAAGTCTTTACTTCCTGGAGTAGTTAGTTAAACTGAATTGTATTCTTTAGGCAGAGGGAAGCCATTAGGTAAAAAGAAGGCATTTTAGAATTTTTAAAGAAGTAACTAACTAGTTCGGCATTTCAGAGAAAGCCTTTCCTGGAGTCTTTGGAGCTGTGCTAATCATGTCTATCCTTCTATTATAGCACTTAACACTGTGCTTTTTAGATGTCTCTCTATTGATCTGGACCACTTACAAGATTGTGAACTCCTTCAGGATCTAGCAGTGGCTGTAGAATGAAGGAATAAACAAACAACTTACAGCCCTGGAGCTTCCTTACATCTCGTTCTTCTTCTTCTTTTTTAATTTTTAAATGCATTTTATTGAAATATAATTTATGTACAGTGAAATACACAAAATTATAGTGATATGGGTCAATGCATTTCATCCCATTCTTTTTAATCATGTGCACATATGCATATATAAATCACTTGTGCATAGCTACCTTTGTGGAAAAAAAATCAACAGTAAAGCCACTTGTTACTATGTACTAGGAACTGGATGTACCAAGAAGCTCACCAATCTCATCAAATCTCCATTCACAACTCTCTAATAAGGCTGGTGTATTATGTTCATTTTAAGGATGAGCGAACTGAAGCTTAGACACAAGTGACTTGTTACCCTTTAGGACAGAGTAGAACTGCCCCAAGGCTGTGATCTTTATGGCGACAGATTGCCACGTCTTTCTCCTGCAGTGTGAGGGTGGGTTCAAACCATCGACCTTTTGGTTAGCAGTCAAGTGCTTGACTACTGCACCACAAGATCTTCTCGGCAGAATGATAGTCTTTTTCTACTCTAGGATGGTCATACACATCTTGGAAAACGTGTTCATTGCTGGGTACTTCACTTTAAGACAGGTATAGATAGAGGCAATTACTGAGATGACTGTAATCTGGATGGCAAAAGAGTTAAAATCAGGCATGGGTAATAAGCAAGGGAAGCACAAGTTGTGCTTCCTTACTGATCTGTAGTGAAAAATTTCACATGAGTTTCACTACATCTTTGATGTGACCAGGGCCTGCACTGCTCCTGTGCTGTTTCCTTGCTGTGTTGCATCCACTGCCATTCCACAGAGGATCCTGCCTTCCTCTGTCCTTCCTGCCTCCTGTGGGTAGAGCTGACCAGAAGCCTACTGGCAGAGGAGTCCAAGGAATGTGATGGGTAGGCTTTTGGCTCCCAGTGATAGTGAGGAGAAGGAAGGAGGACAAACCTGGCCCAAGACATAGCTGACCCTCCCAGCTGGAGGCTAGCTGTGATGGATTTTCAGGTCCTTCCTGTCACGGAAAGTCTTTGAGTCTGTGAAATAGATTTAATATTTTTGCCTAAACTAATCCAATCTAAGCTCAGTAGTTCCTATCCTGACATCATGGAGAGAGAAAAGGAAGATCAAACCTCCAGTGACCTAAACACACTTAATTGAAGAGAGTTAGGAAATTGCTGCCTCACACTTCCGGTCCATTGGGCTGTGGAGAGGAAGCTGCCCTTTCCTGGACACTAAGTCATCAGACTCAGGAGTAGATAAGAAGTTACGTAATTCTGTGGAGCCCCTTCTCAATTCTCAATTATTTACTCACTTATTCATCTATTTATTCATTTAGTGGTCCAAGGTGCATATCCCTGAGCCAAGCATTTACGTCCAAGTCATAGTTCTAGCACTTTCCAGCTTTGTGAGGAAATCAGGTAACTTTGTTTCCTCATCTGTAAAATGGGTATTCTAATGGTATCTACTATATATAGTTTGGTTGAGCTTTAAATAAGATAATATATGTAAAGCTCAATGTGGTAGTTAAGGTTATGTGTCAGCTTCTCTGGGCCTGGTTTTGAGTGGTAGGCAGCTGGATGTAATTGTTCCTCATGATGGGATTGATAATCAACTCCATGATGAAATCTGCTGTGAAATCCATGATGCACCATGATGAAATCAGCTGAGTAGCTGCTTTAGGGATGTAGTGTACTTCCAGTATATAAGGAGAAGCTTTGGGAATGACCTGCAACTCTTTGGCATGCTTGGACACTGCATGTAGCTGAGTGTTCATTTAGCAGCTTGCCATGTTTCTTGCTCATCTTGGACTGTCTCTGGACTTCAACTAGTGGCCTGCCATGTTGTTTGGTAGTATTGGGACTGTGCCATTTTATTTGTCAACCTTGAGCTTCTTAGCCTCAGCAGCCAGAAGCTGCCTGAGTGAAGAGGCACCTCCAGCTCCAGTGGGCTGGGAGCAAGAGGCAGAGCTGAAGCCCAAGGTTGAGGGAGTTTCACCCAGCCCCTAGAGCATGGCACTTTGAACTCAGACTTCTAGCCTCTAAAACTGTAAGCCATCCACCTGTGGTTTTTCTGTTAGAGTGGCATGGAATAACAAAAACACTTAATAAATCTATCCTTGGTCTAGGGTATATACGTTTGCCTACCCCCACCTGATTTTCTCACCTGTCTATGCATTTATCTGTAGCCTGGTGTTTGATATTAGTAGTAATGAAGTATTGTATATGAACTAGTATTTGCCTCTGTTGGTCTTTATCTTATGTGCACATTTCAGTGTCCTTCCTTTCCCCAATGTCATCATGCTGGTCACAGACTCTTTCCATACCATCATGCCCCTCACCAAAATCAACATGTGACCCCCAACTAGTCAGAAATTTTCTCTGCCTTTCCCTCCTGTCCCCAGTAACCAACAAGGTGAATTTCTTTCCCTGAGTAAACCTTTCCTTGACTTTTTACAATAATGGACTCATATAATATTTGTCCTTCTGTGATTGACTTATTTCACTCAGCATAATATCCTCCAAATTCATCCACATTGTGAGATGATTTGTGTGTTCTTCATTATTTTTTAATGTTGCATTATATTCCATTGCATGAATGTACCGTAGTTTGGTTATCCATTCATCTGTTGATGGGCATTTAGGTTGTCTCCATCTCTTTGCTGGAGTGAATTGTGCTGTGATGAACATGAGTGTGCATTTGTCTGTTTGTGCCCTGTCTCTCACCTCTCTAGGATATATTCCTAGTAATGGAATTGCTGGATCAAATCATATTTCTCTTTTCAATTTTTTTAGGGAAATGACATACCATTTTCCATAATGGTTATACCATTTTGCAGTCCCACCAGGAGTGTAGGAGTTCTGGCAGCATAGTGCCTAAGACACTTGACTACTAACCAGAAGGCTGGTGGTTCAAACCCACCAGCCACTCCTCAGAAGGAAGGTTGGGCAATCTACTTCCATAGTGACACCACCTTGGAAACCCAAGGAGGGGTCGCTATGAGTTTGGTCCGACTCCACGGCACATAACAACAACAACCAGCAGTAGATGAGAGTTCCAATCTCTCCACAACCTCATCAGCATTTGTTATTTTCTGTCTTGTTGAATTTTGCTATGATTGCTGGGGTGAGATGATATCTCATTGCTGTTTTGATTTGCATCTCTCTTATGGCTAATGATTGTGAGCATTTCCTCATGTGTTTGTTGGTCACCAGTATATCTTCTTTAGTGAAGTGTCTATTTATGTCCCTTGCCCATTTTTTAATTGAGTCGTTTGGTTTTTTGGTGTTGAGGTATTGAAGTTTTCTATAAATTTTGGAGATAAGTCCCTTGTCAGATATGTCATAGCCAAATATTTTGGCTGAAGGTAATTTTATATATGCATCTGTGCTACAAAATTAGCTACATATATTACAGAAACAACAGAAGACAGACTTGGAGTAACTTCTCAGAGACAACCAAACACCTTAAGAGAGAGAATCACCAGCCTGCCGACTCGGGACAATAGTCTGAGGCATCATGATCAATTAACATAAGATAGCATAAAAAAATCTTGTTCTACATCCTACTTTGGTTAGTAGTGGCTGGGCTCTTAAAAGCTTTCTAATGGCCATCTAAAATGCAACTATTGGTCTCCTCTTATCTGAAGCAAAGAAGAGTGAAGAAAATCAAAATCATCTGGAAACAATTAGTCCAAGGAGTAGATGGACCACTAGGACCTCAGCCTTCATGACCCAGAGACCAGAAGAACTAGATGGTGCCCAGCTACCAATGCCAACCACTTGGGAAGGGGTCAAACTTGGAGATCCTCGATAGAGTGGGAGGAAAAATGTGGAACAAAATAAATAAAAAACACAAAAATGACCAGAATTACTGGTCAAATAGAGACTGGTGGAATCCCCAAAGCTATACTCCTTCAGGCCTAGAAGTGGACTCAGTTCCATGGATTGGCTCTCAGCCCAAGAGTGGAAAGACCTACATGCAGAACACCTAATCCAGGGTGATGCATCCACCTACTCTAGGGAGATGCACCCCTTAGATCAATCAGCCATGAGACACTGAGGGACAGTGTTCACACAGAGGGAAAGATGGGCAGACAGGAATACATAGTCAAGAAGGGCACAGGGTGAGGATAGTCATAGGGAGGGGAGGAGAGAAGATTTTTTTTTATGGTTGGGGATGGTAATCAAGGCATGAAATCAAATGTGCATGAACTGTTGAATATAAAACAAATTTGTTTTGTAAATTTGCACCCAAAGTACATTAAAAAATAAAAAAAAACACTTAATAAATGTTATTAGTAATTAGTATCACTATTGACAGCAGTAGGAAAGAGACACAGACTTGTCCATCTGCCATTACAAGGTTGTATGGTGTGTGCTGTGATAGAGTGAGACATGTGGGACCGCAGAGTTACATCTAGACCAAATTTCAGAGGTCAGGGCATCTGCACAGAAGCACAGGTGCTGGGGGAAGTCTAGACAGATGTGGGTGTTAGTGAGCAAGGCGATGGGCAGCCCATTCCCTCCAACACCCTGTGCATCTCTGGGAGGATGGTGGGAAAGAAGAGTTTGTCATCTTCTAACTTTTTTCTTTTTAGGTAAAATTGCAGTTCAATTCTCCTGAGTGACTTAGGGAGGAAGAGGAAGCTAAAGAATTCAAGTTATTGACAGAAATTACATTAATCAGTTGTCTAATCCTACCTTAAATAGTGTGATTTTTTTCATCATCGTAAACTGAAACTCAGTATTCCATAAGCAATAACCTCTCTCACTTTCCCTCTTGCCCTTGGTAACCACACCTATTTCTCTATATATTTGCTTTTTCTTGTCTTTTTATATAAGTGGAGTCATATAATATTTGTCCTTTTGTGATTAACTTATTTCACTCAGCATATTATCCTTAAGCTCCATCCATATTGTCGCATGTGTCAAGACTTGATTTCTCTTATTGGCTGTGTCTGTACCACATTTTTTTTATCCATTCATCTGCTCTTGAGCATTTAGGTTGCTTCCACTTTTTGACTATAGTGGATAGTGCTGCAATGAACATTGGTGTATAGTCTCTGAGTTTCTGCTTTCAAGTCTTTTGGGTATATACTTAAAAGTGGAATTGTTGGGTCATACGGTAATTCTATTTTTAGTGTTTTGAGGAACTGCCACACTGTTTTTCACAATGGTTGAACCATTTTGCATTTCCACTAATAGTGGTAAGTGTTCCAATTTTCCCACATGCTCACTAATATTTGTTATTGTCTCTCTTTTTTTAAATCTTAGAAATCCCAGTGGGAATGAAATGGTGTCCCATTGTGGTTTTGATTTGTATTTCTGTATTGGCTAGTGACATTGAGCATCTTGTCATGTATTTGATAGTCATTTTAAAGTTCTCTTTGGTAAAATGTCTATGCAACTCTTTTGTTTATTTTACAATTGCATTATTTGTCTTTTTGCTGTTAAGTTGTTGGAGTTTTAGATATATTTTGGTTGTTAGAGAATTGGTACTTTTTTTTTAACAACAACAACAAAATCTTAAAATTATAACATCAGAAAATTACCATGCTTATGAATATAATGGGATTAATAAATTTCTGAACTCAGTAGGACATAAACATAAAACAGTTTTATTGTTTTCTAACCCTATATGAGGATATTTGATGGCATAATGCCTAAGGCGTTTGACTGCTAACCAGAAGACTGGTGGTGACCCACCGGCCACTCCACAGAAGGAAGGTTGGGCAGTCTACTTCTGTAGTCATATCACCTTGGAAACCTACGGAGGGGTCTCTATGGGTTGGATCCGACTGGATGACAGTGAGGTTGGTTGGTTGGAACCCTATCCTGTGCTATGTAGGCTCCTTAATGACATGTTCGGTAGATTCCTTAGCCTTCTGGCCATTTTGAGTTTTAAACTTTCCCCCTTTCCATCACCAGTCAGCTTTATGGCTTAAAGAATGTCAAAGGGAGGAAAGGCCACAGTTCATGATTTAACTCTACATTTTCTTTCTTGCCTAGGAGTGGGGAACTCTGGGACCCCTTCACTCTCCCTTCTCTTAGATTTCCCTACCAGGTCTATAGGCGCTCTGGTAGCATAGTGCCTAAGGCACTTGACTGCTAACCTGAAGGCTGGCGGTACAAACCCACCAGCTAGTCCTCTGAAGGAAGTTTGGGCAATCTACTTCTGTAGTGATACTGCCTCAGAAACCCAAGGAGGGGTCGCTATGAGTCAGGTGGACTTTATGGCAAATAACAACAACAACAACAACCAGGTCTATGGAGCCAAGGAAGAAAGAGGAGGAAAGGGCAGGTATGTCGTATTTAACTGCGATGGTTGTGGTCCATTTTCTGGTGGCTGTCCAGCCTTGCTGGCTCACCCTACCTGGCCAAAGTTGCTCTCCAGGTGGCAAAAGCTTTAGTGTTAGCTTTCTTGTGGACTCCCCAGTACTGCAATTTTCAGAGTCAGTAGGAGCCTTGCCCTGCACATTTCTCTGGTACGGATCTGCCTCCTTTGCCTCTTCCAATTCCCTAATTACCCTATCAATTCCTTTAGTAAACTCAAAGATTTTGTCATTGGATCCCTGCTTAGCAGTCAGCCCTTTGGGCAGCAAAACATAGTTTAGGCATGGGTTACTCCTGTAGTGTCTGCTGGAAACCTTTGCCTCACAAAATTGTGGTGGGAGTCCCATGGCTCCCTTGTCTACTCCATTTCTCCTACCTGGCTATTCAATAGGGAAAATAAAGATGGTTTCCTTTCTAAGGTACATCCCCAAATTTTACATGCAAATATCTTGGGCACTCGCCTCTACCACTCTCCCCCTCACCACTACTAATCCAATGCTAGTATTTCATTCCTTTTCTCTCCTAGTGGAGGGATGGTGCAGCAAAATTATAGGAAGGCAGATTCTGCTCATTAGTACATCCTGAATAGGATTCTGGGCACAATTTCTGTTTTCCAGTTCAGAATATGCTTTGTGTCTCTATGTTTGAGCCCTAGGACAGCAAACATCTTACTTAGCACTTTTGTACATTTTCACTCACCACCTTCTATTTAGATCCTTGAATGACCTGGTGGCTTGTTGCCAGGTTCATTGACCTAGATTAAGAAGAACAGAAGAATCTTAAAAACTTAAGTCCTTTGGGCTCTCCATCAATATTGTGGCAGGTACTAGGAGGCCATGTAGGTGTTGCCACACTGGGCATCACCTAACAGTGGGGAAAGTGGGCTTTGCCACAGGTCCCCTCAGTGAGAACTTGACTCTGCTTCCAATGTCTATGCATCCTTTAGGCAGCATGACCTCAGCTCCCATTTCTGAAAATGATGGTGAAGAATACTTTACAGGATGTTGTGTGTATGAATTTGTTGTTATATGTAACATGTGAAAGCTTTAGTGGGGGAAAGATTACAATTAAATTAAGAATTTAAAAAGTGAAATAAAATTCAGTTACAACAGTGTAGTTATATTGCAAGAGAAAAAACTGTAATAGAGGCAGATGTTAGCATATATTATGCAGAGATATTAGTAGGAGGACCTGAGTTTGCCAATGTTCAAAAAAGCAAATATTCTATTGAACTTAATAGTAGAGATAACATTTTTAGCAATACAGTGATTTACCAGTCTTTAGTATACCTAGTATACTAGATGCCACAACTTGAGAGCTAAGGACTATTTGCAGTTTAAATAATAGTAAAAAAAAAAAAAAAAAAAAAAGTGTCACTGCAATCTATTAAAATATATTTTGAGAAACTATTAATAAAAAGAGATATCAAGCCAAGAGCATTGTGGTAAATTAAATATTCATAATTTTTGTTCACCAAAATTGTTATTATTAGCTGTACTCCCTTAGCTCATTGAGTCCTATGCATAACTGAACAAAATGATGACTGGTCCTGCATCATCCTCATGATTGGTTGTAGATCAAATCATTGTGATCTATAGGGTTTCACTGGCTGATTTTTGGAAATAGATTGCCAGACCTTTCTTCCTAGTCCATTTGAGTCTGGAAGCTCTGCTGATACCTGTGAGGTATCATAGCAACCCACAGGCTTCCACTGACAGATGAGCAATGGTTGTGCATTGGCTTGGAATTGAACACTGTTCTCCTTCATGGGTGGTGAGAATTCTAACATTGAGCCACCAATGCCTCCCTGTTTATAAAATGCCTGTCATATATTTGCTTCTCTAAGTTTCAGTATTTATCACTAGCTGAGATTATAATATAACAAGAACATACCGTGAAATCTGTGAGAACTGGACCTTGATGAGATTGCTTTGTTTTTCCAGGTCTCACAAGTTTTCCACCTTTGACAGAGTGTAGTCTCACTGCTCTTGTATTGCTTGCTTTAGTGAAAAATATTTTAATTTTCCTTCTCTGACAGATTTCTGCCTTAAATAGATGCTGCCTTTTGAAGGTTTTACTGTATAACAAATGAAGAGGCTGGCCTAGTTTGCCAACTAATGAATAGTAAAATGGTTGTAGATAGTTAAACATCTGAAACTCCATGTTCCCTTGTTCCAATAGCAACCCCAACCTTCTCCCTGCCTATCCCATGAATCTGACAACTCTTTCATCTTCCCTGTCAGGTATCTGCAGTATTCCCTCCCCACATCCTTGGTTGATCAGACCTGCCCTGGTATGCAGCCTGGATTCTAGGGTCATTTTCACAGCACACCAACTATCCTTAGCCTTGTTGTCTTTTGCCTAGGAGAAGATTCTGACTCATAACAACCTATTGAACAGAGTAAAACTATCCCAAAGGATTTCCTAGGCTATAACCTTTACAAGAACAGACTGCCAGGTCTTTGCTCCTATTGAATAGTTGGTGGGTTTCAACCACCAACCTTTTGGTTAGCAGTTAAGTAGTACTTAACCATTGTGCAACTAAAGCTCCTTTCCTCATGCTTATGTCCCTTCAAATACTGTTTTCTTCTGCCCCCATTTCTATCAGATTATTGAGGATAAACAATGATGTGATAATGCCAGTGAGCTACTGTTTTTCCTCAGTACAGGGCTCTCCTGCTGCTTAGCAACCACTTCTGTCATTCATTGTTAAGACTTACATTTTTTGTTTAAACATTTCCTAAAATCCTTAATCCCAAAGCCACTAGACCCATGCATGTTCACCAATTTAGCTTCACATTAGGCTGATGGACCAGTTTAATTTAGACCATGGGAGCCTCTATTCTCCCCTTGCCTCAGCCTTCCATGGTGTCTTCCCACATCACAGAAGAATGAACACTTTCTCACCCTATCTGCTTACTTTGCCAGCATTTCCAGACTCATTTTTTTTTTCTAGTAACTCCTCCATCCCTGACTTCAAATAAATACAACCAAATTTGTGATAATAAATAAATCAAACAGTACACCTTCTACTGTTTCTTTCAATTACTGCCTTTCTTCCTTCATCACAGTAAAACTTTTAGAAACCATTGCACCCTAGGACCCTCTTAAATAAATCGCTTGTATACTGATTTCTTTCCCTGTTGTTGTTGTTGTTATGTGCCATCGAGTCGGCCCTGACTCATAGTGACCCCTCCTTGGGTTTCCGAGGTAGTATAACTACAGAAGTAGGATTGCCCAACCTTACTTCTGAGGAGTGGCTGGTGGGTTTGAACCGCCAGCCTTCTGGTTAGCAGTCAAGTGCCTTAGGCATTATGCTACCAGAGCTCCTAATTTCTTTCCCTAGCACTTCCCATTCGAAAAATTACCTTATGGAATATTCTTTATTTCTAACCAGTCTCTCTGCAGGATTCTTTTTGAAATTCCCTTACCTTAACAAGCACTATTCATCTTCTTTTGGACCCTTGTCTCTATTTTTTCTCCCCCCCCCTTTTTTTTTTTGCTTTACATGTCTTTAAATATGGTAGATAATATTTTATTCTCCACTTCTTTATCTTTTCTCTTGACACTACTTACATTTGTGATCCTATCAAGTTCCACATCTTTAATAGCATCTTTATGTGGACAGGTTCTACATATTTTCTTCTAAAATAACTTTTGTCCTGATTTCCATTTCTCTATAGAATTTAGCTCCTATAAATTTCCATCTGGATGTCCTGCTAATATCTTGACCTCAATGTACAGAAAATAAATTTATTTTTATGAGGCCCTACCCACCAAACCATGTCCAAAATAGCTCCTCATCCACAATATTATTACTAATACATCCATACCCCCCAAGAGGCTGAGGGCTGCAGACTTACCCCTAACTCACCTCTCCTCATAGCACCCTCATTCTTACCACACTCTCTGGAGTCTCACTTGAGACAAGCAAACCAATAGACAAATGTACTTCAAAGTTAGTTAATGCATCAGGAGATATAAGCAAATTCCCCTTGCCAGGTAGATTTTATGGGACATCTTAAGTGTAGGGCCTAAGGCACTTGACTGCTAATCTGAAGGCTGGTGGTTCAAACCCACCAGCCACTCCTCAGAAGAAAGGTTGGGCAATCTACTTCCATAGTGATACCGCCTTGGAAATCCAAGAAGGGGTCGCTATGAGTTGGGTCTGACTCGATGGCACATAACAACAACAACTTGAATTTTTATTTTTAAAACTCTCTTGTGATTTTATGGATTTACTTGGCACAATTCACTGTAGTTGTTAAAGGAAGAATGACAAGTACTGCTGGCTCAAGTCCTTCTTTGACTTGGAAGTGAGTGAATGAAGTTAAAACACAGGGAATGTTTTATGTCCTAGATTACAAAGCCATGAGACAATTTGCTGTTTTATTGAGCCTACTGTCTTAGGTGTACATTCAGACTTCTGAATATGCAAATTCAGAGGTCCTAATGAAACAATACCAAATTTCACTGAGGTCCTCATCTTTACTGCCTTAAAATGTTTGTCAAAATCATTCTCTGCAATGCCAATTGTCTTTTTGAGATGATACCTCATTCTTGAGAATCAAGTTGAACTCTTGATCCTCTAAGAAATGCTTGCTACCTACAATAAAAACAAATCTGTCCATCCCTCTTTTCTACTATTGGTATCCCTATTATTTATCACACCAGAAGTTTTTAACTAGCTACTTATGAAAGATTCTAACTTTTCCACTAGGTTCTTCACTTCCAGAAAACAATTGTCTCCAATAAAACTTAAAAAACAGTTTCATACATTCTCCCTCAATGTTGGCTGGATTTAAGTTTGATAATAGTACAATTATGAATAATTCATATAGAAATGTAAACATCCCATCTTGAATATTCACCCATTCTATGTCCAGATCTAACCCTAACTAGCTCAAGTTAGATTCTTGGTAATCAATGTAGACCTTTTCTTGGGAATGGGGAATAATACACCTCTAAATTTGCATATTTGTCCTTCTGGACATTAAATATTTAATTCACTTTTCTTTCCTTTCCTTATGCATAGTAAGTCCTATGATCACACATCATCATGCTCAAAGTCCAGGATTTCTAGATATAGCAGTCTCTATGTTCAGTTCATGCATGGTTGTCTTAGACTGGACACCTATAAATTATAATGACAAATTATCTGGCCCTTTCCCCAATACACACCCAAAATAAAATGGTAGAAAATTTGTAGAATAGCTACAATAAGCATCCAGGAAGTAGAAGGATGGAAAATAAATAAACAACCATTGCTTATGGGCAAGACTAAGATTATATCAAGAAGACATTGTGAAGGCCCATATCATCCTCTGATTTAGCTCTGGTTTTGTTTTTGGAATGTTGTCTCTTATCACTGTTTTTTTTCTAGGCTAGACTCTACTCTCTGAGAGGTTCTTTCATTATTCTTTTTGTTCAACTCTTAAGTGGTTGTTGAAGTATATACTTTCCTGGAGAGCTGTTTATCTGTTTGTTTTTTTTTTTAATTTTGATTTAATAATCATAGTGATAACAATGTTGTTGTTAGTTGCTGTTGTCTCTGACTCATAGTGACCTTATGAATAATAGAATGAAACATTGCCCTGCCCTGAATCATCTCCATGGTCTTTAATATGTTTGAGGCCATGACTGAGGTTATTTTGTCAGTATACTACATCAAGGGCTTTCCCTCTACCAAACATAATGTCTTTTTCTAGTGTTTAGACTTTCCTGATGACATATCCTAAGCAAGCAAGATGAAGTCTTACCATTCTTTCTTCTAAGGAGCATTCTGTTTGGATTTCTTCTAAGACTAATTTGTTCTTTCTTCTTGAAGTCCATGGTATATTCAATATGCTTTGTCAACAACACAGTTCACACTCATCAATAATTCTGATAAACACAAAACAACAATAATTGCCATTTATTAAGTATTCTTTATTCAGGTGTTAAATAAAATTCTAATTCTTCTAATCATCATTGAAGTTATTATAATCACCATTTGGTACGTGAAAAAAGTGGTGAAACTGGTGTTTGAATCAAGTCTGTCTGTCTAAACATAAAGTTTGTATTCCTTCCATTACATTTTTAATTTTATATTCCTTTTTTTTTTTTCCAAAGATGATTGTAGGATCATAGACATTGAGTGGGAAGGAATAATATAGGGAAATCTCATACCTTGCAAAAGTTTCCTGCAATAGAAACATTTTGCAAAACCATAGTACAATATCACAACTGGTTTGTTGACGTCAAGATAGTCAGGATGCAAAAGGTGGTATTTATTCCAGTGGAATATTACTTAGGAGAAATGAAGTTTTGAAACGTGCTATAATATTGATGGGGCTGGAAGACATTATACTGAGTGAAATAAGTGAATAACAAAAGAACAAATATTGTATTACCTCACTTATATAAAAAGACAAGAAAAGGACAATGTATGGAAGACAAAATTTATTAGTGGTTACCGGTGCTGGTAGGAAAGAGGGAAAGGGAGGTTAACAGTGATGGAAAATTGCATTGGTTAAGGGTAGGGTTGCACTGCTGATTAATGTAATTGCATTACATTAATTACATTAATTAATTATGTAATTAACAGCAATTACATTAATATAAT
>NW_006921916.1:592578-595622 GCF_000298275.1 Orycteropus afer afer
GACTTAAAGCCTCCACATTGTAAGAATAAACTCCTGTTTGTTAAGGCCATCCCATTTGTGGTATATTCCTGTCAGAGTGGCACTAGGTAACCAGAACAAGCTGGATCTTACTTGAAGGTGGTGGGTTTGGTTTAATGGTTAATTATGTTGAACTTATTTCCATGTGATTGTTTGGCATCTGTTTATCCTTTTCAGTAAATTGTCTCTTCATATCTTTTACCTGTTTTCTAACTGAATTGTTAGCTTTTTTAAAAATTGTTGGGTTTTGAGGGTTCTTTACTACCTAGATGCTAGTATTTTGTTAGATAGTTTGTAATATTATCTCTCTGTAGTGTGTATATTCATCCTCTTACAGTATCTTTCAAGAATCAAAATATTTTAATTTTGATGAAGCTATTTTTTACCATTTATTTCTTTTAAAGATTATACATTTGGTGTCAAATATAAGAATCTTTCATCTAGACCTTGATCTTAAAGATTTTTCCTGAAAGTTTTACAACATTACATTTAAATCCATGATTTATTTTAAGTTTAGTTTGGGTTTTTTTTTTTTTGGTATACATTGTGAAATTTAAGTTGAGGATCCTTTTTGCTCTGCATGTCCAATTACTTCAGCAACATTTGTTGAAAACACTGTCTTTCCTCCAGTAAATTGCTTTTGTACCATTGTCAAAAATTGGCTAAACATATTTGTGTAGGTCGATTTCTGGCTTCTTTATTCTATCCCATTTATTTGTGTCTCCCTTTCTGGCAATACTACTTATTCTTGGTTACTGTAAGTATACAATACATCTTGAAATTGGGTAGACTGATTCTTCACACTTTATTCTTCATTTCAAAATTGGTTTAGTTATTCTTGTTTTATTTTATTTACATATAAATTTTTTAATAATTTTGTCCACATCTACAAAACTTTCTGGGAATTTAATAGGAATTATATTAAAACTATAGAACAGTTTGGGGAGAATTGACATTGTTAATATATTGATTCTCCCAATCCATGTACATGGTATATCTTTCTATTTATTTAGCTGTTCTTTGATTTCTTTCATTAGTGTTGTCTACTTTTCAGCATACATGTTCTGTAGTTACTTTGTTAGGTTTACTTCTACATGTTTCATGTTTTTGAATGTTTGTAAATGGTATAGTATTTCTGTGGTTTTCATGTGTTTATTGCTGACACTTAGGAAAACAATAAAATGTTTTATGTTTATTTTATGTCCTGTAAACTTCTCCACTCATTTATTAGTTTTAGGAGTTTTTTTTTTTTTTTTAAGTAGATTACATGTAATTTTCAAATAGGAACAATTTTATATATTTCTTTCTGATCTATGTGCCTTTTTTTTTTTTCTTTTCCTTGCCTTCTTGTACTCTCTAGGACTGCTAACACTATGTTGAATAAGAATAGCCATTCTTGACATGTTCCCAGTTTCTAGGGAAAAGCATTGTCTTTCATAATTATGTATTATGTTAACTGTAGTGTTTTTTTTTTTTTTTGTAGATGCTCTTTTTAAGGTGAGGATATTCTCTTCTATTTCTATTTTCCCAAAAATTTTATCACAAAAGGGTTTCCAAATGCTGTTTCTGCATCAATTTTTATGATCTGGGCTTTTTCTTCTTTAGCTTGTTAATTTCATGTGTTACTGCAGTGCAGTGGGTTTGGCATGCATAGCCTATCTGGCTCTGGGTTTTTAATTCTGCCAAAAATGATTGATTAGGCCACAGTTTTCCCTGTAATTGGTATATATAACTCAGATTTCAGAGATTAAACTGTTTCCTAATCAGAAAGGTGGTGTGTAAAACCATGCAATAGTATTGAGCAACTTCTGGTCCACCAAGGGAATTAGTTGGCTCATGGTCCTGCTGGGAGAACTATGCTTTGAAATTGACAAGGAGTTTGCTCATGTAAGTAGCCAACCCCAAAGGGTTTTTTAGAGGGGAGGACGAAAACTTAAGACCAAGAAGAGCCCTGAGTGGAGTGGTTTGGATCTAGGGTTCCTATGTGGAGAGCCTTCTAAAAGAGCTGTAATATGGGTCAAGAGCTATTAATACCGAAAACAGTGAAAAGCCTAGAAGAGGCCTATGGTAAAGCTGGTGGTAAGAGGCCTGGAAGGGGCCCAGTGACAGAGCCAGAGAAAGGACTAAAAGGCTTCTGGTGGCAGAGCAGACAGCTGAGAAAAACTGGGCTTCATGGCTGAGTAGGCTGCTATACTAACTATAATCTGGGCCAATTAGCAGCAGAAAGGCCAACAGGGGAGAGACCTGAGACCAAAAATCAGTTTGGAGAATTGAGTAGGCTGCTACACTGGCCATGAGCTGGCTAGTTAGCAGCAGAGAGCCCTGATGACCAAAAACAGCTGAGAGAGCTGCCCTGGCTGGAAACTATCTTGCCCTGAAGAAGAGAGGCATGTGCTCTTCACTTTGGAGAAGATTTCCAGACATTGCCTATGTGCTTCCTGATTCTTATCCCAAGTTGCTGCTATTGCTTCCAAGTTGATCCTGATCCTGAGGTTCTGCAACTTTTTAATAAAACACATAACCTTCAGTATGGTCTGTGATCCTGCATAGAAGTACATAGAGGTAAAAGAGAAGTACAGAAGCTAAGCAGTAAAAGGCTGACTTCAGAAATGATAAAGAAATTGGTGCGGAGGTATGTCTGACTCCACCTCAGTGGAATCAGCCTTGTATTGATCCTGATTCTTATCTTGCATGAATTTAGACAATTCCTTAAGCCCTATCATAGTTACATTTATTGGTTTTCAAATATTGAACCAGCTTTTTTTTCTGGAATAAGCATCATCAGTCATGGTGTATAATTCTTTTATATATTGTTGGATTCTATTTGCTAATATTTTTGTAAGGATTTTTGTGTCTATTTCATGTTGTTGTTGTTGTTGTTGTTTGCTATCGAGTCGGCCCCGACTCATAGCGACCCCTCCTTGGGTTTCTGAGGCACTTATCACTATGGAAGTAGGAATGCCCAACCTTCCTTCCGAGGAGTGGCTGGTGGGTTTGAACCGCCAGCCTTCTGGTTAGCAGTCAAG
>NW_006921916.1:596200-597931 GCF_000298275.1 Orycteropus afer afer
AAAAAAAAAAAAGAGTAGCTACTGAGGCTGCTTATGTACAACAAAGTACGACAAAGACCTCACGGGCTTTGTTTTCTTGGTTTGGAAGTTTAAAATCATAATTTAAGGAGACACCCCAGTTAATTGGCTTAATAATATTCTTAGAGCTTCTGTTCTACTCCCCCTAATCATTGCGTAGTGCCTAGGATCCTAAAAGCTTGCAAGAAGCCATCCAAGGTACAGCAATTAGTCTCTATTTGCCTGTAGCAACAGAGGAAGGAGTATTAGGAATAGGAAGAGGAGTGTGTTGGTAATTGCCTCCATGAACAACTACCTATTTTGCCATAATATCTGAAGAACTGAATGGTCCCTGGCTCCCATTACTGAACATTTTGATCAAAGATTCTATAGAAGAACCTTGACCACAAAGTGGAAAACGTAGAAGAGAATTTCAAATTTTCACAGACTCCAGGTTTTCTGGAGCCATGAAGTTTGGATAAACCCTGAAATTAGTGCCCTGAGATAATTTTTAAACCTTACATCAAACTATCACCTGAAGTCTTCTTACAACCAAAATATAGTTAAGCTTAACTAGTAAAATAAATATATCTGCCTTGGGCATTATCTCTTTTAAGAACTATCTGCATGGGATCATATTGACAACAACAATGAAAGATTTGATAGGAACCTTAGAGGGCAGTGAATTTTTGTTAATGGAGGAAGAGCAACTCAGATAAGGACAATGAGAATGACTGCATAATTCAAAGAATATAATCAATATCACTAAATGGTATATGTAGAAATTGTTAAAATATGTTATGTTTTGCTGTGTATATTCTCAATAGAAACAAAATAAATAAGATTTTTTTTAAAAAAGACAACAAGTATTCAGAGCATTTCCATCAACACAAGAATCCTCTATGCTCCCTTTTATAGTCCCACTCACTTCCCTTCCACCAAAACCCCCTCTTGATCCTTGAATTGTAATTTCTACAATTTTGTAATTTCAAAAATGTCTTAGTAGATTTATGTGTTATGTTGCCTTTTTCACTAAGTGGAGATTCAATTCCAGTTATTGACTGTCTCATTAGTTTGTTCCTTTTTATTGCTCAGTAGCATTACATGTTATGGAATGATATGGAAGTTTCTTTAGACATTCACTGGTTCAAGCATATCTGGAAGATTGGGGAATCTGCTTTCCTAGAGAGACCGCCTTGGAAACCCAAGGAGGGGACACTATGAGTCAAATCAACTCTATGGCAGTGGGTTTGGTTTGGTTTGTTTGTATGTTTTAGATACTATTTTTTATTGTCATGATTTTGTATTTTATAATTTTTATAGACATGTAGTTTCATCTCATTTAATTTGCATTCCCTGAGCTCTGGTGACATAGTGCCCAAGGCATTTGACTAGTAACCAGAAGCTTGGTGGTTCAAACCCACCAGCCCTCCTTGGAAGGAAGTTTGGGCAATCTGCTTCCCTAGTGATACCCCCTGGGAACCCCAAGGAGTCACTATGAGTTGTGTGGTAGTTATGTTTGTGTGTCAACTTGGCTGGGCCTGGTTGAGTGGCTGGGCAGCTGGCGGTAGTTATTCCCCATGATGAGTCTGGCAATCAACTCCATGGTGGGATCTACACAAGCGGCTGAGTAGCTGACTTTGAGATGTGGTCTGCTTCCTGTATATAAGGAGAAGCCTTGGGATTGGTCTCTAGCCTATGGCATGCTTGGACGCTACATGTAGCCATGTCGTT
>NW_006921916.1:603111-606156 GCF_000298275.1 Orycteropus afer afer
CCTTCCGAGGAGTGGCTGGTGGGTTTGAACCGCCAGCCTTCTGGTTAGCAGTCAAGTGCCTTAGCCACTATGCTACCAGAGCTCCTGTCTATTTCATAAGACACATATAAGACCATATCATATTAGTCTATTGTTTTCTTTGTTTTTTTATACTGTCTTCATCTACTTTTTGTCAGGGTGATACTAGCTTGGAAAAATTAATTGAACTGTGTTTCCTCTTCTGTTTTCAGGAACTTATTGTGTAGAATTATAATTCTTTAAACATTTGGCAGAGTTCTATAAATATTTGGTAGAGTTACCATCTGGGCTTTAAGATTTCTTTTTTTTTTTTTCACCTGCTTTTTACACCTATTTTTGTTTTAATTTTCCATATATTTGACCTATTTCTCCATTAGTATGGCTTTCTTTTCTTTTTTGTCATTGTGATTTGGGTAAAAGTTTCAGAGCAAATTCATTTTCCATACAATAGTTCATACACATTTTATTTCATGATATTGATTGTAATTCTCATAAAGTAGCAGCTCTCTTCCTACTTCCTCTCTATATTGACCTTTTCCCTGTGTCCTTCTTTCCTATGCATTCCTGTCCTCTAAATTATCTCCCTGTGTAAACACTGCCCTCTGATCTCTCATGGTTCATTATTCTAAGGAGTATACCTATCTGGTGTAAATGTTCACTTTATCTGTTTGTCTATTGTTTGGCTAGAAGCCATGGGAGTGAATTCAATTCCAGGCCTGAAGGGAGACTAGGAGCTACCAGTCTCTGTCAGAGCAGTAAGTCTGCTCTTTTTATGACTCTGAGTTTTGCTCTACATTTTTCTCCCATTCTATCCAGGATCTCCTATTGTGATCCCTTTCTGAGTGGTTGACTGTGGTAGTTGAGCACCATCTAGTTCTTTTGGTCTTAAGGTCATGTAGCCTGGGTTTCACATGGTTCACTATTCCCTTAGACTAATTGTTTCCATGTGTCTTAGTTTTCTTCATTCTTTGTTCTGGATGAGGACAAACCAATTGTTGCATCTTAGGTGGCTGCTTGCAAAGTTTTAAGACCCCAGTCACTACTCACCAAAATAGAATGTAGAACACTTTGTGTAGTATGTTGTGCTAATTGAGCTTTATGTCCCCTGCCACCATGGTCCAGAGCCCGTGGGCCCAGTGACTCACTCTTTCAGGGTGTCTGGCTGTGGTTAAGAAGTTAACTTTGCCCCATTAGCTCTATTATATATATGGACAGTCTTATAGCACATACATATGTATGTAGAAATATCATCTGCCAAACTTATACATAGTCATGGGTATATTCCCTTTTGACTACCCATACCTGATCATTTAGCCTGTCTACCTATGATCTATAGGTCTACATCCACCTATAGATTAATGTTTGTTATTAATGATAAAGCAGTAAGGTGTACATAAAACTATAAAACACTTTAAAAAGGTCTTTTGCAGCAGATTTCTCCAATGCAATATGTCCTTTGATTTCTTGATTATTGCTTCTATTGGTATTATTGTGGAAAAAGTAGAATGAAATCCTTGACAAATTCATTATTTTCTCCATTTATTATGATGCTGTTTATTGGTCCGACTGTGAGGAAATAAAAATAATGTTGAGTTATAAACCACACTGAAGATTCTAGTCTTTGATCTTCATCAGTAGGTACTTCAGTTCCTCTTTACTTTCAGCAAGTAAGGTTGTGTCACCTTTATATTTCAGGCTGTTAATGAGTCTTCCTCCAATCCTGAATCCATGCTTCTTCTTCATATAGTCCAGCTTCTCAGATTATTTGCTCAGCATACAAGTTGAATAAATATGATGAAAAGACACAACCCTCACCCACTTTTCCTGATTTTAAACCTTTCAGTATCCCCTTGTTGTGTTCAAATGATTGGCTCTTGGTCTATGTAAAAATTCTGCATGAGCATAATTAAATGTTCTTGAATTCCCATTCTTCACAATATTATTTATAATTTGTTATGATCCACACAGTGGAATGCCTTTGAATAGTCAGTAAAAGGTAAACACTTTTCTAGTATTCTCTAATTTCAGCTAAGATCCATATGACATCAGGAATAATATTGCTTGTCTCACATCCTCTTCAGAACCTGGCTTGAATTTCTGGCAGTTATCTATGTATTGCTACAACTGTTTTAAGATTATTTTTAGGAAAATTTTACTTGTGTGTGATATCAACGATATTGTTTCCTAATTTCTGTATTCTGTTGGCTCACCGTTTTTGGAATGGGGCAAATATGAATCTCTTCCAGATGGTTGGCCAAGTAGCTGTCTTCCAAGTTTCCTGACATAGGTGAATGATTGTTCCCATAGAGGAATTGTTATACTCATTTTGTTGAAACACATCAGTTGGTATTCTGTCAATTCCTGGAGACTGTTTCTTTTGCCAGTGCTTTTAGCACCACTTCAACTTCTTTCATTACCATCAGCTCTTGATTATACACTACTTCCTGAAATAATTGAATATTGACCAATTCTTTTTGGTACAGTGACTCTGTGTATTCTTTCTATCTTCTTTTGTTGCTTCATGCATATTGTTCACCATATTGTTGAATATACTGCCCATAGAATCTTTCAATATTGCAATTAAAAACAACAACAACAGCAACAAAAACTACTTCCATCCAGTCAATTCTGGCTCATAGTGACCCTCATTGTGTTTCAAAGGCAGTAATCTTTCAGAAAAGATTGCCCCATCTTCCTTTCACAGAGTAGCTGGTGGGTTTGATAAGCCTCTAAAATCTAAAATATACAGGTAGTCCCCAAATTATGATTCAAGTTACTATGAACCACGATTACTGTAATCAGTGTTTCTGGAATATTGCACCTTCCTGGAAGGAAGTTATGGAAAAATGCATGCATGGTATATTGAAAAATTGCTGATTTATGTGAACATTTTCCAAGAATCTGATCAGGAAATATGATGGAAAAGATTGGTGGGAAAATCTCCCATTTGACAAAACCAAAGAAAACAAACTCACTGCCATGGAGTCAGATCTGACTCATAGCAACACCTCCGTGGGTTTCTGAGAC
>NW_006921916.1:606458-613055 GCF_000298275.1 Orycteropus afer afer
TTAAAGTAGCACTAGATAACCAAAACACCAAAGATGTAAACATTCTGCTTAGCTCTATCATGAACAAAATTAAATAAAACATTTCATTTTAGGTAACTGGAGTAAATTATCTGAAATTCAAGAATAGTATATAGAATAAAGGAGGCCAATGTGAAATGTCCTTGATCCATAGACTGTGCCAGAGCACTTAAGTTTGATTATCCCATTACAGGAACATTTTCCAGGGTCTTTATGTAATTATTGCATGCTACATTACTGTCTTAATTCCTAACTCTTTGGACATTCTGAATGGCACTGGTACAAATCTCAGTAGTATCATTTTTATTGTTATTACTGTTCTTAACTTCAATATAGAGCAGAGAGATTTAATGGAAAGTATTATTTGGTAGACATTTACATTAAGAACTCCTGAGTGTCCATCTGATTGTAGGAATTGGTGAATACTTCAGAAATTCTATTTTTAACGGTGGAGTTCATGATATTATACCTTGCAGCATTTTAGCGTACAAGATTATATTTTGTAAGTTTGTATAAGCACATTTCTCATGATCATAGACCAATAGAATAATTAGAAACAATATAAAGGGCATTTGGTCCAACTTTTGTGACATCTACTTTTGCATTCCTATGGTGCATACTAAATGAATAAATAATAATGAGAGAAACTGTCCAAGGAAGTAAAACTGGCCAGTTTATCAGCAAACTAGATAATCTTCAAACCCTTAAGAAGACAATGAATTATACTGTTTTCAGATGAAGATAACATTAATAGCCACTAAAAGAATGGTGAGCAATTTGAGTTACTTTCCCAGTAATGGTGATGGACTAGCACTTCTCTGCATATTCTCTAATCTCTTTATTATTTATATTCTATATATTGCCAAAACTATTTGAAGTGGATTATAATGACAATCACAAGCATGATGCACTTCTACGTCTGTTCCTTGAGAAAGTAACTGACTAGTCTCCCCACCATAAACATCTTTAAACTCTACACAATGTATAAACATCTATTTTCAGGTTTTGGACAAAGACAGTACAGGACAGACCATATGGAAAAGGCATAGAAGAGAGGCCCCATGTTTGACTCAGCTTCCTGGTACCCAAGGGAAGGGGAGGACCTGGAGAGCAGGGCCTGAATTGGGAGGCAGTGACCTTACTCAACAAGGAACACCATAGAAACAGGCTGAGAAGGGCCTGCAGAGGAGGGGCAAAGGGTCCATGAGCTTGTGTTATACATAGGAGATTCTCTTAAGAAAATAACCTCGAAAGTTTGAGTTTTTCTTATTGGAATTTAAATCTGTAGTGACTTAAATTGGGAGGAGTTCTGGCAAGATGGTCGAATAGACAGGCAAGCTACACAGACCCTCTGCAACAAAGCAATGAGGAATCAATTTAAACCAGCACAGAAGATGATCCTGGAACCCTGAGCTTTGAAGGGAAGGATAAAAATGTGAATTAAATACCTACTAGTAGAAGAACCTGAATAATACAGTGAGTAAGGAGACAGAGCTGTGGACTGCCAGATGTCCTGAGTGCACAGCTATTTGAAATATTTCTCAATAGCAAGAGTCATCTCTGCTCACCAAGGCTGCATGGACAAGGACTGCATTGGAGCCTGATGACCAGAAGGGAGAATAGTGAGGAAGGGGACATGTGGGTCTGTGGAGTGCTGGTGTCTGTCTTGAGAGTGCAGCCATTTTAGATATTTGCAAGCAGTCTGCTCAGCCATCTTGAGTCTGAGTGGGTGGCATTCTTGTTTAGACTGTGACCTGGTAGTGGGCTTACCCACTGAGGACAGCATGGGCAACCACACTGGAGAATGATACTGGAGAAGTGCTATATTCTCCTTGTTATTCTTGTGCCCCATGCCCTTTTGGTGAACAGGGGTGTGGCCATTCCCCACCTCTAGCCACCTTCTTGGCCTGAGGGAGTTCCATCCTGGTCTGTGCCCTGGCAGAGCCTGGTGCCATGCACCACCCCACAGAGTTTTATTTTTAATGTTTATTTTGAAATTATTTTCCTTCTCTCTTCTTCTTTCCCTTCCCCTTCCCCTTTTTTCTTCTCCTTCTCCTTCTTCTTCTTCTCTCTTTCTCTCTTTTCCCCTCTTTCCCATCTCTGGTGCTTTTTTTTTTTTTCTTTTTCTTCCCTTTTTCTGGTTCCCTTCTTTTCTCTTTCTTTTGGTTCTCCAAACCAAAAACCAAACACACTGTCATCGAGTCATATCTAACTCATAGTGACCCCTCCTTGGGTTTCTGAGGCAGTATCACTACAGAAGTAGATTGCCCAAACTTCCTTCCAAGGAGTGACTGGTGGGTTTGAACCACCAGCCTTGTGGTTAGCAGTCAAATACCATAGGCACTACACCACCTCCCCATCACTTTTTTTTTTCATTTTGCTCTTTTCCTTATTATTTCATTCTTGCTCTTTTCTCTCACTCCTCTCTCCCCAGATATTGTGGCTTTTTTTTTTTTTTTCTTCCTTTTTCTCATTACCTTTCTGTTATCCTTTCTAACATAAGTTAATTTTTTTCTACTTATTTATTGCATTTATTTTTTTCACTTGTGATTGTTCCTCTTTGTTTATCGGGCTTGAGTTTTTAATTCTCTTTTTTTTCCTTCACTTTTTTTGTCTAACTGAGTGAGAAATAGCAACCATTCCTACACAGCCTAACAATACCTGCACCTCCTGCAGCCACACCCTCTGAGTGAGTGCTACCACTTGCCTTTTCACCAACTGATCAATGATAGATGGTGGCCATTACAGACTCAAGTCACCCTCAACTGTTCTTTATGAACAGCTAACAGAGATCTGTGCACACACTCTCATTCTCTATCACTGCCACCAGGAGACGGGTTGTGAGTGCCTAATGCCAACATCTAGTCAAAAGAGGAGCACAGTACTTTGCTCACACAGATATATAAAAATAAATAAATAAAATAATAAAGGAAAAATAACCCTATGCAAATCACACCAACATACAACCATAAATTAAACATAAATATAGCAACACCACAATGTCTCAGAGACAAAAGACCATCACAGTCCACACACAAAAGAAGCAAGATAGAACAGTAGAAACAAAGGACCAGAATACAAACCCAGAGAACATCCCTGAGGAAGAAGCAGTATTGGAACTCCCTGAAAAGGAAAATGAAAGATTTATATGTGGATACCTTCAATAGATTGAGAAACAATCCAAGGTAAACACTGACAAGATCAAGGAAAATACAACATTAAGGAAAACACAGAGAAAACTCTAGAACAACTTAGGAAAATAATACAATGACAAATTGACAAAATAAACAAAAAATTAGAAAGGATGAAAAACAACAAAGAAATCCAGAAGATTAATACTAAGATTTCAGAAATAGTTAAAACATTGAATGGACAAAGAAATGGAATCAAATCAATGGAAAAAAGAATTAATGAGATTGAAGATAAATACCTCTATAGTACTTTGTTAAGGGATCAATCAGACAAAAGATCAAAACAAAGTGAAAAAAAAAAAAAGACTAAGATTCATGTGTGAAACCATAAAGGGGAATAACCTTCATGTAATTGGATTCCAGAACAGGAAGAGATAGATTAAAAACCACAGAGAAAATTGTCAAAGATTTGTTGGAAAATAATTTCCCTAACATGATGAAAGATGACAATATATCCATTCAAGAAGTTCAATGAATCCCAAACAGGATAGACCCCAAAAGAAAATCACCAAGGCATGTTATCATCATACTTACTGAAACCAAAGACAAAAAAAGAAAAAAAAAAAATCCTGAAAGCAGCACAGAAAAAATGAAAAGTTACCTACAATGGGAAACCAATAAGAGTAAGCTTTGATTTCTTGGCAGAAACTATGCACATGAGCAGGCCATGAGATGATATATATAAAACCCTGAAAGAAAGAAATCTCCTACCAAGAATTATATACCAAGAAAAACTGTCTATTGAATATGAAGATGAAATTAGTAGATTGCCAGATAAGCTGTAATTAAGGGAATTTGTTAAAACCAGACCAACTTTACAAAAGATGCAAAGGGAGTCCTTTGGAGAAAGAACTAACAGGAAACAACAATTAATGAGTAATATACATGATGATATAACCTAGAAACCAGCCCAGCTATAGAAGTACCCAAAGTAAAAGGGAACCAGAGACATCAATTCACAAATGAAGACAACTATGAACCAAAAAGAGGTAATAAAGAGTAGTTACAGAACTTCTAAATGGTGAAGAAGTCAAGAGAGTGGCAAGATAGAATAGACTGTTCTAAACTTGGGAAGTGAATTATAAATTAGAAGGTAACCTCAAAGAACAGTAATAAACCTTCGCATCAAAATATAAAAGAGGACAAAATATAAAAGAGGACAAGCACAAATACTTAGCAAATACTAAAACAATAGAAGTGAAGGAGATGATAACATGACTCACAAACAAAATGAGCTCAACACAGAAAATTATATGGAACAAAGAAATTAGCAACACCACACACACACACACACACAAAACACAACAAAATGACATCAATAAATTTATACTTGTCAATAATTACAATGAATGTAAATGGATTAAATACACTATAATTCTTGGTTGCACACTGGATAAGAAAACATGACCCATCAATATGCTGTCTACAAGAGACTCACCTTGGACACAAAGACAAAAATAGACTAAAAATAAAAGGTTGGAAAAAGATATAACAAGCAAATGGCAACCAAAAGAAAGAAGGAGTAACAATGTTAATTTCTAATAAAATATATTTTAAGACAAAAAAAAAAAAGACAAGAAAGGACATTATATAATGATTAGAGGATCAGTTGAACAAGAGAACATAACCATAATAAACCTCTATGTAACCAATGAAAGAGTCCCAAAATACATAAAGCGTACTTTACCAGAATTGAAAAGACAAATAGATGACTTTAATATACCACTTTCAATAAATGATAGAACAAATGGAAAGAAAATCAACAAAGATGCAGAAGAAATAAACAATACATTAAACCAACTTAACCTTATAGACATCAACAGAGCACTTCACCCAACAGCAAAATATACATTCTTTTCCAGTATACATGTAACATTCTCCCAGATTGACCATATTTTAGGTCACAAAGCAAGCCTCAATAAATTTAAAAACATTGAGATACTACCAAGCATCTTCTCAGATCACAATGCTGTAAAATTAGAAATCAACAACCTAGGAAGACCAATGGAAAAAAAAAGCAAATGCATGGAAACTGAATAACACCCTCCTTAAAAAATGACTGGGTAATGGAAGAAATAAAAAAATGAAATTAAAATATTATTTGAATCAAATGAGAAAATACAATATACCAAACTCTTTGGGACACAGCAAAAGTAGTGATCAGTGGCCCTTAATAGCAATAGACGCACACATGAAAACAAAAGAGCCAAAATCAACACCCTAGCCCAACATTGTTGACAATGAGTAAAAGAAAAGTGAAAAAAGCCTACTGTCACCAGAAGAAATGAAACAATAAAGATTTGAGCAGAAATAAATGAAACAGAAAATGAAAAGACAATAGAAAAGATCAACAAGACTAGAAGTAGTTAATTGAAAAGATTAGTAAAATTGACAAACCACTGGCAACCTTAACAAAGGAAAAGAAGGAGAATATGTGAATAATAGGAGTAAGAACTGAAAAGAGTGACATCACAACAGAACCAACAAAAATGAAAAAAAAAAATAGTATCAGGATACTCTGAAGAACTGTACTTCAACAAATTAAAAAACCTAAAACAAATGGACAGACTTCTACAAACACACTACTTGCCTAAAATAACACAGACTGAAGTAGAAAACTTGAAAAACCCATAACAAAAGAAGAAATTGAACAGGTCATAACAAAAAATACCAACAAAAAAAGTCCTGGCCCAGATGGTTTCACTGGAGAATTCTACCAGTCATTCAGGGAAGAACTGACACCAATCATATTCAAAACTATTCCACAACACAGAAAAGTATGGAATCCTCCTAAATTCATTTTATGAAGCGAGCATAATCCTGATACCAAAACCAGGCAAAGATGCCACTAAAAAGGAAAACTGCAGACAAATATCCCCCATGAATACAGTTGCAAAAATCTCCAACAAAATCTTAGCTAATAGACTCCAAAAAAATAACAAAATAATACATCATGATCAAGTGGGATTCATAACAGACTGCTAGGATGGTTAGACATTAGAAAAACAATCAACATAATCCATCACATGAGTAAAATGAAGGAAAAGAATCACATGATCATATCAATAGATACAGAAAAATTCAACACCCATTCCTGGTAAAAAACTGTCAGAAAAATATGAATAGAAGGGAAATTACTCAACATAATAAAGGGCATATATGCAAAACCAACCACCACCACCAACAAAACCCAAACTCACTGCCATCAAGTCAGATCTGACTCATAGCAACCCCTCCTTTGGTTTCCAAGGAATCTACTATGGAAGTAGATTGCCCAAACTTACTTCCAAGGAGAGGCTGGTGGGTTTGAACTGCCAGCCTTCTGGTTAATAGTCAAATGCCTTAGGCACTACACCACCAGAGCTCCCAACAGCCAATATTATTCTCA
>NW_006921916.1:613830-617791 GCF_000298275.1 Orycteropus afer afer
GAAGCATTTGATTGTGCGGATCATAATAAATTGTGGATAACATTGAGAAGAATGGGAATTCCAGAGCACTTGATTGTACTCTTAAGGAATGGGTCCATAGAGTAGGAGGCTGTTGTTTGAACAGAACAAGGGGACACTGCATAGTTTTAAATCAAGAAGGGAGTGCGTCAGGGTTGTATCCTTTCACCATACTTATTCAATCTATTTGTTAAGCAAATAATCTGAGAAGCTGAAATTTATGAAGAAGAACATGGCTTGAGGATTGGAAGAAGAATCATTAACAACCTGCAATATGCTGATGACACAACTTTGCTTGCTGAAAGTGAGGATGACTTGAAGAATTTACTGATGAAGTTTGAAGAATGCAGTCTGCAGTATGGATCACATCTCAATATAAAGAAAACAAAAATCCTCACAACTGGACCTATAAGCAGCATCATGATAAATGGAGAAAAGATGAAGTTGTCAAAGACCTCACACGTGTTCTAAAACTGACACCAACAGATGTAGCAATCAGGACATCAGAAGACATATAGTAATGGGCAAGTTGGATGCAAAGGAACCTCTTTTAAATCTGAAAAGCAAAGATGTCTCCTTGAGGACTAATGTGCACCTGACACAAGTCATAATATTTTCAATTGCCTCATATACATGTGAGAGCTGGACAATGAATAAGGATGAATGAAGAAGAATTGATGCCTGTGAGTTGTGTTGTTGGCGAAGAATGCTGAGAGTACCATGGACTGCTAAAAGAACAAGCAAATCTGTCCTGGAGGAAGTGTAGCTGGAATGCTCATTGGAAGCAAGAATGGCCAGACTATGTCTTACATACTTTGGTCGTGTTGTCAGAAAGGATCATTCCTGGAGAAGGGTGTCATGCTTGGTATGGTGGAGGGTTGATGAAAAAGGAAAAGGCCCTCAATACGATGGGTTGACACAGTGGCAGCAGTGAAGGGCTCAAGTATAGCAGCGATCGTGGAGCTGGCATAGGACCAGATGGTGTTTCTTTCTGCTGTACATAATTCACTATGAGTCGGAGATGAGTCAACAACACCTAATAACAATAACAACATAAATGAAAGAACATACCATACTCCTGGATAGGAAGATTGAACATTGTGAAAATGTCATTACTATCCAAATCTTTCTATACATTAAGGAGCTGTGGTAGCATAGTGCCTAAGGCACTTGACTGCTAACCAGAAGGTTGGTGGTTCAAACCCACCAGCCACTCCTCAGAAGGAAGGCTGAGCAATATACTTCCATAGTGATACTGCCTCAGAAATCCAAGGAGAGGTCGCTGTGAGTTGGGTTCAACTTGACAGCACATAACAACAGCAACAACATCTATACATTCAGTGCAATTCTGATCCAGATTCTATCAATATTCCTTAAAGACATGGAAAAACCAATCACTAATTTTATGTGGAAAGGAAAGAGACTTCAAATAAGCAAAATAAAAAGAACAAAGTGGGAAATCTCACATTCTTGGATCCCAAAACCTACTACACAGCCACAGTTGTCAAAACAGTCTGGTATTGGTACAACGACAGACACATAGACCAGTGGAGCAGGATTGAGGACTCAGAAATTAATCCATCAACCTATGTATAGGTTCCACATTCTGTGGGATCACCTTTCTTTAGAATGGGTACAAATATTGATCTCTTCCAGTCAGTTGGCCAGGTAGCTGTCTTCCAAATCTCTTGGCATAACCGAGTGAGTGCCTCCAGTGCAGCGTCCCTTTGTTGAAATATCTCAATGGGTATTCCCTCAATTCCCAGAGCCTTGTTCTTTGCCAATTCCTTCATTGCAGCTTCAACTTCCTCCTTCAGTACCATTGGTTCTAGATCATATGCCACCGCCTGAAATGGATGAGGATCGACCAGTTCTTTCTGGTACAGTGACTGTGTATTCTTTCAATCTTCTTTTAATGTTCCCTGAATCATTCAATATTTTGCCTTTAGAATCTTTCAATATTGCAACTCGAGACTTAAATTTTTTCCTCAATTCTTTCAGCTTGAGAAATGCTGAGCCTGTTCTTCCCTTTTGGTTTTCTAACTCCAGATCTTTGCACATATCATTATAGTAATTGGCTTTGTCTTCTCGAGCTGCTTTTTGAAATCTTCGGTTCAATTCTTTTATCTTGTCATTTCTTCCATTTGCTTTAGCTACTCTCCACTCAAGGGCAAGTTTCAGAGTCTCTTCTGTCATCCATTTTGGTCTTCTCTTGTTGTCTTTTTAGTGACCTCTTGCTTTCTTCATGGATGATGCTCTTGATGTCATCCCACAATTCATCTGGTTTCCGGTCATTTGTGTTCAATGCATCAAATCTACTCTTTAGATAGTCTCTAAATTCAGGAGAGATATATTCTAGATCATATTTTGGCTCTCTTGGACTTAATTGTCTTTAACTTCAAGTTGAACTTGTGTATGAGCAGTTGATGGTCTGTTTCACAGTCAGCTCCTGGCCTGGTTTTGGCTGAAGATATTGAGTTTCTCCATCACCTCTTGCCACAGATGTAGTCAATATGATTAATGGGTGTTGCATCTGGTTAAGTCCACGTGTACAGCCTCCATTTGTGCTGTTGAAAAAAGGTGTTTGCAATGAACAAGTCATTGGTCTTGCAAAATTCTACCATACAAGTTCCAGCTTTATTTCTGTCACCAAGGCCAAAATTTCCAACTACTGGTGATTCTTCTTTGTTTCCAACTTTTGCATTCCAGTCACCAGTGATAATTAACACAACCTGATTGCATGCTCAGTCAATTTCTGGCTGCAAGAGTTGATAAAAATCTTCAATTTCCTCATCTTTGGTTTTGGTGATTGGTGCATAAATTTGAAAATAGTCATTAATGGGTTCTCCTTGTAGGCATATGGATATTATCCTATCAATGACAGCATTATACTTCAGGACAGATCTTGAAGCATCTTTTGTGATGATGAATGCCACGCCATTTCTCTTTAAACTGTTGCTCCTAGCATAGTAGATCATATGGTTGTCTGATTCAAAATGGCCAAAACCAGTCCATTTCAGCTCACTAATGCTTAGGATATCATCTTTATACATTACATTTCATTTTTGACAACTTCCAATTTTCCTAGATTCATACTCCATACATTCCATATTCCGATTATTAATGCATGTTTGTTGCTCTTTCTCTTCAATGTGAGTGGTGCCACATCAGCAAATGGAGGTCTCAAAAGCTATATCTTATCCATATGAGTAAGGCTGATTTTACTCTGATAATGCAGCTCTTTCCAAGTCTTACTTTGAGAGCTTTCTAAGCTAAGTGACTCATCTTCCTCCTCTGTATTGGACAACGTTTCTGGACTATTCATAAAGTTGCGCAGTAATGTATCAGACAGTGTTTCTCTGCTATTCATAAGGTTTTCCCTGGCCAATTCTTTGAGAAGTTGATGGCCTTCTCCTTCTTCCTAGTTGTCCAGTCTGCAAGAGTGGCTGATACCTGTGCACCCCACTGTGTTTGAAACACCAGTGGCACAGCCTCAAGACTCACAGAAATGTATCACCACAGTAGAATAAACAGACAGACAAGTTTGTCTTCCTTACCTGTTGGACTCTTCCAACCACCCTTGCCTGGATCCCTGCAGCTAACTCTATCTGTTTCAGTCCCCTTTGCCTTTTCTGTCCTCTCCTTGACTTCCCACCTCACTGCTTGTGGTGGGTGGCCTGGGTTCCCTCTCCTCACCTGGGTCCCTGCAGCTGACGTCTCAATCTGTTCTGGTCCCATTTGCCTTTTTTGGTCACAGAATGTGGAAATTGTTGAACAATATCATTATATCACATGCAAGAAAGATCTTTTTGGAAATAATTTAAAAACAGTTGCAGCAGTATATTGATAGAGAACTTCCAAAGGTGCAAGCTGGATTCAGAAGAGGACGTGGAACAAGGGATATCATAGCTGCTGTCAGATGGATCTTGGCTCAAGGCAAAGA
>NW_006921916.1:618536-621222 GCF_000298275.1 Orycteropus afer afer
CAATGAATAAGGAAGACTGAAGAAGAGTTGATGCTTTTGAGTTGTGGTGCTGGCAAAGAATACTGAAGGTACCATGAACTGCCAAAAAACTAACAGATCTGTCCTGGAGAAAGTGCGGCCGAGATGCTCCTTGGAAACGAGGATGGCCAGACTTCGTCTCACCCATTTTGGTCATGTTGTCAGAGGGGACTATTCCCTGGAGAAGGATGTCATTCTTGGTAAGGTGGAGTGTTGACGAAAGAGGGGAAGGCCTTCCACGAGATAGATTGACACGGTGGCTGCAACAATAGGCTCAAGTATAGCAAGGATCATGGAGCTGACGCGGGATCGGGCAGTGTTTCGTTCTGCTGTGCATGGAGTCACTATGAGTTGGAAACAACTCAACGACACCTAACAACAACACCAACATGTTTATGTGATCTTTAGCAAAGCATTGGAATCCATTCAATGTGGGAAGAGATAGTTTCTTTAACAAATGGTGCTGGGAAAACTGGATATCCATTTGTAGAAAAATGAAAGAAGATGCATACCTCATACTATACACAAAAACTAACTCCAGATGGATCAAGGAAAAATAAGGGAAAACTTAGGGGCCCTAATTTATGGTATAAATACACTATCAAGCACAACCCAAGATGTGCAAACAGCATAAGATAATCTAGGTGATTGGGATCTTCTAAAAATTAAATTCTTGTGTGCTTCAAAAGAGTTCTTCAAAAGAGTAAAAAGAGAACCTACAGAGTGGGAAAAAATATTCAGGAAATACATATTAGACAGAGGATTTATCTCTAAAATTTATAGAAAATTTCAGCACTTCAGCTTGAAAAAGAAACAGTCTAATTAAAAGATGGGCAGAAGTTACGAATAGACACTTCATCAAAGAAGATATTCAGGCAACCAACAAACTCATGAAGGAATGTTCGCAATCATTACCCACTGGAGATATTCTAATAAAACCAACCAGGAGACACCATCTCAAGCATTAATAGCAAAGTTCAACAAGACGGAAAATACAGGACATGGAAAGATTGAGAATCTCATACACTGCTGGTGGGACTGTAAAATGATAAAATCATGGTGGAAATCAGCATAGCAATTCCTTAAAAATTTGGAAATAGAAATACCACTTGCTCCAGCAATCCCATTGTTAGATATATATGTTAAAGAAGTGAGAGGCAGGACATGAACAGATGTATGTACACCCATGTTCATCACAGATGAGTAATGATAGCAAAGAGATGAAAATACCTAAGTGTCCATCAACTGAAGAATGGATAAACAAACAGTGGTACATACACACAATGGAATACAAGGCAACCCTGAAGACTAATGTAGAATCAGCAAAACACTGCATAACACGGAGGAAATTATGGTGAGCAGAATAAGTCAATCACAGAAGGACAATCACTGTATTAGTCCACTATTGTAAAAAGTAAAGGAAAGGTTTATACATAAAAGGAAATTTTTTGTTTGTTATCTGGAATGGGAGTGAAAGGGAAGCTAAATTCTTAGTTTATATATGTATATATAAACTATATATATATATGTATGTTTGTATGTATGTATGTATATAGGAGCTCTGGTAACATAGTGCCTAAGGCACTTGATTGCAAACCAGAAGGCTGGCGGTTCAAACCCACCAGACACTCCTGGGAAGGAAGATTGGACAATCTACTTCCGTAGTGATACTGCCTCAGAAACCCAAGGAGGGGTCACTATGAGTCAGGTCTCCTGAGGGCACATAGCAGCAATAGGTGTATATTTATGCATCTATCTATCTATCTATCTATATAGACCAGGGAGCTCTCTGGCATAGTGCCTAAGGCATTTGACTGCTAACCAGAAGGCTGGAAGTTCAAACCCATCAGCCAGTCTTCAGAAGCAAGATTGGGCAATCTATTTCTGTAGAGACACCACCTTGGGATCTCAAGGAGGGGTCACTATGAGTGAATCAACTCAACAGCAGTGAGTTTGGTTTTTTAAATATATATACCAAAGATTATTAGTGGTTAGGAGGAGTAGGAGGTAGCTGGGAAGGGGAAGCTTTTGTTTGTGAGGCATTGAGTTTATGCTAATGGAAGTAGAATATTTTGGAAAAGGATAGCAATAATGGTGGCACAGCATGCAAAGTGTCATCAGTGTCTCTGATCTGTAAATGAGGAAGTTATTATGCTGGCAAATGTGTTGTTGTGTATGTTTTCACCACAATAAAATACAAAAAAAAAAAATCCATAATCACTTAAATGGATAAGAACTTATTTCACAGTTTTTGATATTCTGTCAACCTGCTAGCAATTTAATTATATGTATTAGTCATATTCCTGAAATCATCTACCAGATGATAGGTGTTCAACCAGTTATTAAATAAAAGACTGTCTTTTCCTTGACAATATCCTTTCATGGACACTGTTTTATCATTACAAATTGCACACTTTTAGAAGCTGCCATTACAATATGCTTAAATATTTAACTTGTGATAAAAGTGAGGAAAATATGTTCTTTTTTTTTAGAGGTTATTTTCTTTAAAAGATGACTTTTAGAAGTCATTTCTCGGGGAGTTCTGGCAAGATGGCAGACTAGGCAGAAAGACTGCACAGACCCTCTTCAACAAAGAAAACGGAAACCAATTAAAACAGACACAGAAGATAATCTTGGACCCCTGAGCCTTGAAGGGAAGGATACAGAA
>NW_006921916.1:624803-640679 GCF_000298275.1 Orycteropus afer afer
AGTATGGAGGGATGGTCACTGGGAAGAGGTAACTATGGGGACAAAGTGGGAGGGGAGCTGTTGCATTGTGGTAAACTGTGGTCAATGACATGCGACAAAGTATATGTGAACTGCTGTATGGAAAGTGAATTTGCCCTGTAAATCTTCACCCAAATCAAAATTTAAATAAATAAATAAATAAATAAATAAGTCATTTCTCTACTCTTCTATCAGATGTTGATTTTTGCCAGTAGTAATCTTTTTATTTTTAAATTTTCTTTATTAATTTTTTGCAATTATTTTTACAAGTTGCCAATCTATGTTGTCATTTCTGACTTATTTATTTTTCTGATGCTCTCTTATTATTTCCAAGCAACATTAAATCACACTTTATCTTAGCTGATTATAAGAATCCTTCACTGAAATTGTAAGATGCATATTCCTGAAGGTCTAATGAATCAGACTCCCACTGAGGAAGAGCCTGGAGATTGACTGTCAGTAAGCCCCACAGGTGAATCTAATCATTGGTCAAGTGTGAGAAACCAATCAAAATAAAAGTTGGTCTTATCTCCTGGAGGGTTAAACATCCACAATGGTTTCTTCACTTTCTCTAACCTTGGTCAAAGTTGGTATATGGACCTGGAAGACATGGCATGATTTCATTATAATATATATTAAATAAGGACCTCTGGTGGCATTGTGCCTGTCATTTGGCTGCTAACCACAGAAGGAAGACTGGGCAATCTACTTCAGTAAAGATTTACTGCTTTGGAAACCCAAAGAGGGTCACTATGAGTTAGAATATTGTTATATAGATACAATGTCTATCTATACAATATGTATCATAATATAAAGTATTAATTTGAAATTTAAACCCATTTAAAATATTTACATTTAGCTTTATGTGGTATATTAACTCAATGTTTGCTTGCCTGTTGCCAATTACAATGAAGTAATCTATTATGAAAAAAGTATATTATTTTATGTTTATGACTTACCTAATAATTTTGTTGTTGATAAACATTGTTGAGTTAGCTCTGATTCATAGTAACCTTATATGTAAAAGAATAAAAAGTTACCGGTCCTGCACCATGTTCAAAATTGTTGCTATGTTTAAGCCCCTTATTGCTGACACTGTGTCAATCCTTCTCATTGAAGATCTCTTTTTTGCTAACCTTCTACTTTACAAAGCATGATTTCCTTCTCCAGAGATTGATCACTCCTGATAAGATGGAAAAAAGTAAGTGAGATGAAATCTTGTCATCCACACTTCTAAGGAGCATTCTAGCTATACTTTCTCCAAGACAGATTTGTTCATTCTTCTGGCAGTCCAAGGTATAGTCTGTATGCTTTGCCAACACCATAATTCAAAGGCATTAATTCTTCACCCTTCCTTTTCATTATCCAGATTTCACAATCTTCAGTATAGATTACACTTCAACATAAAGGAAACAAAAATCCTCACAACTGTACTGATAAGCAATATCATGATAAAGAGAAAAAAGATTGAAGTTGTCAAAGATTTCATTTTAGTTGGATTCACAATCAGCAGCCGTGGAAGCATCAGTCAAGAAATCAGACATCATATTTTTCTGGGCAAATTTGCTGCAAAAGAACTCCGTAAAATGTTAAGAAGCAAAGATGTCACTTTGAAGACTAATGTGCATCTAGCCCAAGAGTGGTATTTTCAGTTACCTCATATACGTGTGAAAGCTGGACAATGAATAAGGAAGACTGTAGAAGAATTGATGTCCTTGGATTGTGATGTTGGTGAAGAATACGGAAAATTTCATGGACTCTCAGAAGAACAAACAAATCTGTCACGGAAGTTCAACTAGAATATTTCTTAGAAGCAAGAACAGCCAAACTTTGATCATGTGGTCAGAAGGCACCAGTCCCTGGAGAAGGATATCATACTTTGTAAAGTGGCAGGTCAGAGGAAAATGGGAAGTCCCTCAATTAGATAGATTGACACAGTGGCTGCAATGATGGGCTCAAGCATAGCAAGGATTGTGAGGATGGTCCAGGTCCAGGCCTTCCCCTTAATATATATTGCCTTCCCCTTCACACAAGTTAATATGTCTACCCTCCACTTAATGATTTACCCCCCCCTTTCCCTCCCACCCCTGATAATTATCAAAGAATATGTCTTTCTGTGTCAAAAATTTTCTTGACTTTTTACTGTAGTGGTGTCATATAATATTTATCCTTTCTTGATTGACTATATTCACTCAGCATAATGTCCTCCAGGTTCATCCAGTAATGAGGTGTTTGGCAAATTCATTGTTATTCTTTAACATTGCATAGTATTCTATTGTGTGTAAACAAATTATAGTTTGTTTATCCATTCATCTGTTGATGGGTACTCAGGTTGTTCCCATCTTTTTTGCATTTTGAATAATACTGTGATGAATATGTTACAGAATTGAGAACCCAGAAGTAAATTCACCCACTTATGAACAGCTGATCTTTGACAAAGGGCCCAAATCCATTAAATGGGGAAGAGGTAGTCTTTTTAACAAATTGTGCTGGTAAAATGAGATACCCATGTTCAGAAAAATGAAACAGGACCTATTCTCCACCCCATATACAAAATCCAACTCAAGGTGGATCAAAGACCTAACTGTAAAACTTCAAACTATAAATATTGCCAAAGAAAAATACAGACAAACTTAGGAGCTCTAATACATGATATAAATATACTAACATATCTAATAGCACACTAATAGCAAAAGGGAAACTAGATAGCTAGACCTCTTAATACTTAATGCATATCAAAAGATTTCATTAAAAGTGTAAGAAGAGAACCCAGAGACTGGCACAAAATTTTGGGCAGTGACATATTGGACAAGGGACTAATCTTTAAAATTTGTAGGAAAAGCTTCAACATCTTAACAACTAAGAGATGAACAATCCACTTGAAAAATGGGCAAAGAATATGAACAAACACTTCACCAAAAAAGACATTCAAGTTGAGAACAAACATATAAAGAAATACTTGCAATCGTTCACAAATAAAAATAATGATGAAATATCATGTTTTACCAGCATTAATAGCAAAATAATAATAATAAAAATGCTGGTGATGGTGTGGAGAGACTAGAACCCTCATACACTGCTGATTGAATTGTAAAATGGAATAACCATTGTGGAAATGTGGTGTTGCTGAAGAATATTGAATGTACCATGGTCTGCTACAAGAATGAACAAATTTAACTTGAAGGAAGTATATCCACTATGCTCCTTAGAAGTAAGAATGAGTAAACTGTGTTTTTCATACTTTGGTCATGTTGTCACAGGGACCAGTTCCTGGAGAAGGATATCATGCTAAATAAAATAGAGGGTCAGTGAAAAAGTAGAAGACCCTCAATGAGGTGGATTGACACAGTGACTGTGATGATGGGCTCAAGCACAGCAATGATTGTGAAGATGGCACGGGACTGTGCAGTGTTTTGTTCTGTTGAATATGGTCACTGTAAGTCAAAACCAACTTGATGGAACCTAACAACAACTGTGGAAAACGGTATAGTACTTTTTAAAAGCTGGAAGTAGACATATCATATGATCCAGCCATCCCAGTACTAAATATATATCCAACCGAAAGAAGAGCCATCACAAACAGATATATGCATACCATATGTCATCATTTGACTTCTTGAGTGCTGCTTGGACAGTGATTGTTGATCCTTGCCATTTCAATTTCATCATCATTTACCATGACGTTAACTGGTCCAATTATAAAGATTTTTTATTTCTTTATGTTCAGATGCAATCCATCTTCATCAGTAAGTGCTTCAAGTTGTCACAATTTTCTACAAGCAAGGTTGTATCACCTGCATATATCATGTTAATGAGTCTTACTCCAATCCTGATGTCCTGATGTTATTGTTCACCTTACAGACCTATCATTTGGCTGAAAGTTGAGCCATGAAGGTGAGTTCAATTCTAGGTTTGAAGGGTGTCTAAAGGCCATAGTATCTGGGGTCAACTCAATTTTCAATGGCTACTCTTTACAAGGCTTTTAAAATTCTTACAGCCTGAAAGGACAGAGAAATCTGGTGCCAAAGTCTTTGTTGTCCCCTCCCAGGGTCCTTCTCACCCTTTCCCTACCTCCTCTGTCTGTCTGGGTTCAAGAGACCTACCACTGTGGATATACTCATATCCTCCCTTGCTCGCTGGCTTCTTACTGGGGTCATCTAATGAGATTCTGCATAGGAGGTTAGAGGACAGGGAGAGAATGAATGGTGTTTTCTGTGGCTCCTCTCTGTGGAGGAAGAGGGTTAGATTCATCTTTGGCTGAAGCCCTCTTTCTTACCATATAGCCCACTCACACTGTGGAAAGCTGAAGTAGAAAGTTGAAGGGGTCCCTCACTGATAATTGCAGAATTTTAACAGACTAGCAGGCATGATAAAAGTAGACATTAATCATAGCCACTAACTTGCTATTTTCCTCTCCCTTCATGAATTCTGAGTTCTTTAGGTTTTTTATATTCAATTATACATTCTCCTAAACATAACCTCTCCCATGATTGGTTTTGGCTGAGAACTATAGCCTATGAAGCAAGATGACTCTGGGAAGAGGAATGCTGAGTCAGGAGTAACCAGGGAAGAGAATAACAAAGACATTCCTGGCAGTGCAAGGGATCTTTTGGTTCCAACAACAGCATGGTGGTCTCTCTTTATTCTTTCATGTCCATAGATGATGTGCTACTTTCTTAGTGTGGCTGTGGGTGCTACTTTCTTAGGGTGGTTGCAAAGCACCACATTACCTGTGACTTAAAACAAGAGAAGTTTATTCTCTCACAATGTTGGGCATAGAAGTCTAAATCCAGCTTTTGGCAAGATTGATTCTTTCTTGAGGCTTTGAGGAAGAGTCTATTTCCTGTCTAGCTTCTGGTGGTTGCTGGCAATGTTTAGAGCTGCATATATCCAATCTCTGTCTCTTTTCTTCATATGGTGTTTTCCTTTTTGTGTGTTTTGTCTCTGTGTCTAAATTTCCTTCTACTTAAAAGGACACTGTATTTAAAGTGCACTTTAATCTAATATGGTTCTTCTTAATTTGATCCTGGGTGGGGCAACAGTTAAAACACAGGGTTGATAACCAAAAGGTCAGAAGTTCAGACCCACCAGCTGCTCCGCAGGATAAAGATGTGGCAGTCTGCTTCTGTAAAGACTTACAGCCTTGGAAACCCTATAGGGCAGTTCTATGCTGTCCTGTAGGGTTGCTATGAGTTGGAATTGGCTTGATGGCATTGGGTTTAACTTGATACACCTGCAAAGGACCTGTTTCCAAATAAGGTCACATTTACAGGTTCTGAGTGGACATGAATTTTGAGGGGACACTATTCAACCCATTACAGGTGGGTTCTAGCTCTAAATCCCCTCCCATCAAGTAGATTCAGACTCACAGCAATCTTAAAGGACAGAGTACAATTGCTCCATAGGGTTTCCAAAGCTATAAATCTTTATAGAAGCAAACTGTCTCATCTCCCACGGAGGAACTGGTGGGCTCTAATCATTGACCTTTTGGTTCGTAGCTGAATGATTTAACCACTGAGCCACCAGAGTTTCCTTTGCTACTCTAAGGTACACTAGTATTTATTTATTTATTTTCCTAAAGCTAACTGCTTCATAGTCCTTTTTTTTTTTTTTTTTAAATCAGTATCCATTGCTATCCAGTCAATTCTGACTCACAGTGACCCCATGTGTGTCACAGTAGACTAGTGCACCCTAGAGATTTCAATGAATAATTTTTTTGAATGAGATGTATTTCCAAGCTTTTCTTTCTAGGCTCCTTTGGGTGGACTCAAACCTCAAAACTTTCAGTAAGGAGCTAAGCATGTTAACTGTTGGTACCACCTGAAAAGTCCATTCATTTTTTTCTCAAATTGCTCTGCTTGAAGTGCAAGCTGTATGGAGGAGAGGCCATGAAACCATGGCGGAGGCAAGGAGCAGAACTTACACAACAGCAGCCCATTCTGATGGTCTCAGTGGGGGCATGGTGAACAACAGGTCTTCCATTTTTGCTAAGATTATACAACACCAGAGATCAGAATGAGGCCCACTATCATTAGAAGTCGGTGGTCATCCTGAGCCACCAGGATAACTTCTACTATGTCCTCACTCCACAGCAGATGAAAACCCTCAAGGGGAAAGTTCAACTTCTATCACCTGGATACCTTTGATAATGAATTCATCTTCAAAACACTCAGAGAAATCACCAAAGGAAAAATGGCCCACATTCCCATGTACAATTTGTCATCCATTCCTAGAAGAAGAAAGAGTGACTGTGCATCCTGCAGACATCGTGCTCTTCAAGGGAGTCTTGGCCCTCTCCTCTTAGGAGGAGGTATAAGATCTGTATAGATGTAGCTTTCTGTCAAAACAAACACAGTTCGCTCTCCCTCAGAGTACTGAGGGTCATCAGTGAAAGAGGGAGGGACCTTGAGCAGATTTTATCTCAGTACATTTCATTAGTCAAGCCTGCCTTTGAGGGATTCTGCTTGCTGGCAATGTAATACACTGATGTGATTATTTCTGGAGGTACAAATAATTGAGTGGTCTTCACCCTCTTCATGTAACATCAAGACATCATGAAAAGTGGGTTCTCCAAAGGCAGACTAATGGCTATCTCAATGGCTACACCCCTTCACACAAGAGGCAGGCATCAGAGTCCGGCAGCCGGTCCCTTTGACCCCTGCCTCCTTCAGTCTCCCAGCTCCTGTCTCAAGAGGATAGGAGGAGGGGTCAGGAGGCACCTTTTAACTGTACATGTCATCTATGGAATTATTGTATTTAAGAGAACACCATGGAGATGCAATGCCTTGATATATATATATATATATATGTATATATATATTTCTTTTGACCTTTGGAATAGCTAAATGAAACAGAACTTCACTCTGCATTTAAATGATAAACTGTGCCAACTGATGATGACTTATAACCAATCCAATACGTAACCAGATGAGAAAACTTGAAGTACAGACAGCTACATTTCTCTGTTTATTGGGCTTCAAGTTAAAAGACAGGTCCTATTGTAATTGTGAAATTCTGTTTCCTTAGAATTACTGTCTACTTATAAATTCTGAAACCAGAGTATATGTTTTAACTTTATTTCAATTTGAAATAAACTTTAATTATTTAGAAGCTTTGCTAGGAAAATCATAGTATATGAAAGCAAAACATTATTTCACATTATGCTAACATTACTAACTACAACTGACCCATGTTATAATGTCTGGCAATCAGTAAATATTTATTAAATTAGTGAATCACCTATAAATCAAAAAAACTTGCTATAAAAATTTCATAGATGAATTTACAAAAGAGAAAATTCTTCATAAAATTAAATTTATCTGAGAGTTGAAAATAAATATTTTTAAATATAGCTGTCTTGGAAGATTTCCAGTAAAGTGGCAGAATAAGCAGACAAGGTACATGGGCCCTCTTCAACAATGAAAAGGGAAACCAATTAACACAGATACAGAAGATAATCCTGGAGCTCTGAGATTTGAAAGGAAGACTATAGAAGTGGATTAAACACCAACTAGTAGAAGAACCTGAATGAAAACACTGAGTAAGAAGACTAATAGAGCTGTGGACTGTCAGGTATCCCAATGGCACAGAGAGCCTGAATATTTCCAAGTGGTGTTAGGACATGAGAATTAACCTAAAAATTGGCACTGCTCACAAAGGGCTGTGTGGGCGACTGTGCTGGTAGCTGATGACTAAAAAGGAAAATAGCAAAGAAGGAGACAAACTGAGCTGTGTACTTTTATCTGTCCAGAGGGTGCAGCAATTTTGAAAGTTTATAAGTGGTAGCCATTTTGGATTTTAAAGTGGCAGCATCCTTGTTCAGATTCTGGGGACCTAAGAATAGTTTCCATTTGCCAAAGACAGCACAGACATATAGGAGGCTAACAACTGGAAAGGAGACATGTGGTGCATGCATAAGTGCTACCAACTAGTGAATAGCAGAGCACAGTACCCTGCTTACTCAGATAACATTCACATCAAACAAAGAAAACAAAAATCTTGGGTTAATCACTCTAACATGCAATCACAAATTAAATATAAGCACAAATATGTCACAAGGTCTCAGAGACAACAGACCATCACAGTCCACACAAAGAAGCAAAATAAAGCAGGAGAAACAAGGGACCAGGATACAGACCCAGAACACAGCCCTGAAGAAGAAGCAGCATTGGAACTCCTTGATAAGGAATTCAAAAGAATTGTATTTAGATATCTTCAAAAGACAGAGACAGATCATGGAAACCACTGACAAAATTGAGGAAACAGAGAAAATCCTAGAACAATTTCAGAAGACAACACACGATAAAATGACAAAAGAAATGAAAAATTAGAAATCATACAAAATGTACAGATAGAAATCCAGAAAATTAATGCTAAATTTTCAGAAATAGACAATACATTGAATGGACAAAGGAGTAGAATTGAATCAATGGAAGACAGAATTAGTGATAATGAAGACAAATACATGCATACTTCTTTGGAAAGGGATCAATCAGAAAACAGATCAAAACAAAATGAAGGGAGCTCTGGTAGCATAGTGGCTAAAGCACTTGACTTCTAACCAGAAGGCTGGCAGTTCAAACCCACCAGCCACTCCTCGGAAGGAAGGTTGGGCAATCCTACTTCCATAGTGATACTGCCTTGGAAACCCAAGGAGGGGTCGCTATGAGTTGGGGCCAGCTCGATGGCACATAACAACAACAACAACAAGTTTCATGTGGGACACCATCAAGAGGAATAACCTATGTGTAATAGGAATTCCAGAACAGGAAGAGACAAATAAGACCACAGAGAAAATTATCTAAGGTTTGTTGGAAGAGAATTTCCTTACTAAACTGAAAGATGAGAATATATCTTTTCAAGAAGTCCAATGAACCACAAACAGGATAGACCCCAAAGGAAAATCATCAAGACATATCATCATCACTCACAAAACCGAAGACAAAGAAAGAATCCTGAAAGAAGCACCAGAAAAATAAAGAGTTGTCTAAAGTGCAACCAAAAAGACTAAGCTTTGATTTCTCAGTAGAAACCATATACCATACAAGTGAGAAGGCAATGAGATGGTATATATAAAATACTGAAAGAAAATAATTTCCAACCAAGAATTATATATCCAGCAAAATTGTCCCTCAAATATGATGGTGAAATTAGGATTTTCCAGACAAGCAGAAATTAAGGGAATTTGTTAAAACTAGACCACCCTTACAAGAGATACTAAAGGGAGTCCCAACAACAGCAAACAACAACTGACCATTAACACACTTCATGACATGACCCAGAAACCAACCCAGTTAAAGATAGCTGTCTTCCACCTGCAAATTAGCAATAGTTATCTGGCATATAATAACAATAAAAAAAATGACAGATTATTTGGGAAAGAGGTAGCTATAAGATGACCTTATAATTTTCTGTGACAATCATTGCCTGATTTATCAGGAATTGATAGAGAGCAATCTGTATATGAGTAGGTTAGCACTTTCATGGCATTTAAGCACAATTAAGAACTGGTATTTTAAGCAATACTTTAGCTGGTAAATGGAAGTTTTTGCAGTCTGGCAAAATATTAGGCAAATTAATCAGTTTTATTGAATCTAACTCCACTGCTTTATTATATGATCAATATACATATTTTTATATTCAGGATTTCCTTTTGTGTGATTTAATAATAAGGTTCTTGGAAATTGTATTTTGTTTCCTGGTCTTCTGTGTCACTAATTCACATGGAGGAGCTATCAAGAGTAAAGGCTTGGACATCAAACTAGATCTGAATTCTTCCTCCACTGCTGACTACTTGGTGACTTTAAACAAGCCAGTTACCTTCTCAGTGCCTCAGGTTCCGCATCTGAAGGATGAGGGTGATAATAAAGTATCTGTGAATTAAACCATAAAACAAATCACTTCCCATTGAGTAGACTGTGACTCATGGCAACCCTGTGTGTGTCAGAGTAATATACTGCATAGGGTCTTCAATGGCTGATTTTCTGGAAGTAGAATATCAATCTGCTTTTTGGCTGAGGTACCTTGGGTGAGTTTGAGCCACCAACCTTTCAGTCAGTAGCCAGGGCTTCTTCTATCTGAGAATTAAATAAGTTGATACAAGTAAACCACTTAAAACATTACCTGTCTGATATAGTAAAAATTCAATAAATATAAGTTAACTTTCTTGAGAGTAGTTTTTCTCCTGATCCATCTCTAAGGACACCTAATTTCCATCTGCTTGTAATGTGAGATAAAATAAATATATCCACCTTTGTCTCAATAGTGAATAATGTAAATTTCCTTGACCAATTCTTTAACAAGAGTCAGTCTTGAACCAAATCAAACTTCAGAGAAAAGTGAGTGTTTTCCCTGGGATATCTATAATGTAAGAGGGAGAGTCTAGGAACTTTCAGCTCACATCATGTTTGCCTATTGATGCTAGAAGAGTGCTTTGGGTTTTCAGGGTAGCCTTGCATTCTTCCAGCACAGTGGTTTTTATTATTATTATATTATTTCTTTTTCTTTTTCTTTTATTATAACATGCTCTTGTATCCATAGACCATTTTTAATTTTAATTCTCCAGAGTGAGAGTAACATTTTAAAAGGTGAAGTTCATTTGAGGAGAGCCTTCTTGGGGACCCTGCCACCAGAACTCCTTCAAATCACAACAAAGAGGAAAAAAAAATTGTTTTGCTTAGAGGTAATAAAATTTGAGTGTGCATTACCATGCACATACGATGGTTATTTTGCCATCTTAATCCATTTCCAGTTCTCAGTATTGTATCTTATATACCTAAATAAGAACCTACATGAATTACCAATATTACCTCTGTGTTTCTCACAATGGGCCATAAAGATAAATGATAACAGACTTTAATCTTTTATTAAAGCTCTGTGACCTTTTGGGAGCTCTGGTAGCATAGTGGCTAAGACACTTGACTGCTAACCAGAAGGCTGGCAGTTCAAACCCACCAGCCACTCCTCAGAAGGAAGATGGGGCAATCTACTTCCGTAGTGATACTGCCTTGGAAACCCAAGGAGGGGTCACTATGAGTCGGGTCCGACTCGACGGCACATAACAACAACAACAACAACAACTGTGACATTTTAAGTTGTAGAAACTTGGCCCACACATAAATTGCCTGTGAGTCCAACTGACAGTGAAGCCAGGGTTAAACTGTAAAAATGGACACTTTTAAGGGCAGCCTCTCAGGTCAGTTGGCTGGCCAAGAATGATTGTGGACATGTCTCATAAGTAATGATACACAGCCAGGACCCCTCCAGGGATACACAATACAAGCAGCACAGAATGCAGAATCTAAGAGCTTCCCTTGTTTACAGCTATTCCCTACTAGCCAGTTTCCCCAAAAGTTGAAAATTTAAAGACTCCTTTAGGTTGAAATATTTTCTTTGAAATACTTTTAACCACAACAATTACATGGGAGAGTTCATAATTAACTCAGTAACATGTTTTGATATGTTGATTTGTTTTTATTTATTCATTAAACATTTATTCTCCCTCTACTACGAGCAATGTTTTGGAAAAACAGTGATGAAAGCTACAGTAACTTCTTTCAATCAGCACACAGTCTGGTGGGAAAGATGGAAAGAGACTTAAAGAATTAAGAGTCTTTTGTGAGGAAGGCTCTGAGAGAACAGGTTCAAGCATTAGAGGACACAAGGGGACACCTGGACCTTGGGTGTTGAAGCATGGTTGACACATTAAGGCATTTGAATTCTATCTTATAAATAACACAATTCAATTGAAAGATTTTAACTGAGGATGATTATGACCAGATTTGTCTTTGTGAGCTATTACCCAGACAGCAGTATGAAATAATGATTGGAGCCAGAGTACTAAATGAAGTAGAAATGGGAAATCCAGGAAACTTTTACTATTCTCTAAAAGGAGCTCTGGTGGTATAATGGATAAGGCACTTGACTGCTAACTGGAAGATCAGCAGTTCAAACCCACCAGCTTCTCCACATAAGGAAGACAGGACAGAGTGATCTACTTCTGTAAAGATTTACAGGTTCATAAACCCAATGGGGGTAGCCATGAGTCAGAAATGACTTGATGAGTTTGGTTTGAATGTAAGATATGATAAAGGCCAGGACTTGGGCTGGACTAGTAAGAATTTAAAGGATGACTTGGATTTAAGAGGTTATTCATGAGTTCAAACCCATCATCCACTCCTCAGAAGGAAGACTCGGCAATCTACTTCCTTAGATATATCACCTTGTAAACCCAAGGAGGGGTTAATATGAGTCAGGACTGACTCGACAGCAGTGAGGTTTTTTTTTTTTTTTTCCATGAGTTGTATCAGAAATTTGGGTAAGAAGGAGGAAGTTCTAGCAAGGGTAACAAGTTATGTATGTGGGTGCCACTCACCCAGAGAATGTTTGAATCAGGTTTGGGGAATGGGGAAGGCAATTGGTTGAGCTGTGGAAAGCTGAGTTAGAGGTACTGGTGGATAAGCAGGAGGAGGTGGCTCAAAGGCTACAAGACATATCTCATGGACATAGTAGGAAAGACCTTGGCTGAGCGACAGGCATGTGTGCACCACCAAAACAGAGAGGGATGTTGGAGAGTTGAGCATGAGGTCATATTTTTTTTTTTAACTATTATGTTACAAAATAATGGTGCTCTGATAGGCAGTTGAAATTCACCAGCCACCCCATGGAAGGAAGATAGGACAATCTACTTCTGTAAAGATTTATCACCTTGGAAACCCAATGGGGGTTGCTATGTGTATAAATCAAATTCATGGCAGTGGTTTTTTTTTTTTAAATAAATTTAATTTTATTATTATTACAAAATAAGTGATAAAATCTGGATGACAAACACATATTACAAGTGCAACAATAAGCAATCCTGTATGTGCATGGAAAATACATTATGAATACATAAGCACATCTCTATTATAATGTAGAATTTATAGGAAATTACATTTGCATTAAAAAAACTGTGAAAGCTTTAAAACATATAAAAGTAAAATTTTAAAGTTAAAACTATGCAATATTCTCCAATGTTTAGCCAAAGTGTTTTCTGATGACTTTGTTAATGACATCTAGGGCTCTGGGAATTTCATGCTATATTATAAATCTCCATATTTCTTTTCCTTTACCTTTACTCTCACTATCCTTTTCAAAATTGCTATCTATTCAGTTATACTTTCAGCAACCAAGAGGGCTTATGCCCCTTCTAGCTATTGTAACTTCTAGTAGAAGCAGTCACTTCCATTTCAAAGCTGTATGTATAATTATGTGATTGATAAAAATGAATAGTAGCTAATCATTTGTATGCATTGTTTTCTTCTATGTTGTAAATGTACTGAATAAAACAGTGCCAAGAAATACTACAATATCACATATCTTCACTTATCCTATAATTATCTAGAAGGCTGGCAGTTCAAACCCAACAGCCACTCCTCGGAAGGAAGGTTGGGCAATCCTACTTCCATAGTGATACTGCCTCGGAAACCCAAGGAGGGGTCGCTATGAGTCAGGGCTGACTCGATGGCACATAACAACATAACATAACATAACATAACATAACATAACATAACATAACATAACATAACAACAACAACATAATTATCTATGGAAGGACTATCCTAAAAGCTGTTCTGGCTTACATTCTAGTGGAAGGAATAGGCAATAAAGAAACAAACAATACATAGAATAGTGACAGAGGATTCGATTCCAAGATCGTGGAATAGGCAGAAAGTCTGCACAGATCCTCTTCAACAAAGAAAAGGGGAACCAATTAACACAGACACAGAAGATGATCCTGGAACCATAAGCCTTGAAAGGAAAGATATAGAAGGGGACTAAACCCCAACTAGCAGAAGAAGTTGCATGAAAATACCAAAAAAGGAGATATATAGAGCTGCAGTCTGGAAGCAAGCCTGAGCAATCCTGATGGCAGAGACAGCTTGGAGATTGCTGACTGGTGGTAGGACCTAAGAATTAACCTAAAAGTCACCCCTACTAACCAGGGACTGCACAGAGGACTGCTCTGGTGGCTGTGTAATAAAAGGGGAAGCAGCAGTGAAGAGGAAGATGGGCTGAGCTGTGGACTTTTGCCTGTCTGAAGGGCGCCGCCATTATGAATGTTTACAAGCGGTTTGACCATTTTGGATATTTAAAGAGACAGCACTCTCCAAGCTTCCAAGGGCTTAAGAAGAAGTTCTGTTTTGCAGTAACTCCAAGGACACTGCAGACCTGCACAACTGAAAAGGTGCGACATTCCTCTTGTTACTCTTATACCCCACAACTGCGTGGTGAATGGAAGTGCAGCCACCCCCTACTCCCACCCACCTTCTGGGCCCACAAGAACTACATTCGAGTCTGTGTGCTCGGACGGAGCCTGGGTGCCCTGCTATATCCTCTGCTGATTTTTTTCTTTTTCTCTTTCTTTTTGCTGGTATTTAGTTTCCTTGTATTTGTCTGTTTTAAAACTACAATTATTTTAATATTTTCGTCGTTTTTATGATTCTTCCCCTGCCAGGTCCTAGTTTACACACATTTTTTTCTCCCTGTTCCCAGTTATTTATTTATTTTTTTTAATTTAAATTCTTTTGTTTTTCTCTCATTTTTTTCTCGTGGTTAACCCTGTTCCTTGTGTTTTATTCTTTTCTCTCCCCCCACTTTTTTTCTTTTTTTTTGCATTTTTCCCATTTTTTTCTTCATTATTCTACTTCTCTACTTTTTTTCTCTTAGTGCACTCACTCCAGATATTGCAGATTTTCTTGTTTTTTTAATTCTTTTCTGCCTTTTTTTCTTTTTTGGTTACTGTTCCTGTATAATTACATGCTATATTTTTTTGTCCATGTGCTTTTAATTTTTTGATGGTTATTCAAGTATAATTTTTGTCTAACTGAGTGGGAGACAAAAACAGTCCCCATAAGATACCACTACACCCACACCTCCTGCAACTTCACTTACTTAGCAAGAGCCACCACATCCTTCCCCACCAACAGGCCAATGGTAAAAAACAAAACAACAACAACAAAAAAAAAAACACTAAAAAAGCCTGAATCACCCCTTTGGATACTCTTCACAACAGTTAACAGAGATCTTAATACAATACCATGATGTCTCAGAGACAACAGACCATCACAGTCCACACAAAAAAGCCAGATAAAGTGGTAGAAACAAGGAAACAGGATACAGACCCAGAACACATCCCTGAGGAAGAAGCAGCATTGGAACTCTCTGATAAGGAATGCAAAAGAATTATATTTAGGTATCTTTAAAAGATTGAGAGAAAAACCACAGAAAACACAGAAAGAAAAAAATCTTTGAAGAATTCTGGAAGAAATTACAAAAGCAAAATGACAAAATAAGTGAAAAATTAGAAATGATTCTAAATCTACAGATAGAAATCCAAAAGATTAATACTACATTGTCAGAAATAGACAACACATTGGAAGGGCAAAGGGATAGAGTAGATGCAATGGAAGACAGAATTAATGAGATTGAAGACAAATACCCAAATACTTCTTTGGAAAGAGATAAATCAGAAAAAAAATCAAAACAAAATGAAGAAAGCCTAAGGTTCATGTGGGATACCATCAAAAGGAATAATCTACATGTCACTGGATTTCCAGAACAGGAAGAGAAAAATAAAACGACTGAGAAAATTGTCCAAGATTTGCTGGAGGAGAACTTCCCCGATAAGATGAAAGATGAGAATATATCCATTCAGGAAGTCCAATGAACCCCAAACAGGACAGACCCCAAAAGAAAAACACCAAGACATATCATCATCAAACTCACCAAAACCAAAGACAAAGACAGAATCCTGAAAGCAGCATGGGAAAAACAAAAAGTTACCTACAAAGGACAGTCAGTAAGAATAAGCTCTGATTT
>NW_006921916.1:646023-647444 GCF_000298275.1 Orycteropus afer afer
TACAACCATTGTGGAAAGCAGTATGGCGATTCCTTCAAAAGTTGGAATTAGAAATAACATTTGACCCAACTATTCCATTACTAGGTATATATCTTAAAGAAGTGAGAGGCACGACAAGAATAGACATATGTACACTCATGTTCATCACAACACTATTTACAATAGCCAAATGATGGAAACAACCTAGGTGTCTATCCACTGAGGAATGGATAACCAAACTATGGTACATACACACAATTGAATACTATGCAATGTTAAAGAATATTGTAGAATCTGCAAAACACCGCATAACATGGATGAACTTGGAGGACATTATGCTGAGTGAAATAAGTCAATCACAAAAGGGCAGATATTGTATTAGTTCATTAATTCTAAAAGTCAAGGAAAGGCTTATCTATGGAAGGACATTTTCTTTGTTGGTTACCAGGAGTGGGAGGGGAGGGGAGAGAACATTGTTAGATAGATAGAGGTAAGTACTGATTTGGGTGAAGAGAAGGGCAATGTACCAACTGTGAATGATCAATATAGTGGCATTGAGGAAGAGAAAGACATAGAGCGGTACGTGGCAAGTACAGACAGCAAAGATGAGCCCATCTAGAGTATGGCGTTGTCAGTGAAAGTAAACATAGGTATGTGGGTGGATAGATGGGTGGATAGGCTGAACTATTAGGTATGTCTGTGAAGTGGGGAGTGTACCCAAGAACATGTATAGAGTTGGCAGACAATGGTCCTATAACTTTATGTGTATGATCTGAATTCCCAGGTGTATAGTGGAGCTGACAAGGGGCAAGGTTTTAGTCGCTGCTTGGTCACAGCCAGAGGCACTTGGTCACTACCCAGAGGGACTGAGTAGTTGAACCTGTGGGCTCGGGACCGTAGTTGTAGAGGACATCAAGCTCAATTGGCATAACATGCTATACAAAACATTGTTCCATCTCCTACTGTGGCAAGTAGTGACTGGGACCTTAAAAGCTTGCAAGTTGCCATCTAGATGCAACAATGGTCTTTCCTCATCCAGAGCAAAAAAGAATGAATAGAACCAAAAATTCATGGAAACAATTAGTCCTAGTGACTAGTACACCATCTGATCTGCAGCCTATATGACTATGAGACCAGAACTAGATGGTGCCCGGCTATTATTGTCAACCACTTGGAAGAGGATCTATGTAGGAGATCCTGGATACAGAGGGAGAACAATGTGGAACAAAACTCAAAATCATTTGAAGGAAAAAAAAAAGTGGGGGCTGGGGATCAGGTTTGCTGGTCCGATAGAGCCTGATGGAACCACTGAGACTATGGCCCCTAGCTGCCCTTCAGGTCTGGAATTTAACCCTGCTTGTGGCTTCCATCCAAACAATTGAAAGGCATATGAGTGGAACATTTACCTGAGGTAGATACACTCCTTGGAAAGAACAAGCATG
>NW_006921916.1:647939-655518 GCF_000298275.1 Orycteropus afer afer
AGGTTGGGCAATCCTACTTCCGTAGTGATACTGCCTCGGAAACCCAAGGAGGGGTCGCTATGAGTCGGGGCCGACTCGACGGCACATAACAACAACAATAACAACAATTCAGTGGCATTGATTACATTCTTTGAGTTGTTAAATGATTCTCTCCCTCTCTTTCTGAGTTTTCCCTCTCACATTAGACTAAGTTCACTGGACCCTAACTTTACTATCTAATCTTTGGAGTTGTTATTGCCCATCTAATCCCATAGAGATGAACTTAAAGGAGCACAACTCTCAAGATAGACATTCTTTACTAGTTATTCTAAACTAATGTTTGGTTTTAAAAAGACTCCAGGGGATATTTTTGATCTAAGGTTTAACGATTATTTCAGGGCAATAATTTCAGGAGTTCACCCAGTTTCATAGCTACAGAATTTCCAGATTCCATGAGAATTTGAAGTTCTATTCTGCGTTTTCTCCCTTGTGATCAGCATTCTTTTATAGAATATTTGACCAGAATGTTCAGTAATAGTAGCCAGATACCATCCAGTTCTTCTGATCTCAAAGCAAAGGAGGCAGTTATTCATGGTAGCAATCAGTTATACATTCCATTTACTCCTTCTATTCCCTACTCTCCTTCTTCCCCTATTGCTCCAGATGAATAGATGCAAATTGTACCTTGGATGGTTGTTTGCAAGCTTTAAAGACCTCAGGCATTATGCAATAAACTACCGAAGTAGGACAGTAGCACTGAATGTGTTTGTTTGTTAATTGTGATTTGCATGAAAGCTTACAGAGCAAATTGTTTTTCTTTTCAACAATTAGTCATTTTGTTTTGTGACATTGATTGCAATCTCCATAATGTAAGAAGACTCTTCCCACTTCTTCCTTTTGTTTTTACCATTTCTTTTTATCTTTCTTACCTATCCTTTTCTGGCTTCAGAACTTTATCCTTGGACAAATGCTGCCCTTTCGATCTCATATGCTTGATAGTTCAAATGAGTGTGTTCCTCCCTGGTGTTATTTTTCATCTTATAGGCTGGTCTTTTGGCTGAAAATTGTAACTTGGGGATTAATTTCCAGTGTGAAGAATGTCTAAGGGTCGTAGTCTTGGTGTGCATGTAGGGGTGTTCCATCAGACTTTATCAAACCAGTAAGCTTGGTCTTTGTTCCATATTTTTATCCTAATGTATCCAGGATTGCCTATTGTGACACCTTTCAGCACAGTCAGCAGAGGTAGCTGGGCATGAACTAGTTCTTCTGGTCTCAGGGTCATGGAGGCTGGCTAGCGTTCTCATGGTCCATTAGCCCATTCAACTAATTTTTCCATTTGTCTTCCATTTCTTTACTTTTCTTTGCTCCAGATAAGGAGAGACCAATAGTTGCACATTTTATGATGTTCACAGCCTTGAAGACCTCATCCACTATTCATCATTGTAGGATGTAGAATATTGTCCTTGTGGATTTTGGTATATCAATTGACTTTAGTGTCTTATGAGACTGTTATTAGGCCAATTAACTGGGATGGCTCATGAAATCATGACTCTAAACCTCCAAACCAAGGAATGAAATCCCATGAGGTGTTTGCTGGTACATTATAAATTTACTGTTCTAAGAAAGTTTCATTCAAAAGGTGATATCAAGGCCCAAATTTGAATAACATGAGGATATTATCCATAGGAAAAAATTCGGAAGAACATTTCAGGAAGAGAAAATATCAAATACAAATACCAAGCTTGCAAGTATAGAAAGCAAAAATCAATCAACTAGTCAAATCAATTAACAAGGTTTATTGCAGGGAGTGTACAACTAAGGAATTTGTTCAAGCAACACAAATACAACGTTATAAAAGGAAGTATTTCCACTAGTAACTTACAGCAATTGGGTCTTAAGATGTGCCCTTAACTGAAGGAGAGTTTTACAAAGTGAGGCTCTTCCTAATCTCTGTTTCATAAGTATACTTGTCTGTTGCGGATTGGTGGAATCTGGTATTATGAGTCAGAAACATCCTTCCATGTGGAGTTGTTTCATTTGGGAAGTCTGCACAATTGTTGTTGTTGTTGTTATGTGCCTTCGAGTCTGTACAATTAGAACCTTTGAAAACTCCTAATTGTTCTAAGAAGGTTTATATCTGGCATAAATGGCCATTTTGATGTACTGTTCTTGGAAAGGTTTGCACCTGACACAAATGGTCATTAATTTTTATTTAATATGTAACAAGTGTTTGAAGAATAGCAAGAAGACCAATATAGAGGAAGGAAAGCAAGTGAAAAAAGTGGTAGAAGATGGAGTTGTGGAAGGGCAGAAGCAAGATCATACGGAGCTTGTTGGCTATGTAGAGGAATTTAGATTTTATTCCCATTAGAAAAAGGAGCCCTTGTGGTGCAGTGGTTAAGTGCTTGGCTTCCAATTGAAAGGCTGATGATTCTAACTCACCAGTTGCTCTGTGGGAGAAAGATTCGGCAGTTTGCTTCCATAAAGATTACAGCCTTGAAAACACTATAAGAAAGTTCTAAAATGTCCTATAAGGTCACTAAACAAACAAACAAACAAACAAAAAAAAACCCTGCTGTCTACTTGGATACAACTCATAGCGACCCCTCCTTGGGTTTCCAAGGTGGTATCACTATGGAAATAGATTGCCCAATCTTCCTTCTGAGGAGTGGCTGGTGTGTTTGAACTGCCAACCTTCTTGTTAGCAGTCAAGAGCTTTATGCCACCAAAGCTCCTATAGGGTCACTATGAGTCAGAATTGACTCAACAGCAGTGAATTTGGCCAGGGCCTTTTCAGCATGGGAAGAGACTATATGATTTATATTTTCAAAGGATCACATTAGCTATGAGATGAAGTCTCTAGCACAGTGGCTCTCAACTTGGGGCTATTTTGCATACGAGCAAGTATTTAGTATTACCTAGGAGCTCTGGTGGCTACTACACCTCAAATAAAGAAAACAGAAATCCTCACAACTGGATAAATAAGTAGCATGATGATAAATGGAGAAAAGATTGAAGTTGTCAAAGATATCATATTAATTGGTTCCACAATCATCACCAATGGAAGCAGCAGGCAAGACATCTGACAATGTATTTCACTGGGTAAATCTGCTGCAAAAGACCTCTTTAGAGTACTAAAGAGCAAAAATGTCTGTTTGAAGACTGAAGTGCATCTATCCCAAGCCGTGGTATTTTCAGTCTCCTCATATGCATGTCAAAGTTGGACAATGAATAAGGAAGACTTGAAGAAGAGTTGATGCTTTTGAGTTGTGGTGTTGGCGAAGAATACTGAAAGTATCATGGACTGCCAAAAGAACTAACAAATCTGTCCTGGAAGAAGTGCAGACAGAATGTTCTTGAAAGCAAAAATGGCCAGATTTTATCTCATCTACTTTACTTTGGGCATGTTGTCAGAAGGGACCGTTCCATGGGGGAGGATACCATGTTTGGTAAAGTGGAGCATCAACAAAAAAGGGGAGGGCCCTCAACAAGATGGATTGACATAGTGGTTGCAATGATGGGGTCAGGTATAGCAAGGATTGTGAGGCTGGCACAGGAGCAGGCAGTGTTTCATTCTGTTGTACATGGGGTTGCTGTGAGTCAGAGCCAACTCGAAGGCACCTAACAACAACAATAGAGACATTTTGGTTGTCACAAATCAGGGTGGGGAGTGGGCTATTGGCATCTAGTGGGTAGAGCCCAGGGATGTTAATAAACATCCTACAATGAACAGGGCATCCTCTACAATAAAGAATTTTTTAGTCTAAAATGTCAGTAGTGCCACTCTTCAGAAATCCTACTCTAGGAGGACTAGGGTCAAAGTGAGGAGACAGATTATGAAACTGTTGCTACCATATAGGTCAAAGGTGATAATAGCTTAGCATAGAAAATGGTGAAGAATGTTTGGATTTTCATTATATTTTGAGAATAGAATCATTAGTTTGTATATGTGCCAGTGTCATCATAAGGGTTGCTGTCACTAAGAACAGTAACTCATGGTGTTAACACTCCCATGGACCACCTCCTGTACCAGACCATATTCACCTCCTGTACCAGATGAGAATCCTTAGTAATGTTTACTCTCAATTTTAATCATAGAATAATATGTGATAGAGTTATAAATTGTTTAAATTTAATATTGTTTAGATTATAAGAATACTAATAAAATAATTTTGTAAAATCTCTCTACATTGATTGACAACATTATCAGTTACAATACTATTAGTAATTGAGTGGAAGCCTTTTTAATATTTTTCTCTTTCTTTCCTTTAATTATTATTTCATTCTGAAGAAAAGTTATTGATATAGGCTGAAAATACTAATTACTATAATATTGTAGCTAAAACACCAGACAATCTGACAAAACCAGTGACTACAAAAACATTGACAGCAATGAAAACAAGAGTGTATTCAGACAAAACCACATGATTAAATGTGTAATTGTAATTGCTAATAATGATAGCTGGAGATGATTACTCATTTGTGCCAAGAAATTTGGAAGAAAACTACCTGGTCAACTAACAGGAAGTGATTTGTGCCCATTGCAAAAAAAGGTGGTTCAACAAATTGTGGAAATTATTGAACAATATAATTAATATCACATGCAAGTAAAATTTTGCTGAAGATCATTAAAAAAAATGTTGCAGCAGTATATTGACAGGGGACTTCCAGAAATGCAATATGGATTCAGAAGAGGACCTGGAATGAAGGATATCATTGCTGATATCAGATGGACCTTGGCTGAAAGCAAAAAGTACCAAAAAGATGTTTAACTATGTTTTATTGACTCTGTAAAGGCATTTGACTGTGTGGACCATAACAAATTATGGATAACATTTTGAAGAATGGAATTCCAGAATACTTAATTGTGCTCATGAGGAATCTACATAGAACAAGAGGCTGCCATTGGAACAGAACAAGGGGACAATGCATGGTTTAAAATCAGGAAGGGTATGTATCATTGTATCATTTGGGCTATATCATTTCACAATACTTATTTAATCTGTATGCTGAGCAAATAATCCAAGAACCTGGACCACATGAAGAAGAATGCAGCATCAGGATTGGAGGAAGACTCATTAACAATCTGCCACATACAGATGACACAACCTGGCTTGCTGAAAGCAAAGAAGACTTGAAGCGCTTACTGATGAAGATCAAAGACTGCAGTCTTTAGGTCTTTAGTATGGATTACATCTCAACATAAAGAAAATAAAATTCTTCACAACTAGACCCATAAGCAACATAATGATAAATGGAGAAAAGATTTCATTTTACTAGGATTTGCAATCAACACCCATGAAAGCATCAGTCAAGAAATCAGACATCATAATGCACTGGGTAAATGTACTGCAAAAAACCTCTTTAAAGTGTTAAAAGCCAAAGATGTCACTTTGAAGACTAAGGTATGTCTAAACCAAAGCCATGGTATCTTTAATTGCCTCATATGCATGTGAAAGCTGGACAATGAATAAGGAAGACTGAAGAAGAATTGATGCCTCTGAATTGTGGTGTTGGCAAAGAACACTGAAAATACGTGGACTGCTAGAAAAAGAAGCAAATGCGCCCTGGAAGAAATGCAGCTGGAATGCTCCTTGGAAGCTAAACTGGCCAGACTTATTCTCACCTACTTTGGTAATGTTGTCAGAAGGGGTCATACCCTGGAAAAGCCTATCATCTTAGGTAAAGCATAGGATCAACCAAGAAGTGGAAGACCCTCAAGAAGATGGATTGACACAATGGCTGAAATGATGGGCTCAAGCATAGCAAGGATAATAAGGATGGTGCAGGACCATACCGTGTTTCATTCAGTTATAAATAGAGTCTCTATGAGTGAGAGCTGACTCAACAGCACCTAACAACGGTAGCTCTAACCAGAGTGCATTAGAGAGTGTTTTAGCCTTGTAGATATATTGATACATGTAAGCTGTGTTTACAAAAAAAAAAAAAAAAAAAATGTTTTTATTGTTATAAGTAACAACAGGATATTTTTACAAAAATAATAAATTTCTGCTAATATAAAGTACAAAACATGGTAGACAAAAATAACACTTTTGGTGTCACCCCCCTGACAGTGTCACCCAGTGCAGTCTGCACCTCCTGCAGCCCCTTAGTGGCACCACTGATAGGTACTATAAAGGAGAGAAAATCATGGAGTACTCCTGGATGTTTGTAACTGGGTTAATGGTGCTCTCATTTACTGAAGTGGGTACAGATGGACTGGGAGTGAATTTTGGGTGGAATGATTCAAATAAAAACTTGATATTTTATGTATTAACTTGGAGTACCTATCTGCTATCTAAAGGCAGGAAGAAATTGGCAATGGTAGGGACATTCAGGGTAAAGGTGGAATTTGAAACTGGGATTGGATAAGATTATATAGGAAGTGAGTATGAATGGAGAAGAAGAATGATAACTAAGATCTCAGGCCATCTGGCATGAAGGTACAGGAAAGGATGAGACAAGAGTTATGGACAAATGCATTCATGTAGTGAGATGGGAGCAAAACAAGGACAGCAGGACACCATATAATTCACAACAAGAAAATGATGAAGAAGGAAGTAGAGTCAACAGCATCAAATTCTTACGGGAACCACTAAAGAAGTTTAATCACATTTTTTTTAGCATCAGTTCTGAAAATCAAATGCATAGGAATTCGAAGGTATGTTTAAAAATATATTTATATAAATATTATTTTTAAATCAGAGAAGTCATGGAGTGGACTAAATTATAAGTAACACTATTGAACTGAAGATATATGAAACTGAAGATATATGGACTGGGGTGAGGAAGAGATATGGAAAGACTAAAATAAATAAATAAATAAATTCACTGCCATAAAGTGGATTCCAACTCATAGTCACCCTGTAGGACAGAGTAGAACTGCCCCATAGAGTTTGCAATGCTATAAATCTTAACACACACAGACTGCCACATCTTTCTCCCACAGACTCATTGGTAGGTTCACACAACTGACCTTTGGTTTGCAGCTGATTGCTTTAATGACTAGACCACCAGAGGTCCTTGCAGGACTAAATAGAAGAGGACATAATAATAAAGAAAAATACCATTTAAAGTGGAAACCTATTATCAATTTTTAACAGCAAAAAGGTTTTTTTTTAAATGCATTTGTATGTGACATCACAGCCAAAATAAAATAAAAAAAATGATGTTGCATTGTGTTTAGCTAGCTATGGTATTGACTATTTATGCTCTTTTATTCTACTGATTTGATGGTTCATTTATCTAAGCTTTGAACCCCAATGTTGTCTATGATGATATGTGTTTGTGAGGTTATCCTGCAGCCTAGAAGTTGTCAGAATTGCTGAACCCACCCCCATGAGTTGGGCAGGTACTTCAGAAGAAGCTATAGGATTAAATTTCTTTTTTCCCCCCAGAAACTATCAGTTTACAAGATTGTGAGGATACTTTAATGCAATATTACCTTAATTTCTCAACAAAATATATTTGCTTCTCTAAGGAGTAAAAACACAACTGGACCAATGAGCAGCATCACAATAAATGGAGAGAAGATTGAGGTTGTCAAAGAATTCATATTGCTTGGTTCTACAATCGATGCCAATGGAAGCAGCAGTCAGGA
>NW_006921916.1:656003-657006 GCF_000298275.1 Orycteropus afer afer
AAAAAAAAAGGCCAAACAAATGTGGGGCAGGGGTGAGATTTAACTGAATTATGGACTCTTTTTCAAAGGGAATATTAGGCAACCACTGGCAATTATACTAAAAAAGACTATACAGCAACATTTATATAAAGATTTGTTATATAATTTTGAGGAAAAAAGCATAATAGAAATAAAATCTTTATTTGCTCCTATGCATAAAACAACACATAAGAATTCCTTTGGTTTTCCACTGGATCTGCCAACTCAGGACCATAGTACTGTGGGACACCTGGCTCAAGTGGCACAACAACATATATAAAAATCTTGTTCCATAACCTACTTTGGTGAGTAGAGTTGGGGGTCTTAAAAGCTTTTGAGTGGTCATATAAGATACAGCTAATAGTCTCCTATCCTCAGAAGCAAAGAATCATGAAAAAACTTAAGACACTTTGAAACAGTCAGACCTAGGACATGATGGACCTTGAGACCAGAAGAACAAGATGGTGCCCGGCTACCAATGCCAGCCAGTCAAAAAAGGATCAAAACTGGAGATCCTGGATAGAGTGAGAAGAAAAATGTGGAATAAAATCCAAAAACAAAATAATGACCAGAATTACTGGTCAGATGAAGTACAGTGGGACGCCCAATACTATGGCCCTGGGATACACTTTTCATGTAGGATAAAACTCCCAAGGGCTGCATCTTAGTCCAATAGTAAATGAGACTTACATGCAGAACACTCAACCCAGGGCATTGTTCCCACCTACTACTCTACAGAGATACATCCCTTGGAGCAATTGGCCATGGGACACCAGAGGGGTAGCACTCACATAGAGGAAAAGCAGGACACACAGGAGTGTGTAACTAAGAAGGGCATGGGGGGGTGGGTGTTACTGGGGAGGGAGAGGAGAAGAGTGGTTTAGGGTTGTTGTTGTTGTTGTTGTTATGTGCCGTCGAGTTGGCCCCGACTCATAGCGACCCCTCCTTGGGTTTCCGAGGCGGTATCACTACGGAAGTAGGATTG
>NW_006921916.1:657821-659730 GCF_000298275.1 Orycteropus afer afer
GATCTCTCCAAGTAGTGTAGCTACCTGATGTAAATGTTCATCTCATATGCCTATCTTTTGTTTGGCTGGAAGCCACAAAAGTGGATGTAATTGCAGACCTAAAGGGCAGCTGGGGCCATAATCTCAGGGGTTTTGCCCAGCTTTATCAGACCAACAAACCTGGTCCCATTTTTTAAAAATTTTTTTTTTATTTATAATTTTGAGTTTTGTTCCACATTGTTCTCTCACTCTATCCAGGATCCCCCCCTGAGTGGTTGACAGAAGTAGCTGGGTACCATCTACTTCTTCTGGTCTCATAGTCATATAGGCTGAGGATCACATGGTGTACCAGTCCCTTGGACTAATTGTTTCCATGCATCTTTGGTTTTCTTCATTCTTCTTTGCTCTGGATGAGGAGACACCCATCATTGCATCTAGATGGTTGCTTGCAAGTTTTTAAGATCCCAGTAGTGAAGTTCCAGTAAGATGGCAGAATAGGCAGAAAGACTGCACAGACCCTGTTCAACCAAGAAAAGAGGAACCAATTAATACAGATACAGAAGATAATCCTGGAGCCCTGAGCTTTGAAGGGAAGAATATAAAAGTGGACTAAACTCTAACTAGTAGAAGAATTTGCATGAAAACATAAAAAAAGGAGACATACAGAGCTGTGGTCTAGCAGCAATCCTGATGGTACAGACAGCTTGGATTTTGCCAAGTGGTATTAAGACTTAAGAATTAACCTAAAAATCAGCCTTCGAGGACTTCCAGTAAGATGGAGGAATAGGCAGACAAGCAACACAGATTCTCTTCAATAAAGAAAAGAAAAAAGAGTTGACAGAGATACAGAAGATAATCCTGGAACCCTGAACTTAGAAAGGAACTATACAGAAGTGGATTAGGCACCAACTAGTGGAAAAACCTGAACAAAAACAGTGAATACAGAGATGGTCAGAGCTGCAGACTATCAGCTACTCTAATGGGACCAACAGCCTGAATATTTCCAAGTGGTGTTGGGACCTTATAATTGACCTAAAAATCATCGACCCTGGTCACCAAGGGCTGCAAGGAAGACTGTGCTGGTGGCCTATGACTAGAAAGGGAAATAGCAAGGGAGAGAACCAGAGCTAATGACTCTCCACTGTCTGGAGGGCACAGCCATTTTGATTGTTTACACATGGCAGCCATTTTGGATATTTAAAGTGACAAAGGGTGCAGTCATTTTGAACGTTTACAAGTGGTGGCCATTTTGGATATTTAAAGTGACCAAGGGCACAGAAAAGTGCAGCCATTTTGGGTATTTAAAGTGACTGAGGGCACAGCCATTTTGAATGTTTATAAGAGGTGGTCATTTGGGATATTTAAAGTGATAGCATTCTCATTCAGATTCCAGGGACCTGAAAACAGGCTCTGTTTGCCAAGGTTGGCAGGGACATATGAGAGGGGCTGACAACAGCAAATGAGAGAGGTGGTAAGTGTGTAAGTGCTATCAACTAGTGAATAGAGGAGCACAGTGCCCTGCTTGCATAGATAACATAAAACAAAACAAAGAAAATGAAAATCATGGGCAAGTCACTCCAACATGCAATCACCAATTAAACATAAACACAAAAATGTCTAAATGCCTTGAAGACAACAGAACATCACAGTCCACACAAAGTAGCAAGGTGAAACAGGAGAAACAAGGAACAAGGATACATACCCAAAACACATCCCTGAGGAAGATGCAGCATTGGAACTCCCTGACAAGGAATTCAAAGAATTATATTTAGGTATCTTCAACGAATTGAGAGACAGATCAAGGAAAACACAGATAAAACCCTAAAACAATTTTGAAAGACAATACAAAAACAAAATGACAAAATAAATGAAAAATTAGAAATGATATAAAATCTATACACAGATCCAGAAGATTAATACTAAATTTTCA
>NW_006921916.1:660300-662038 GCF_000298275.1 Orycteropus afer afer
TATACCTGGCAAAACTGTCCCTCAAATATAATAGTGAAATTAGGAGATTTCCAGATAAGCAGAAATTAAGGGAATTTGTAAAAAGCAGACCAACCTTGCAAGAGATACTAAAGGGAGTCCTTTGAACAGAGAACCAACAATAACAAAGAACAACCGAGCATTAATACACTAAATGACAAAACCCTTAAAGCAACATAGCTATGGACATATCCAAAGTAAAATGAGCTTACAAGATTGTAAACCGGAAACCAGAGACATCAATTGGCAAATGAGGACAACTACAAACAAAAAAGAGGGCAAATACTGTGTAGTTACAGAACTTCTAATGGTGAGGAAGTCAAGAGAGTTGCAAGATAGAATGGACTGTTTGAAACTCAGGGAGAAATTTATAAATCACAGGGTAACCTCAAAGAAAAATTATAAAGCTTCACATCACAATAAAAAAGAGGGCAAGCACAAATATTTGACAACTACTAAAACAGTAGCAACAAAGAAAATGATAACATGATTCATAAATATAATGACCTCAACACCGAAAATTATATGGAACAATGAAACCAGGAGCACAATGAAAAAAACACATAACAAAATGACAGCAACAAATTCGTACTTGTCGATAATTACACTGAATGTTAGTGCATTAAATGAACAACTACTCAAGAGACAGAGAGTTGCAGATTGGATAAGAAAACAAAACCCATCAATATGCTGTCTACAAGAGACACACCTTAGAGACAAAGACAAAAATAGACTAAAAATAAAAGGTTGGAAAAAGACATATCAAGCAAATGACAACCGTAAAAGAGCAGGAGTGGTGATATTAATTTCTGATCAAATTGACTTTAAAAAAAAAAACCACCATAGGAGACAAGGAAGGACATTATATAATGATTACAGGAACACTTTAACAAGAAGATATAACCATAATAAATATCTATGGACCCAATGAAAGAGCCCCAAAATATATAAATCAGACTTCAAAAGAGTTGTAAAGGCAAATAGATGACTCCACAGTCATAGTAGGAGCCTTTAATATATCACTTTCAATGAAAGACAGAACAACTGGAAAGAAACTCCACAAAGATACAGAAGAGCTAAACAATATAATCTATCAACTTGACCTTATAGACATCTACAGAGCACTTCACCCAACAGCAGCACAATATACATTCTTTTCTAGTGCACATGGAACATTCTCTATGACAGGCCATATGTTAGGCAATAAAGTAAATCTTCATAAATTTAAAAATATTGAAATACTACAAAGCATCTTCTCATATCACAGTGCTATCAAATTAGAAATCAACAATAGGAAGATCAACGGAAAAAGAGTAAACACATAGAAACTGAACAACACTCTCCTTTAGAAAGACTGCGTAAGAGAAGAAATAAAAAAGTGAAATTAAAAAATTCCTTGAAGCAAACAAGAATGAAAACACAACATACCAAAATCTTTGGGACACAGCAAAAGCAGTGATCAGAGAAGCCAATTTATAACAATAAATGCACACATCAAAAAAGAAGACAGAGCCAAAATTGACACTTTAAACCAACAATTCCAACAATTAGAAAAAGAACAGCAAGTAAAGCCTATACTCACCAGAAGAAAGGAAATAATCAAGGTTTGAGCAGAAATCAATGAAACAGAAAATAGAAAGGCAATAGAAAAAGTAAAAAAGACTGGAAGTTGTTTTTTTGAAAAGATCAGTAAAATGACAAAGAACTGACTAATTAATAA
>NW_006921916.1:662378-663673 GCF_000298275.1 Orycteropus afer afer
TAGATGCAAAAATCTTCAACAAAATCCTAGCCAATAGATTCCAACAACATATCAAGAAAATAATTTATTATGACCAAGTGGGGTTCATATCAGATATGTAAGTATGGTTCAACATTAGAAAAACAATCAATGTCATCCACCACATAAATAAAACAAAAGAAGAAAACCACATGATCACATCAATCATTGCAGAAAAGGAATTTGATAAAATGCAAAACCCATTGCTGAGAAAAACTCTCAGCAAATTAGGAATAGAAGAGACACTCCTCAACATAATAAAGGGCATAGAGGCAAAACCAACAGCCAACATTCTCAAAGGAGAGAGATTGAAACCATCCCCCTTGAGAACAGGAACCAGACAAGGATGCCCTCACTCATCAATTCTATTCAACATTGTATTGGATGTCCTAGCCAGGACAATAAGGCAACAAAGGTGAATCAAAGGCATCTGAATTGGCAAGGAAGAAGTCAAACTATCCCTATTTACTGATAATATGATCCTGTACCTAGAAAACCCAAGAGACTCAGTCAAAAATCTACTGGAACTACTTGAGATATTTAACATAATGGCAGGATATAACATCTCAAAATCAGTTGGATTCCTCTACACCAGTGAAGAGATGCTGAAAAAGAAATATGGGAATCAATACCATTTACAATAGTTACCAAAAAAATAAAATACTTGGGAATAAATCTTACCAGGGACACAGAAGACCTGTACAAAGAAAACTGGAAAAGATTACATCAAGAAACCATAAGAGATTTATGTAAATGGAAGAAAATACCATGTTCATGGATACGAAGATTGAACATTGTGAAAATGTCCTTTCTACCCAAAGTAATCTGTACATTCAATGCAATCCCAATGTAGATCCCATCAACATTCTTTAGGAATGTGGAAAAACCAATCACTAACTTTATATGGAGGAAAGAGACCTCGGATAAGCAAAGCACTACTGAAGAAGAAGAACAAAGTAGGAGATCTCACACTGCCAGATCTTAAAACTTACTATACAGCCACAGTAGTCAAAACTGCCTGGTATTGTTATAATGACAGAAACATAGACCAAAGAAATAGAATTGAGAACCCAGAAATAGATCCATTGACCTATGGTCAGCTGATCTTTGACAAAGAACTGAAACCATTTGACTGAGCCATTCCAGGACAAGAACAGACATATGCACACCCATGTTCATCACAGCACTACCCAGAGGGAGCAAATAGTTGGACCTGTTGACTCGGGACTATAGTCACAGGGGCCATCATGCTCAATTGGCATAATATACTACACAAA
>NW_006921916.1:664637-670360 GCF_000298275.1 Orycteropus afer afer
CCAGCACTAGTAGCAAAGTTCAACAAGACAGAAAATAACAAATGCTGGTGAGAATGTGTAGAGATTGGGATTCTCATACACTGCTAGTGGGACTGTAACATGGTACAACCACTGTAGAAAGCAGCATGGTGACTCCTTAAAAAGGTGGAATTAGAAATACCATTTGACTGAGCCATTCCAGGACAAGAACAGACATTTGCACACCCATGTTCATCTCAGCACTATTTACAATAGCCAAAAGTTGGAAACCATCTAGGTAACCATCAATTGAAAAATGGATAACCAAATTATGGTACATACACAATGGAATACTATATAACCCTAAAGAACAATGTAGAATTTGCAAAATACTTCATAACATGGATAAACTTGGAGGACATTATGCTGAATGAAATTAGTCAATCACAGAAAGACAAATATTGTATTATTCTGTTATTGTAAAAAGGCAAGGAATGGTTTATATATAGAAGGAAATTTTCCTTGTTGGTTACCAGGGGTGAAGGGGAGGGGAGGGAACACTGTTAGATAGGTAGAGACAAGTATTGATCTGGGTAAAGAGAAGGGCAATGTACCAAACGTGTTTGATCAACAGTGGCATTGAGGAAGAGGAAGACATAGAGAGGTACATGGGAGATACAGACAACAAAGATGAACCCTTTTGCCCATACAGTACTGTGTTGTCAGTGAAGGCAAACATGGATATATGGGTAGATAGATGGGGGGACAGGCTGAACTATTAGGTATGTTATGCAAGAGGGAGTGTGCCCAAGACCATATATAGGGTTGGCAGACAATGTTTCTACAAGTGCATTGTTATGTTCTGTAAGAATCCCCAGGTGTATAGTAGAGCTGACAAGGGACAAGGTTGTAGTCACTTCTTGGGCAGAGCCAGCTACCCAGAGGGAGCAAGTAGTTGGACCTGGGGACCATAGTTGGACCATAGTTACAGGGGACATCAAGTTCAACTGCCATAACATACTTCACAAAACATTGGTCCACATCCTACTTTGGCAAGTAGCAACTGGGATCTTAAAAGGTTGTAATCAGCCATCTAGATGCAAAGAAAAATGAGGAAAACCAAAGACTCATGGAAACACTTAGTCCAAGCGACTGGTACACCATGTGATCCTCAGCCTACAGCACTATGAGATCAGAAGAACTAGATGGTGCTCAGCTACTACTGTCACTCGGCTACCATTTGGCTACCAATAGGAGGGGGATCTATGTAAGAGATCCTGGATAGAGTGAGAGAACAAGGTGGAACAAAACTCAAATCATTGAAAAAAAAAAAAAAGAGAGATTGACCAGGTTTGCTGTTCTGATACAGCTTGATGGAGCCACTGAGACTACGGCTCCTACCTACCCTTCAGGTCTGGAATTGAACCCACACCTGTGGCTTCCAGCCAAACAAAAGACAGGTATATGACTTGAACATTTACACTAGGTGGATACACTCCTTGGAGAGAACAATCATGGAAGGATAGAAGGGATGTGAATGCACAGGGACATCTTAAGGGGGAGGAATGCATGGAGGGAAGGACACAGGCAAGAGGTAAGTATGGAATGGAACTGGGAGGGGAACTGTTGCATTACAGTAAATTGTAGTCAATGTCATGAGACAAAATGTATGTGAATTGCTGTATGGAAAGTGAATTTGCTCTGTGAACTTTCACCCAAATCACAATAATAATAATAATAAAAATCCCAGTTGCTACTTGCAAAAGTAAAATGTTGAACAATGTTTTTGTGTAGTATGTTATGCCAATTGAGCTTAATGTCCCCTGTGACCATGGTCTCGAGCCCACAGGTCCAACTACTTGCTCCCTCCGAGTAGCTGGCTATGTATGCCCAAGAAGTGACTACAACCTTGTCCTTTGTTAGCTCTACTATATACCTGGAAATTCTTACAGAAATTACAAATACATTTGTAGAAATATTATCTGACAACCCTATACATGGTCATGGGCACACTCACCCCATCCCCTGCATAGAGATACCTAATCGTTCAGCCTGTCCACCCATCTATCCACCTATCAATGTTTGCCTTGACTGACAAGGCAGTACTGTATGTGCAAAAGGATTCATCTTTGTTGTCTGTACCTCCATGCCTTCCTCTTCTGCAATGACACCATGTTGATTGCTCACATTTGGTACATTGCCCTTCCCTTCACCCAAATCAATACTTGTCTCTGCCTACTTAGGACTGTTTCCTCCCCTCCCTTCCCACCCCTGGTAACCAACAAAGGAAATTTCCCATCATATATAAACCTTACCTTGGCTTTTTACAATAATGGACTAATACAATATTTGTTCTTCTGTGATTGACTTATTTCACTCAGGATAATGTCCTCCAAGTTAATCCACAATATGTGATGTTTTTCAGATTCTGTTATTTTTTAGGATTACATAGTATTCCACTGTGTGTATGTACCATAGTTTGGTTATCCATTCTTCTGTCAATGGGCATCTAGGTTGTTTCAATATTTTTGCTATTGTAAATAGTGCTGCAATGAACATGGGTATGCATATATCTGTTCTTGTCCCGACTCTCATTTCTTTAGGATATATACCTAGTAATGGAATTGCTGGGTCAAATGGTATTTCTAATTCTAACTTACTAAGCAATTGACATATTGCTTTCCACAGTTGTTGAATCATTTGACATACCACCAGCAATGTATGAGAATCCCAATCTCTCCACATCCTTGCCAGCATTTGTTATTTTCTGCCTTGTAGAACTTTGCTAAAGTGGTGGGGCAAGATGGCATCTCATTGTTGTTTTGATTTGCATCTCTCTGATGGCTAATGATCATGAGCATTTCTTCATGTATTTGCTGGCCACCTGAGTCTTGTGAATCTAATCTTCTTTGGTGAAGTGTCTATTCATTTCTTCTGACCATTTTTAAATTGATTGTTATTTTTTTGTTGTTGAGGTTTTGGAATTTTCTATAAATTTTAGAGATAAGTCCACTGTTAGATATGTCATTGCCAAATATTTTTTCCCATCTGTAGGTTCTCTTTTGACTCTTTTGGAGAAATTTTTGGAAGCACATAAAAATTCAAGTTTTAGAAGGTTCCATTCATCTAGTTGATCTTCTGGTGGTTGTGCATTTTGGGTTATGCTTGATAATCTATTTATGCCATAAACTAGGGCCCCTAAATTTGCCCCTAGTTTTTCTTTGAGGAAATTCATAGTTTCAGGTTTCACATTTAAGTCTTTGATCCATCTGAAGTTAGTTTTTGTGTGTGGTGTGAGGTACAGATCTTGCTTCATTTTTCTGCAAATGGATATCCAGTTTTGCCAGCACCATTTGTTAAACAGATAATCTCTTCCCCATTGAATGGATTTCAGCCCTTTGTCAAAGATCAGTTGACCATAGGTGGATAGATCTATTTCTGGGCTCTCAATTCTATTCCATTGGTCTATGTGTCTGCCATTATACCAACACCAGGCAGTTTTGACTACTGTGGCTTATGGTACGTTTTAAGATCAGCGAGTATGTTCTTTGTTCTTCATCTTCAATAATGCTTTGCTTATCCAAGGTCTCCTTCCTTTCCATGTAAAGTTAGTGATTGTTTTTTCCCTATCCTTAAAGAATGTTGATGGGATAAGGATTAGGATTGCATTGAATGTACAGATTGTTTTGGGTAGTATTGACATTTTCACAGTGTTCAATATTCCTATCCATTAGCATGGTGTATTATTCTATTTATGTAGATCTCTTATAACTTGCTGAAATAATCTTTTGAAGTTTTCCTTGTATAGGTCTTTTGTGTCCCTGATATGAGTTATTCCCAAGTATTATTATTATTAATTTTATTACTAGTTACTGTAAACAGTATTGATTTCCTATTTCCTTTCCAGAGATCTCTTTACTGGTGTAGATGAATTCAACTGGTTTTTGGATGTTGATCTTGTATCCTCCCACTATGCTAAATCTCTCAATTTAGTTCTAGTAGTTTCTTTTTTCTTTTCTTTTTTTTACTGAGTCTCTTGGATTTTCTAAGTATAGAATCATATCATCAGCAAATGAGGATAGCTTCATTTATTCCTTATGAATTTGGATGCCTTTGATTTCCCTTTCTCGCCTTATTTCCCTGCCCAGGGCTTCCAATACAGTGTTGAGTAGAAGTGGTTGATAGAAGGCATCCTTGTGTGGTTCCTGTTTTCAAGGGGAATAGTTTCAGTCTCTCTCCATTGAGAAAAATGTTGGCTGTTGTTTTTGCATATAGACCCTTTATTATGTTTAGGAATGTCCCTTCTATTCCTGTTTTCCAGAGTGTTTATCACGAATAGTTGTGGTATTTTATCAAATACATTTTCTGCATCAATTGATATGATCATGTGGTTCTTTTCCTTTGTTTTATTTCTCTGATGGATGATATTGACTATTTTTCTAATGTTGAACCATCCTTGTTCACCTGGTATGAATCCTACTTGGACATAATGTATTATTTTTTGGTGTGCTATTGGAGTCCATTGACTAGGATTTTGTTGAAGATTTTTGCATCTATATTCATGAGGGATATTGGTCTGTTGTTTTCCTTTTGAGTGATGTTTTTGGCTGGTTTTGGTATCAAGGTTATTCTTGCTTCATAAAATGAATTTGGGAGGATTCCATCCTTCTCTGTGTTCTGGAATTGTTTGAGTAGGATTGGTGTCAGTTCTAATTCTACGTTTGATATAATTCTCCAGTGAAACCATTTGGACCAGGACTTTTTTTTGTTGGTAATTTTTTTATGACCTGTTCAATTTCTTCTTTTGTTATGGCGCTGTTCAATTTTCCACATCAGTCTGTGTTAGTTTAGGTAAGTAGTGTGTTTCTAGAAATATGTCCATTTCGTCCAGATTTTCAAATTTTTTGGAGTACAATTCTTCATACTATCCTAATATTATCCTTTTTATATCAGTTGGTTCTGCAGTGATGTCACAAAAGTCTTTTCTTATTTTTGTTATTTCTATTCTCTCCTTCTTTTCCTTTGTTAAATTTACCAGTGGTTTGTCAATTTTATTAATCTTTTCAAAGAACCAACTTCTAGTCTTACTGATTTTTTATATTGTCTGTTTTTTCTATTTTCTGTTTCATTTATTTCTGCTCAAATCTTTATATTTCCTTTCTTCTGGTGACTGTAGGTTTTCTTGCTGTTCTTTTTCTAATTGTTGGAGATGTTAGTTTAAAGTGTTGATTTTGGCTCTTTATTATTATTATTTATTTATTGTGCTTTAGCTGCAAATTTACAGAGTAGAGTTTGTTTTACAATCAACATTTAGTGTACATTTGGTTTCACTCCACAATTACCACCCCCAACCCTAGCCCATGCTCCTCATGTCCCTTCCCAGTAACTCCCACCCCATGCCCCTCATAGTTTTGCACTCCTGTGTGACCTACATTTCCTCCGTGTGAATATTGTCCCTCTGGTGCCCCGTGGTTGATTACTCTAAGGGATGCATCTCCATAGAGTATGTTGGTGCATCACCCTCGGTTGAGTGGTCTGCAGTATATGTCTTATTTATTATTGGGCTGAGAGTCAGCCTCTGGGAATGAGTTTTTTCTAGGCCCAAAGTGTATCCTAGGGTATTGGGGGTCCCTGACTCCATCCAACCAGTAATTCTGGTCATTATTGTTTTTAGATTTTGTTCCACATTTTTCCTCCCACTCTATCCAGGATCTACAGTTTTGATCCCTTCCAGAGCGGCTAGCATTGGTAGCTGGGCACCATCT
>NW_006921916.1:670919-673342 GCF_000298275.1 Orycteropus afer afer
TTTTTTTTTTTTTCTTTTTTTAAGTTTGGTCCACATTCTTTTCTCCCACTTTATCCAGGATCTCCAATTTTGATCCTTTTCTTATTTTCTCTTTTAATTTTTATTGTGATTTGGGTGAAAGTTCACAGAGCAAATTCATTTTCCATACAGCAGTTCACATACACTTTGTTTCATGACATTGACTGCAATTTTCCCACAATGTAACAGCCCTCTTCCCACTTACTCCCCATAGTTACTTCTTCCCTGTGTCCTTCCTTCCCATGCACTCCTGTCCCCCGAGGTGTCTCTGAGTGCATACACAGTCCTTCTATTCTCCCTTGATTGATCTCTCCAAGGAGTGTGTCTACCTAATGTAAATGTTTAGCTCATATGTCTGTCTTCTGTTTGGCTGGAAGCCACAGGAATAAGTTCAATTCTAGACTTGAAGGGCAGATAGGGGGCCATAGTCTCAGGAGTTTCACCAACCTCTATCAGACCAGCAAACCTGACCTTTTTTTTTTCCTAATGATTTTGAGTTTTGTTCCACATTGCTCTCCTACTCTATCGAGGCTCTCCTATCCAGATCCTACTTCTAGTGGTTGACAGTGGTAGCTGGGCACCATTTAGTTCTTCTGGTCTCATAGTCGTATAGGCTGAGAATCATATGGTCTACCTACCACACCCTTGGACTAATTGTTTCCTTGCATGTTTGGTTTTCTTCATTCATCTTTTCTCTGTCCAAAGGAGAGACACATTGTTGCATCTAGATGGCCGCTTGCAAGCTTTAAAGATCCCAGTCACTACTCGCCAAAGAAAGGTGTGGAACAATGTTTTTGTGTAGTATGTTATATTTCATGTCCTCTGCGATGATGGTCCTGAGCCCACATGTCCAATTACTCACTCCCTCCCAGTACCTGGCTGTGGCCAAGAAGTGACTACAACCTTGACCCTTGTCAGCTCTACTATATACCTGGACATTCTTAAAGAACATAAAAATACACTTGTAGAAACATTGTCTGCTGATCCTATACATAGCAATTTTGATCCCTTTCTGAGTGGTTGGCATTGGTATTTGGGCACCATCTAGTTCTTCTGGTCTCAGGTATGGGTAAGTTTAGGTTCCCTAGGGTTTTTTTTTTTTTTTTTTTTTTGAGCTTTACTTCCTTCTTTTTTTAATAGCCTTATTTTTCTTCTTCTCCTTCTTCTCCTTCTCCTTCTTCTTCCTCTTCTTCTTCTTCTTCCTCTTCTTCTTTTTTTTCTTCTTCTTCTTCTTCATTGTGATTTGGGTGAAGATTTACAGAGCAAATTCACTTTCCATACCAGAGTTTACATATACTTTGTCTCATGACATTGACCACAGTTTACCACAATGAAACAGCTTCCCTCCCACTTCCTCCCCATAGTTACCTCTTCCCAGTGTCCATCCCTCCATGGATTCCTGCCCCATGAGCTGTTTCCCTGTGCAAAGGCAGCCCTTCTTTCTCAATGATTGTTCTCTCCAAGGAGTGTATCTACCTCAGGTAACTGTTCAACTCATATGCCTGTCTTCTGTTTGGCTGGAAACCACAGCTGTGGGTTCATTTCCAGACTTGAAGCACAGCTAGGGGCCATAGTCTCAGTGGTTCCACCAGGCTCTATTGGACGAGCAAACCAGGTCCCCCACTTTTTTTTTTTCTCCAAATGATTTTGAGTTTTGTTCCACATTGTTCTCCCTCTATATCAAGGATCTTGTACATATATCCCCTTCCAAGTGGATGACAGTGGTAGCTGGGCCCTATCTAGTTTTTCTGGTCTCATAGTCATATAGGCTGCAGATCAGATGGTGTATCAGTCACTAGGACTAATTGTTTCCATGAATTTTGGTTTTCTTCATTCTTCTTTGCTGTGGATGAGGAGAGACCCATTGTTGCATTTAGATGACAGCTTTTAAGATCCCAGTCGCTACTCACCAAAGTAGGAGATGGAACAATGTTTTATATAGTATGTTATGCCAACTGAGCTTAATGTCCCCTGCGACTATGGTCCCAAGCCCTCAGGTTCAACTACTTGGTCCCTCTGGGTAGTTGCCTGTGACCAAGCAGTGACCACAACCTTCCCCTTGTCAACTCTACTATACACCTGGGGATTCTGATCATTCACATAAACTTATAGGACAATTGTCTGCCAACCCTGTATATGTTCTTGGATACACTCCCCATTTCATAGACATACCTAATCGTTCAGCCTGTCCACTCATCTATCCATCCATACACCCATGCTTGCCTTCACTGACAATGCAGTACTGTATGTGCAAAAGGGTTCGTATTTGTTGTCTGTACTTCACATGTACCTCTCTATGTGTTTCTCATCTTCAATGCTGCCATATAGGTTACTCACATTTGGTACATTGCCCTTCTCTTCACCCAAATCAATACTTATCTCTGTCTATCTAATAGCATTCCCTC
>NW_006921916.1:674805-684557 GCF_000298275.1 Orycteropus afer afer
TGTTCTGGGTCTGTATCCTGCTCCCTTGTTTCTACCACTTTATCCTGCTTCTTTGTGTGGACTGTGATGATCTGTTGTCTCTGAGGCGTCGTGGTGGTGTTGTATTTAGATCTCTGTTAACTGTTTGCGAAGAGCAGTCAAGGGTGATTCCACCTCTTCTTGGTGTTTTTTTATTGTTGGCCCATTGGTGGAGAAGGAGGTAATGGCTTTCACTCAGTAAGTGAAGTTGCAGGAGGTGTGGGTGTAGTTGTGTCTTATGGGGACTGTTGTTGTCTCCCACTCAACTAGACATAAATTATAATTGAATAACCTGCAAAAAACTTTTCAGTCTTGCAGGTCTGGAGGGTCCTTGGGGTTGCTGGAAAACAGAACATGTTCTTAAGCCCCAGGAATCTGCAAGAGCACTGTCTCTTTAAATATCCAAAATAGTCAATCTGCATTTATATCTTCAGAATGGCAGTGCCCTCTGGACCATCAAAAGTCCACAGCTCAGCCCACCTATCTCTTCACCTTCTCCATTTATTCTCCAGCCACCGGAGCAGTCCTCCTTGCAGTCCTGGCTAACAGGGCTGATTTTTAGGTTAATTTTTAAGTCCTACCAGCACTGGGGAATCTCCGCGCTGTCTGTGCCATCAGGATCACTCAGGATTGCTGCCATACTGCAGCTCCGTATGTCTCCTTTTTTGGTATTTTCACGGAAATTCTTCTGCTAGTTGGGGTTTAGTCCACTTCTATATCCTTCCCTTCAAGGCTCAGGGGTCCAGGATTGTCTTCTGTGTCTGTTTTAATTGTTTTCCCTTTTCTTTGTTGAAGAGGGTCTGTGCAGTCTTCTGCCTAGGCCACCATCTTGCCGGAACTCCCCTGTTCTTTTGGTCTTGAGGTCCATCATGTCCTAGAGCTAATTGCTTCCACATGCCCTTGGTTTTTTGCACTCTTTGTTTCCAAGGATAGAAGACCATTAGCTGCATCTTAGATGGCTCCTCAAAAGCTTTTAATACCCCTGACACTATTCACCAATGTAGGTTGTGGAACAAGATTTTATATATTCTGTTGTGACAATTGAGTCTGGTGTCCTCCAATACTATGGTCCCGAGTCTGTAGATCTGTTGGATCTCTCTCCCACAGTATCTGGCTGTCTGTGAGAGATTGTTCTATGTCTGTCTTCTATTGTTTCTTTAAGGATCACAGGTATTTTGTATCACTGATATCTATGCAAGATTATCCTCAGCAGAACCTATCCTTGGTCTAGAGTACAATCCTGTTCACTAAGCCCCATCTGATCTTCTCAAATGTTTATGTGTTTATCTGTAACCCAGTGTTTGGTGTTAATGATAATGCAGCATTTTGGATATACTGGTATTAGCTTCTGTCATCTATATCTTATGTGGAAAATTTGGTGTCCTCCCTTTCCCCAATGTTATAATAGTGGTCACAGAATCTTTCCATACCCTTCTTCCCCTTAACCACATCAGTGTGTAGCCCCCAACTAGCCTGAAATCATTCCCTGCTCTTCCCTCCCCACCCTGGTAACCTAAAAAGTGAGCTCCCTTCCTTAAGCAAACCCTTCCTTGTCTTTTTACAGTATATGGCTCATGCACTATTTGACCTTCTGCAATTGATTCATTTCACTCTGCATAATGTCCTCCAGGCTCATCTACATTGTGAGATGATTCATGTATCTTTCACTGTTCTTTAATGTAGCATAGTATTCCAGTGTGTGAATGGACCATAATTTGGTTATCCATTCATCTGTTGATGGGCATCTAGGTGGTTTCCATCTCTTTGCTACAGTGAAATGGGTTGCGATGAACATAGTGTCCATATGTCTGTTCATTCCCTGCCTCTCAACTCTTTAGGATATATTCCTAGTAATGGAATTACTGGGTCAATTGGTATTTCTATTTTCAGCTTTTAAAGAAAATCCCATACCATTTCCCACAATGGTTGTAACATTTTACAATTCCATCAGCAGTGCACAAGACTTACAATCTCTCTTCAATCTCGCCAGCTTTTGTTGTTATTTTCTGTGCTGTTGAACTCTGCTATTATTGCTAGGGTGAGATGATATCTCATTGTTGTTTTGATTTGTATCTCTCTAATGATTAAATATTGCTAGGAATTTCTCATGTGTTTGTTGGCTGCCAGCATATCATCTTTACCAAAGTATCTGTTCATGCCTCTTGCCCATTTTTGAATTGGATTTTTTGTCTTTTTGGTGTTGAGGTGTTGAAGTTTTCTATAGATTTGGAGATAAGTCCTTTGTCACACATGTTACAGGCAAATATTTTCTCCCAATCTGTAATCTTTCTTCTTTTTTGATGTGTGCATGGGTTGCTATAAATTGGCCTCTGATTGCTGCTTTTGCTCCTTCTCAAAGATTTCCTTATATTGTGTTTTCATTTTCATTTGATTTAAGGAATTTTTAAATTCTTTTTTTATTTCTTCTATGATCCAGTTGTTCTTAAGGAAGTCAGTCAGCTCTTTCTCTATTTATCTTCCTATGGTTGATTTCTGATTTGATAGCATTGTGATTTGAGAAGCTGCTTTGTAGTATTTCAATGTTCTTAAATTTATTAAGCCTTCCTTTATGGCCTAACATATGATCTATCATGCAGAATGTTCCATGTGCACTGGAAAAGAATGTATATTGTGCTATTGTTGGGTGAAGTGCTCTGTACATGTTTATAAGGCCAAGTTTGTGGATTGTATTGTTTAGTTCTTCTGTGTCTTTGCTGAGTTTCTTTCCAGTTGTTCTATCTTCGATTGAAAGTGGTGTATGAAAGTCTCCAACTATGACTGTGGAGTCATCTACTTGTCTTTTCAATTCTGTTAAAGTCTGTTTTGTGCATTTTGGGGGTCTTTCATAGGGTCCAAAGATATTTATTATGGTTATATCTTCTTGTTCAATTGATCTTTTAATCATTATATAATATCCTTCCTTGTTTTGTATGGTGGTTTTGTCTTAAAGACAATTTGATCAGAAATTAATATTGTCACTCCTACTCTTTAATGATTGCCATTTGCTTGATATACCTTTATCCAAAGTTTGTTTTCTAGTCTACTTTTGTCTTTGTCACTAAGGTGTGTCTCTTGTAGACAACATATTGATGGGTTATATATTCTTATCCAGTCTGCAACTCTCCATCTCAAGTGGTTCATTTAATCCATTAACTTTCAGTGTAAGTATTGACAAGTATGCATTTGTTGCTGTCATTTTCTTATGTGTTTTTTTATTGTGTTCCTGGTTTCATTGTTCCATATAATTTTCTATGCTGAGCTCATTATGTTTATGACTCATGTTATCATTTTCTTTGTTGCTATTGTTTTACTATTTTCTAGATATTTGTGCTTGTCCTTTTTTATTGTGATGTGAAGTTTTATCATTTTTCTTTGAGATTACCCTGTGATTTATCATTTTCTCTCTGAGTTTAGAACATTCCATTCTGTCTTGCAACTTCTTGACTTCTGAACCACTTAGAAGTTCTGTAACTAGACCATTTTTTCCCTCTTTTTGGTGTGTTGTTGTTGTTGTTGTTAGGTGCCATCAAGTCACTTCTGACTCATAGCGACCCCACGCACAACAGAACGAAACACCACCCAATCCTGTGCCAGCTCCATGATCCTTGCTATACTTGAGCCTATTTTCACAGCCACCTTGTCAATCCTTCTTGTCGAAGGCCTTCCCCTCTTTTGTTGACCCTCCACCTTACCAAACAGGACATCTTTGTCCAGGGAATAGTCTCCTCTGAACACATGACAAAAGTAGGTGAGTCTGACCATCTTCACTTCCAAGGAGCATCTTGGCTGCACTTCCTCCAGAACAGATCTATTAGTTCAATTGGCAGTCCAAGGTACCTTCAGCATCGTTCGCCAGCATGACAACTCAAAAGGATCAACTCTTCTTTGGTCTTCCTTATTCATTGTCCAGCTTTCACATGCATATGAGGAGATTGGAAATATCATGGCCTGTGTCAGGCGCACTTTAGTCCTCAAGGAGACATCCTTGCTCCTCAGCACTTGAAAGAGTTCCTTCACAGCCAACCTGCCCAGTATGACATGTCCTCTAATGTCTTGATTGCTGCTTCCATTGGCCTCGATTGTAGAATTCCTTATCAGGGAGTTCCTATGCTCTTCTTCCTCAGGGATGTGTTCTGAGTCTGTATTCTGCTCTCTCTCTCTCTCTCTTTTTTTTTTTTTACTGCTTTACCTTGCTTCTTTGTGTGAACTGTGATGGCCTGTCACCTATGAAATATTGTGACTTTGTTGTATTTATATTTAATTGGGGATTAAATGCATGTTGTAGTGATTTGCCCAAGATTTTTTTTTTTTTTTATGCATCTATGTAAGCAGTGTACTGTGTTCCTCTATTCCCTAGCTGGCAGCACTTATGCACTCACCTCCTGTCTCTTGGTGGGTGTGATAGCAAATGAGAGTGGCACCACAGATCTCTGTTAACTGTTTGTGAATAGCAGTTGAGGATGCATGAGGCTCTTACTGGTAGCTGTGTATTGTTATCCAGTTGATGCAGAAGAAAGTAGTGGTGCTCACTCAGTAAGTGGAGCTGCAGAAGGTGCAGGTGTGGCTGGGTTGTATGGGCACAGATGCTGTCTCCCATTCAGTTAGACAAAAACAATTGAAAAGTCATCAATAAAATAAAAGCAAAAAGACAAAAAACGCATACCACATGAACACACAGAAACAATCACCAAAAAGAGAAAAAATGAAAGAGAAAAGAGGCAAGGCACTAAGTGAGAGAAAATATTTAAAGAAATACTTTAAAAAGGTAAAAGAAATATGAATAGAAAAGGGGGAGAAAAAGAACACAATGTCTGTGGAGGAATGAATAAGAGAGAAGGGGTAGAGTAGGAGAATAATGAAGAAAAAAATGTGAAAAATAAGGTAAAGGGAGATTCACAAGGAAGAAAAAAATGGGATCCAGGCAAAAGGAAGAGAGAAAAAACCAAAAACTAGAAGTTGGGAAGGGAATATCACTTGGCAATATCCAAGCTTACTGGAATGCCCTTGATACAGATATTTAATATAGCATACCAAACATGAGTAACCACACACTGTTGTTGTTGTTATTGTTATGTGCCGTGGAGTCAGACCCAACTCATAATGACCCCTGCTTGGGTTTCCAAGGCAGTATCACTATGGAAGTAGATTGCCCAACGTTCCTTCTGAGGAGTGGCTTGTGGGTTTGAACCTCCAGTCTTCTGATTAGGGGTCAAGTGCCTTAGGCACTACACTACACAGGATGTAAAAATCCAATTGGTGAATTAAAAAGCAAAAATAAATATTGCAAAGGGTTTTATCAGTCAGGATCCAATCTGGAAATAAAAAAAAGAGAAAGAAACCACAGCAACAATTTGAACAAAGAAAAATAAACATCAAGATATTTATTAACTAGAAAATAATTATTTTTAATTATATGCCTTTTAAAAATTTTTTAAAATAGCATTTTTGTGTTTTATTATTATATAAAAATATGTTCATACAGCAAAATTTACATGTTCTACTTAGTAAAAGTAAGTGCATTTGGAGTAAGTGCATTTAAATTTTGGTGTATGAACATTTTTTTTTTAAATGTTCATACAGCAAAATTTAAATGCATTAGTTAGTAAAAGGGAGCTCTGATAGTGTAGTGCCTAAGACACTTGGCTGCTAACCAGAAGTCTGGCAGTTCAAACCTACCAGCCACTCCTCAGACGAAAGGCTAGGCAATCTACCTCCGTAGTGATACCACCTCAGAAACCCAAGGAGGGGTCGCTATGAGTTGGGTACAACTTGATGGCACATAACAACAACAATACTTAGTAAAAACAAAAATCATTTGTAGAACTAATTTTTCTTTTTTACTTTTATTGAAAGCAGAAAGACTGCAGGAAAGAATCGCCAAAAGGCTGACATTTCCATAGGTCTTTCATAGTCTGGGAATTTCATTCAGAGCTCACATTCCACAAACTCCTTGGTAGATGCTAGTGCTAGAGGCCAGAGAAGAGCAGCAGCCCGGACAGCTGGGGTAGCTTGCTTGCTCATCTCCCAAGACACGGATTTAGTCCACTCTCCTCCAGATATTTTGTTTATTTGGTGATCAATGAGAACATCGCAAAGATCAAAGTACAGTTTTTCTTTCTTTTCATTCCTTTTTAATTATTTCTTTAACTCAGTATCTTTTTTCTCATGAACCGTTCCTCCCTTGGAAATGCCCATTCTTCATGCTTCTCAGAGAACTTGAGTTTCTTTTATTTATTTATTTTTAATGCATTTTATTGAAATATAATTTATGTACAATGAAATACATGAAACTAAAGTGACATGAGTCAGTGTATTTATTTATTTATTTGTTTGTAGTATTCCCTCTCCTCCCCTCCCACACCTGGCAACCAACAAAGTTTCCCTCCATATATAAACCTTTCCTTGACCCTCCACAACAACAAACTAGTACTATATTTGTCCTTCTGTGATTGACTTATTTCACTCAGCTTAATGTCCTCCAAGTTCATCCTTATTATGAGATGTTTTGCAGACTATATTATTCTTTAGTGCTGCACGTGTGTGTATGTACCATAGTTTGGTCATCCGCTCTTCCATTGATGGGCATGTAGGTTGTTTCCATCTTTTTGCTGTTGTAAATAGTGCTGTGATGAACATCAGTGTGCATATGTCTGTTCCTGTCCTGGCTCTCACCTCTCTAGGATATATACCTAGTAATGGGATTGCTGGGTCAAATTGTTGTTGTTGTTGTTGTTTGCCGTCCAGTCGGCCCCGACTCATAGCCACCCCTCCTTGGGTTTCTGAGGTAGTATCACTACAGAAGTAGGATTGCTGGGTCAAATAGTATCTCCAATTCCAACAATCACCATACTGCTTTCCACAGTGGTTCTATCACTTCACAGTCCCACCAGCAGTATAGATGAGTCCCAATCTCTCCATATCCCTGCCAGCATTTATTTTCTGTCTCATTGAACCTTATCATCAGGGCTGGGGTGAAAAGATATTTCATTGTTTTGATTTGTATCTCTCTGATGGCCAATGATTGTGAGCATCTTTAAATGTGTTTTCTGGCCACCTGAATATCCTCCTTGCCGAAGTGTCTATTCATGTCTTCTGTCCAGTTTTCAATTGGATTGTTAATTCCTTTGCTGTTGAGGCATGGGAGTTTTCTATAAATCTCAGAGATAATTCCCTTGCCAGATATGTAATTATCAACAAATGTGAATTTGTTTGTGTCATTTTTGCTTTCTTGGTGGTGTTGCTTTCTTTTTTCCATATAATTTTCTGTGCTGAGCTCGTTTTATTTATGAATCGTGTTATCACTACCTTTGTTGCTATTGTTTTAGTATTTGCCGAGTATTTGTGCTGGTCCTCTTTCTTATTTTGATGTGAAGGTTTATCATTTTTCTTTGAGGTTACCTGTGATTTATAGTTTTCTTCCCAACTTTAGAAGAGTCCTTTCTATCTTATAGTTGTCTTGACTTCCCTACCATCTAAAAGTTCTGTAACGACACAGTTTTTTTTCCCCCTCTCTTTGGTTTATAGTTGTCCTCATTTGTCAATTGATGTCTCTGGTTCCCTGGTTATAATCTTGTAGGCTTATTTACTTTCATAGCTGGGTTGGTTTCTGGGTTATATCATCATGTGTGTTCATGGTCAGTTGTTGTTGGCTGTTGTTGCTTCTTTGTCCAAAGGGCACCCTTTAGCATCACTTGTAAGGTTGGTCTGGTTTTAACAAATTCCCTTAACTTCTGCTTCTCTGGAAATGTCCTAATTTCACCATCATATTTGAGGGATCATTTTGCTGTGTACATAATTCTTGGTTGGAAATTTTTCTATTTTAGGGTTTTATATATGCCATCTCATTGTCTTCTTGCCTGTATGGTTTCTGCTGAGAGATCCAAGCTTTGTCTTATTGATTGCCTCTTGTAGATAATTTTTTGTTTTTCCTATGTTGCTTTCAGGATTCTTTCTTTGTTTTTGGTTTTGGTGAGCTTGATGATGATATGTTTTGGTGATTTTGTTTTGGGCTTTATCCTTTTTGGGGTTCATTGGACTTCTTTTTATAAAAAATGCATTTTATTGAAATATAATTTATGCACAGTGAAATACACAAAACTAAAGTAACATGGGTCAATGTATTTATTATTATTATTTTATTTATTTATTTTTTTGCAGTGTTCCCTCCTTTCCCCTCCCACCCCTGGCAACCAACAAAGAAAGTTTCCCTCCATATATAATTCTTTCCTTGACTCTCCACAACAATGAACTAATATTATACTTGTCTTTCTGTGATTGACTTATTTTACTCAGCATAATGTCCTCCAAGTTCATCCATATTATGTGGTGTTTTGCACACTCTACATTATTCTTTAGAGCTGCATAGCATTCTAGTATGTGTATGTACCATAGTTTGGTCATCACTCTTCTGCTGATGGCGCATAGGTTGTTTCCATCTTTTTGCTACTGTAAATAGTGCTGTGATGAACATGAGTGTGATTGTATCTCTTCCTATCCTGGCTCTCACTTCTCTAGGATATATACCCAGTAATGAGCTTGTTGGGTCAAATGGTATCTCCAATTTCAACTTTCTAAGGAATCACTATATTGCTTTCCACAATGGTTGTGTCACTTCATAGTCACACAAGCAGTGTATGAGAGTCCCAATCTCTCCACATCCCCACCAGCATTTGTTATTTTCTGTCTCATTGAACCTTGCCATCAGTGCTGGGGTGAGATAGTATATGTCATTGTTGTTTTGATTTACATCTCTTTGATGACCAATGATTGTGAGCATCTTTTCATGTATTAGCTGACCACCTGAATATCCTCCTTGGTGAAGTGTCTATTCATGTCTTCTGCCCATTTTTCAATTGGATTGTTAATTCCTTTGGTGTTGAGGCATGGGAGTTTTCTATCAATCTTAGAGATAAGTCCCTTGCCAGATATGTAATTATCAACAAATATGAATTTGTTGCTGTCATTTTTGTTATGTGCTTTTTCATGGTGTCAATTTCTTTGTTCCATATAATTTTCTATGCTGAGCTCGTTTTGTTTATGAATTGTGTTATCACTTCCTTCATTGCTATTGTTTTAGTATTTGCTGAATATTTATACTGGTCCTCTTTTTTATTTTGGTGTGAAGGTTTATCTTTTTTCTTTGAAGTTACCCTGTGATTTATAGTTTTCTTCCCAAGTTTAGAAGAGTCCTTTCTATCTTGTAGTTGTCTTGACTTCCCTACCATCTAGAAGTTCTGTAATGACACAGATTGTTTTCCCTTTTTTTGGTTTGTGGTGGTCCTCATTTGTTAGTTGGTGTCTGTGGTTCCCTGTTTACAATCTTGTAGGCTTATTTACTTTGGATATTTCCATAGTTGGGTTAGTTTCTGGGTTATACCATCATGTGTGTTAATGGTCAGTTGTTGTTGACTGTTGTTGCTTCTCTGTCCAAAGGGTACCCTTTAACATCTCTTGTAAGGTTGGTCTGGTTTTAATAAATTCCCTTAACTTCTGCTTATCTGGAAAGTCCTAAATTCACCATCATATTTGAGGGACAATTTTGCTGGGTACATAATTCTTGGTTGAAAATTTTTCTCTTTCAGGATTTTATATATAGCATCCCACTGTCTTCTCACCTGAAAGGTTTCTGTTGAGAAATCTGAGCTTACTTAGTCTTATTGGTTGCCCCTTATAGGTAACTTTTAGTTTTTCCCATGCTGCTCTCATGATTCTTTCTTTGTCTTTGGTTTTGGTGA
>NW_006921916.1:684731-721042 GCF_000298275.1 Orycteropus afer afer
TTCATCCTTTTCCAAAGAAGTATTCAGGTATTTGACTTCAATCTCATTAATTCTGTCTTCCATTGCATCAATTCTACTCCTTTGCCCTTTCAATGTGTTATCTATTTCTGACAATTTAGTATTAATCTTCTGGATTTCTATCTGTAGATTTAGAATCATTTCTAAGTTTTCATTGATTTTGTCATTTTTTCTTGTGTTTTCTTCCAAAATTCTTCTAAGGTTTTTGTCTGTGTTTTCCGTGGTCTGTCTCTCAATCCTTTGAAGATACCTAAAGAAAATTCTTTTGAATTCCTTATCAGGGAGTTCCAATGCTGCATCTTCTTCTGGGATGTATTTTGGGTCTGTATTCTGGTCCCTTGTTTCTCCTGTGTTATCTTGCTTCTTTGTGTGGACTGTGATGTTCTGTTGTCTCTGAGGCATTGTGAAGTTATTGTGTTTATATTTACTTGGTGATTATATGTTGGAGTGACTAGCCCACAATTTATTTTTCTTTGTTTTTTTTTGTATGTTATCTATACAGACAGGGTACTGTGCTGTGCTCCTCCATTCACTAGTTGACAGCACTTATACACTCACCACCTATCTCCTTTCCTTTGTCAGCCTCTCGCATGTCCTTGCTGACCCTGGCAAACAGAGCCTGTTCTTAGGTCCCTGAAATCCGAATGAGAATGCTCTCACTTTAAAATCCAAAATGGTTGCCACTTGTAAACATTCAAAATGGCTGTGCCCTATGTCACTTTAAATATTCAAAATGGCTGCCACATGTAAACAATCAAAATGGCGGCACCCTCTGGACAGCAGAAAGTGCACAGCTCAGGTTTTCTTTCTCCTTCCTGTTTCCCTTCCTAGTCATAGGCCACCAGAGCAGTTGTCCCTGCAGCCCTTATTGACTGGGACTGATCTTTAGGTCAATTCTCAGGTCCCAGCACCACTTGGAAATATTCAGCCTGTTGGTCTCGTCAGAGTAGCTGACAGTTCGCAGCTCCGACCATCTCTGCACTCACTGTTTTTGTTCAGGCTTTTCCACTAGTTGGTGCCTAATCCACTTCTGTATAGTTCCTTTCAAAGCTCAGGGTTCCAGGATTATCTTCTGTATCTCTCTCAGTTGATTTTTCTTTTCTTTGTTGACGAGGGTGTGTGCCGCTTGTCTGCCTATTCTTCCATCTTCTTATCGGACTTCTTGAATGGATATATTCTCATCTTTCATTGAACCAGGAAAATTCTCTTCCAACAAATCTTCGATGATTCTCTCTGTGGTTTTGTCTGTCTCTTCTTGTTCTGGAATTCTGATTACACATAGGTTATTTCTTTTGATGGTATCCCACATGAACCTTAGCCTTTCTTCATTTTGTTTTGATCTTTTTCTGATTGATTGCATTTCAAAGAAGTATTGAGGTATTTGCTTTCTGTTTTCCATTAATTCAGTTCTACTCCTTTGACCATGCAATGTTTTATCTTTTCCTAAAATTTAGTATTAATCTTCTGGCTTCCTATGTGTGGATTTTGTATCATTTCTATTTTTTCATTTATTTTGTCATTTTGTTTTTGTGTTGTCTTTTGTAATTGTTGTAGGGTTTTCTCCGTGTTTTCCTCAATTTTGCCAGTGTTTTCCTTGATCTGTCTCTCAAATTGTTGAAGATACCTAAATATAATTCTTTTGAATTCCTTATCCAGGAGTTCCAATGCTGCGTTTTCCTCAGGGATGTGTTTTGAGTCTGTATCCTGGTCTCTTCTTTCCCTTGCTTTATCTTGCTTCCTTGGGTGCACTGTGATGCTCTGTTGACTGTGAGGCATGGTGACGTTTTTGTGTTTATACTTAATTGGTGATTGTGTGTTGGAGTGACTTGCCCATGATTTTTTTTTTGTTCTTTGCATGTTATCTACATAAGATGTTGCTGTTCTGTACTCCTCTATTCACTAGTTGACAGCACTTACACACACACCACCTGTTTCCTTTCCCATTGTCAGCCTCCCATATGTCCCTGTCATCCTTGGCAAAGAGAGCCTATTCGTAGGTCCCTGGAATCCTAATGAGAATGCTGTCACCTTAAAATCCAAAATGGCCACCACTTGTAAAGATTCAAAATGGCTGCACCCTTGGTTGCTTTAAATATCCTAAATGGCCACCAATTATAAACTATCAAAATGGCTGCACCCTCGGTCACTTTAAACACCCAAAATGGCCACCACTTGTAAAGATTCAAAATGGCTGTACCCTCCAGACAGCAGAAATTCCACAGATCAGGTTGTCTCCTTCCTTGCTGTTTCCCTTCCTAGTTGTACGCCACCAGTGCAGTCATCCCTTCAGCCTTTGGGTCAATTCTCAAGTCCCAACACCACTTGGAAATTTTCAGGCTGTTGGTTCCATCAGAGAAGCTGAGAGTCCACTGCTCTGACTGTCTCTGTACTCACTGTTTTCATTCAGGTCTTTCCACTAATTGGTGCCTAATCCACTTCTGTATAGTTCCTTTCAAAGCTCAGTCCTCCAGGATTATCTTCTCTATCTCTGTCAATTGGTTTTTCTTTTCTTTGTTGAAGAGGGTCTGTGTAGCTTGTCTGCATATTCCTCCATCTTACTGGAAGTTCTTGAACTTGAGGTTCTTGGGTAAATTGTATGAGCACTGAGCAAGAAAGGAAAGAGCCAACCTAGGTTCCAGTGTCATCTCCAATAATTTCCTTTCCTTTGCTCTTTCCTCTTCTGTATCCTGGAGAAGGGGATTCCTTGGGGCTGACCTAGCTCCAGCATACTAAGGTCCAGGGCAGCAAAGGAGAGCCTGTAGAACCAATTTTTCAAAACAGTTGTTTTTCACAATTTAGTATATGGTTTTCTAATCTTCATTTACTGAATAATAAGAATAATTATACAAATAATAGTATAACTGGTTTAATTAAATAGCTGTATTTAGGAGAAAACAATTTTATTCTTCCTCACCACTCACTAAACTGTCTTTGTGGAACAGTTCTTGCTCCTGGATGAACATTCAGATGTACATCATGGGTTTTTCAGTCACACTTAGGTATTGAATCCAGTTTAATAATCATAACTCTAAACTCACACAGTTCAAAGCTTCACCTTTTCCTCAGTACTGACCTATTTCAGGTTTGGTAGTGGGGGAGGAAGAGTTAAAATCCTCTTTTTTTAATTTTGCTCCTTTATTCCTTCTTCTACACTCTGGAGGCTGCATCTAGCTCTTCCAGGGTTGAGGTTGGATGAAGTAGTCAGGAGAGGCAAAGGAAAGAAAGGCTACACCTTCCTAGTACAGTTACACTGTGTCATTATTCTCTCTCTTTTTTTTATCCTCTTTTGCATTTTCATTCATGCATACTCACAAGTACGATGATGATGATGTATATTTTTTAACTTTTTATTGTTATTTGGGCGAAAAGTTTATACAGCAAATTAGTTTCCCATTCAACAATTTATACACATCACTCCTCTCGCTTCTTCCCTGTGTTTCCCACTTCCATTCTTCCTTTTTTCCTACCCCTTCCTGCCTTCTGAACTTTGTCTCTGGACAAATATTGCTCTTTTGATTTCAAATAGTTGGTTGTTCTAAGGAATGTATACCTCCATGGTCTCACTGTTCAGCTTATAGACCTATCTAATTTTTGGGTAAAAGTTGGCAGCCATGGAGGTGAGTCCAGTTGCAGGCTTGAAGGCTGACTAAGATCCATAGTCTCATAGGTGTGGGTTTCACTAGTCTCTGTAGAACCAGTAATTTTTTTTTTTTTTTTTTATGATTTTGAGTTTTGTTTAACATTTTTCTTCCACTTATCCAGGCCCCTCTAAGAATTATCATACTTACATACACTTACAAAAAGGAGCTAGGACACAATCATTAACTAGTGATAACTGGCATTCATGTAGAACCAGTAATTTTTTTTTTTTTTTTTTATGATTTTGAGTTTTGTTTAACATTTTTCTTCCACTTATCCAGGCCCCTCTATTGTGATCTCTTTCAGAGCAGTCGGTAGAGGTTACTGGGCACTATCTAGTTTTTCTAGCTTCAGAGTTGTGGAGGCTGAGGTTTGTGTGGTCCTTTACCCCTTTAGACAAATTGTTTCCATATGTCTTTGATTTTCTTGATGTGGCAGATTTCAAATGCTTTACATTCATTAGAAGCTATTCATCATTGACTATTTCTCATCTACAGTTGCCTTGATGCCTGCCTCCTCTGGCTGGAAATATAGGCCACCTTCAATCCTCTGGCTACTGGTCATATGCCCCTCAGCTCAGATCACCTTGTTACTCCAATTGTTCCTTTGGAAGAATCATTTTAAAGAAAACCCATGTCCAGCTGCATTCCTTGGTGTAACTTCTGACCCCCTAGGAAATATACATGCAGTTTGTCTATAAAATTCTTTAAGAGTAAACCATTCTCAAATAAGCTGTATCTTCTTTTCTATCATGTAGGCAGATGAAACTCTAATCACCCCCTCCAAGTCACTTTTACTGAGTTTTCTAAATGATTTATTTGAAGCTCTCTTTACTTAGCTTGAAGTGAAGAAGAAGCAAACTTCCACTTCTCTTTGGGGTTGTGGAGTGGATATATAAAATACATTGAAAAATTTCTCTAAACAAATTTTTACCACAGTTCTATTATATTTTCAATGAATTCTCAGCCTTCTCTTATGTAGCCTGGATGTGGTTGAAGGGCTAATACTTGTCTTTGTAGAGGCCTTCCAGTGCTTTCTATTGACAAAGCCCAACACTGGATCTGCTGACAATAGAAAAATATATATAGGGCCCATTTACAATGTCACAAAGCAAGGTAAAGAGAGTGGACTTGGTGCCACAGGCAATGAATTGACATCTGACTGTCTACTCCCTTGGCTAGTCATATTCCATACACACCTTTCCTCATACATTTAAACATTCATACACAAATTAGACACCTTTGTTTCACCTAACAAGAAACAGCTATCCTTCCTTCAAATGAAGAAGTCCTTACTCTTTCCCCCAATGAAGAGTAACACTCCAAACAATCATTTTATCTATCACTGACAATATTGTTGTTGTTATGTGCCGTCGAGTTGGACCTGACACATAACGACCCCTCCTTGGATTTCCGAGGCGGTATCTCTATGGAAGTTGATTGCCCAACCTTCCTTCCAAGGAGTGGCTGGTGGGTTTGAACCACCAGCCTTCTGGTTAGCAGTCAAGTGCCTTAGGCACTATGCTACCAGAGCTTCAATATTAGTAACTTCTTAAATTCAGTAATAATTCAATTGAAAATTCTGTTACCTAAACACTAATTTGTAAAACCAACCTCCAAAGAGGATGAATCTTTGCCTTCTCCATGATGGAAGATATTTGATGTAGTGAACCTGTCACCAGGTGACTGTTTGTTCCTTCTGGAGTATTGTGATATATTATGGGCTAAGCATTTGTCCCTTCTTTTGGCAGATTGGACATCCTTGGAGAAGAAAAATCCATGTTGCTGAGCTCACATATAGCCTTATCCTTGTCCCCATGACCCTTTGTTATGGGTCCATGAAAAAGTGTGGGATGCTAGTCCTGGTTGGAAAAAAGTGACTGATGCTCACAGAGCCCATCATTTGTCTTCCTAGATATTAGAGGTTTTTCTGCAGTGGATGACCTTCAATGAATATTCACATGAAACTTTGGAGTAGAAAGCCTTATGAAATAGTTCCTGACTTCTGACATTCATGACCTTGTGCTAGTCTTCTAGTGAATAATATGTGGTAAAAGTAATGATATGTCACTTCAGAGTATAACTTATAAGAGACTGTGGCTTTGGTCTTGTTAGGATTCTTTCTTTTGCTTTTCTTACATGCTTGCCTACTTTGGTCATGTCAGAAGGGACCATTCCCTGGAGAAGGATGTCATGCTTGGTAAGGTGGAAAGTCGATGAAAGAGGGGAAGGCCCTCAACAAGATGGATTGACACAGTGGCAGGGGTGATGGGCTCAAGTATAGAAAGAATCATGGAGCTGGCTCAGGACTGGGTGTTTAGTTCTGCTGTGCATAGGGTCGCAATGAGTCAGAGACACCTCAACAGCACCTAACAACAACAACAACTTCCTTGCTCTAGTGGAGAGGGCACCTCTCTAGGAATAAAGGTGGCCTGTGGCCAACAGACAGTGAGGAGAACAGTCTAACAGCCCTCCAGAAGCTTAATCTTGCCAACAACCATGTGAGTGATCCTGGAAATGGATCCTTCGTCAGTTGAGCTTCATTTGAGACCTGACTTACAACTTGATTGCAACCTGCAAGAGGCTATAAAGCAGAGGACCTGCTAAACCATCACTGGGTTGTTGTTTTAAGCCACTAAATTTTGGACAGTAATTAGTTACAAAACCACAGATGACTAATACACACTCAAATATGCACATGTGCCCACTTTGAAGTTCTAGCCATTTATTTGGAGCTCTGGTAGCATAGTGGCTAACAGCACTTGACTGTTAACCAGAAGCCTGGTGGTTCAAACCTACCAGCCACTCCTTGGAAGGAAGATGGGGAAATCTACTTCCGTAGTGATATTGCCTCGGCAACCCAAGGAGGGGTCACTATGAGTCAAGTCCGACTAGACGGCACATAACAACAACAACAACAGCCACTTATTTAACAAACTTACTTGTCACTAGTGTCTCAATCTTGTTTTTTATACATCCCTGGTCATTTGTCCATGCCATTAACTACTGACTTTGGATTGTTGTTGTTAGGTGCCATCAAGTCATCTCCAACTCATAGTGACATTATGTACAGCAGAATGAAATACTGCCCAGTCTTGTGCCAGCTCCATGATCTCGGCTATACCTGAGCCCATCATTGTAGCCACTGTGTCAATTCATCTTGTTGAGGGCCTTCCCTTCTTTTGTTGACCCTCCATATTAAGAAGCATGATATCCGTCCACCATAACAAGCATGATATCCTTCTCCAGGGAATGTCTTTTCTTACAACATGACCAAAATAGATGAGACAAAGTCTGGCCATTCTGGCTTCCAAGGAGGATTCTGGCTACATTTCTTCCAGGACAGATTTGTTCTTTTAGAAGTCTTTTTAGAAGTATTTTCAGCATTCTTTGCCAGCACCACAACTTAAAAGCATAAACTCTTCTTTGGTCTTCCTTATTCATTGTCCAGCTCTCACATGCATATGAGACAATTGAAAATACCATAGCTTGAGTCAGGTGCATTTTAGTCCTCAAGGAGACATCTCTGCTCTTCAGCACTTGAAAGATGTCTTTTTCAGATGATTTGCCCAGTGCTCCTTGGAAGGAAGTTGGGGCAATCTAACTCCGTAGTTATACTGTCTCAGAAACCCGAGGAGGGGTTGCTTTGAGTCAGGTCTGACTTGATGGCACATAACAACAACAACAACATACATCATTTGGTATCTTGACTGCTACTTCCATTGCTATTGATTGTAGAGGCAAGTAATATGAAGTATTTGACAAGTTCAATCTTTTCTCCTTTTATCGTGATACTGCTTATTGGTCCAGTTGTGAAGATTTATGTTTTCTTTATATTGAGGTGTAATTCATACTGCAGACTGTAGTCTTCAATCTTCTTCAGTAAATGCTTGGAGTCATCCTCACTTTGAGCAAGCAAAGTTGTGTCGTTAGTGTTTTTGCAGGTTGTGGATGATTCTTCCTCCAATATTGATGCTACGTTCTTCTTCATATAATCCAACTTCTCATATAAATTGCATAAGTATGGTGAAAGGATACAACCCTGATGCACTCCCTTCTTAACCATGCAGTGTCCCATTGTTCTGTTCAAATGACAGTCTCCTGGTCTACGTACATGTTCCTCATGAGTACAATCAAGTGTTTTGGAACTCCCATTCTTCTCAATGTTATCTGCAATTTGTTATGATCCACACAATCGAATGCTTTTGCTTAGTCAATAAAACAAAAGTAAACATGTTTCTGGTTTTCTTTGCTTTGAGCCAAGGTCCATCTGACATCAGCAATGATATCCCTCATTCCACATCCTCTTCTGAATCCAGCTTGCATTTATGGAAGTTCTCTGTCAATATACTGCTGCAACCATTTTTGAATTATCTTCAGTAAGATCTTATTGCATGTGATGTTAATGATATTGTTTGATAATTTCCATATTCTGAGGGATCATCTTTCTTTGGAATGGGTACAAATATGGGTCTTTTTTCAGTCAGTTGGCCAGGTAGCTGTCTTCCAAATCTCCTGGCATAGCCGAGTGAGTACCTCCAGCACATCATCCATTTGTTGAAACATCTCAATGGGTATCTTGTTAGTTCCTGGAGCCTTGTTTTTCTCCACTTTCTTCAATGCAGCTTTGACTTCTTCCTTCAGTACCATTGGTTCTAGATCATATGCCGCCTCCTGAAATGGATGAAGATCAACCAATTCCTTTTGATACAGTGACTGTTTATTACTTCCATCTTCTTTTGATGTTTCCCACACTATTCAATATTTTGCCCACAGAATCTTTCAATATGGCAACTTGAGGCTTAATTTTTTTTTTTTTTTTTCAGTTAATTCATCTTGAGGTATGCTGAGCATGTTCTTCCCTTTTGGTCATCGAACTCCAGGTCTTTGCACATTTCATTATAATAATTGACTTTGTCTTCTCAAGCCGCTCTTTGAAATCTGTTCAGCTCTTTTATCTTTCCATTTCTTCCATTTGCTTTAGCTACTCTCCATTCATAGGTAAGTTTCTGAGTCTCTTCTCATATCCATTTTGGGCTTTTCTTTTCTTTTCTTTTTTGTCTTTTTAATGACTTTTTGCTTTCTTAATGGATGATATTCTTCATGTCATCCTACAATTCCTCTTGTTTTCAGTTATTGGTGTTCAATGCATCAAATCTATTCTTTAGATGGGCTCTGAGTTCAGGAGGGCTATAATCACGGTCAAATTTTGACTCTTGTGGACTTGTTTTAATTGTGTTCAACTTCAACTTGACCTTGCATATGAGCAATTGATGTTCTGTTCCACAATCAGCTCCTGGCCTTGTTTTGGCTGAAGTTATTGAGCTTTTCCATTGCCTCTTGCCACAGATGTAGTCAATCTGATTCCTGTGCACTCCATCTGGCAAAGTCCATGTGTATAACCTCTGTTTGTGTTGTTGAGAAAAGGTATTTGCAATGAATAAGTCATTGGTCTTGCAAAATTCTATCATGAGATCTCCATTGTTATTTCTATCACCAAGATCAAATTTTCCAACTGCCAGTGATTCTTCTTTGTTTCCAACTTTAGCATTCCAATCACCAGTGATAATCAACACATCTTGATTGCATGTTTGATCAATTTCAGAGTGCAGAAGTTGGTAAGAATCTTAAATCTCCTCATCTTTGGCATGGTGGTTGGTGCATAAATTTGAATAATAATAATATTAACTGGCCTTCCTTGTAAGTGTATGGACATTTTCCTATCACTGACAGCATTGTACTTCAGGATAGATCTTGAAACATTCTTTATGACAATGAATGCTACTCCATTCCTCTTTAATTTGTCATTCCCAGCATAGTAGATCATATGATGGTCTGATTTAAAATGGCCACAACCAGTCCATTTCATCTCACTAATACCTAGAGTATCAATCTTTATGCATTACATTCATTTTTGACAACTTCCAAGTTTCCTAGATTCATACTTTGTACATTCCATGTTCCAATTATTAATGTTTGCAGCTGTTTCTTCTTGAGTTGTGCCACATTAGCAAATGGAGGTCCTGAAAGCTTTGCTCCATCCATATCATTAAGGTTGGTTCTACTCTGATGAGGAAGCTCCTTCTAAGCCATATTTTGAGTACCTTATGACCTTAAGGGCTCATCTTCTGGCACTGTATTGGACAATGTTTCTGGGCTATTCATAAAGTTATCCATTTATATATCAGACATTGTTTCTCTGCTATTCATAAGATTTTGTGCTGGCCAATTCTTGGAAAAGTGAATGGTGTCTTCCTTCTTCCAAGTCTGTCTCTATCTGGAAGCTCCACTGAAACCTGTGCACCATGGGCAAACCTGCTGGCTTTTGAAACACTGGTAGTACAGCCTCTGGCCTCACAGCAATATGCATGCCACCATAGTAGGACAAACTAACAGACAAGTTCATCTCCATTAGCTATTCCAAACCTGTTTGCCCATTTCCTGGCCTTCTCCCTACCTGATCAGGCTTTCGGCCCTGGCTTCTTCCAGAGGCTTCCTGCCTTGGGTGGGATCTCTCCCTCCCTCCCCTTACCTGGATCAGGGCTGCCAGCCCTGGCTTCTTCCAGTGGCTTTCTGCCTTTGGATTAAGGTGGATTAATATTTCTGGCCATTTATCAGTCCAGACAAGGTGGACCCATTTTCCATTAAATGACCTATTTATGTGGGAAGGAAGCTGAGAAATCAAAGAGTTACAATTAAATCTTACTATTATTTTTTAATGGCCTAATATTTAACTATGCTTCATGTCATGAGACACAAATACAAATTTTAAGAAACTTATATGTATAATGGGAGCTCTGGTAGCGTAGTGCCTAAGGAATTTGACTGCTAACCAGAAGGCTGGTGGTTTCAACCCACCAGCCACTCCTTGGAAGGAAGATTGGGCAATCTATTTCCATAGTGATACCGCATTGGAAACCCAAGGAGTCACTATGAGTCAGGTCTGACTTGAAACATAACAACAATAACATGTACAATGATCAGAAATATTATTTTCTGGACATGACATTGATTTCTTCATTAAGTAATTTGCTCTGTGATATACAATTAATGTCACCAAGCATTGATATCTAATAGGATACTTGATCCATTTTCATATATTTGGGTGTGGCTTATAGAAGATTAATCCAAATATTTATCTTCTTCTCAGAACTTTCTTCTAACCTCTAGGTTTGAATTTCCAATTTTATCTTAAAAACATCACCAGGAACTTCTTCATTACAAATCTGTTGTTAGATGCCATCAAGTTGGTTCTAACTTATTGTGACACTGTGTACAACAGAATGAAACACTACCTGGTCCTGTGCTATCTCCACAATTGTTGCTATGTTTGAGCCCATTGTTGCAGCCACGGTATCAACTCATCTTGTTGAGAGTCATCCTCTTATTTGCTGATCCTCTACTTTACCAAGCTTGATGTCTTTCTCCAGGAACTGCTCTGTCTTGATAATTTATCCAAAGTAAGTGAGATGAAGTCTTGCCATCCTTACTTTTAGGGAGCATTCTGGCTGTACTTCTTCCAAAACAGATTTGTTTATTCTTCCTGGCAGTACATGGTACATTCAATATTCGTTGCCAATATCATAATCCAAATGCATCAATTCTTCTTCAGTCTTCTTTCTTCATTGTTCAGCTTTTGCACACATATGAGGCAATTGAAAAATACCATGGCTTGGGTCAGGTGCACCTTAGTCTTCAAAGTGGCATCGTTGCTTTTTAACACTGTAAAGAGTTCTTTGCAGCAGATTTGCCCAATGCAATATGTTGATTGATTTCTTGACTGCTGCTTCATGGATTGTGGATCAAAGTAAAATGAAATCCTTCAAAACTTCCACCTTTTCTCTATTTATCATGGTGGACATTATTTTTATTTTTATTTTTATTCTTTAAATTTAAATTCCGTACAGAAAGTTGTAGTCTTTAATCTTTAGTAAGTGCTTCAAAACCTTTTCATTTTCAGCAAGCAAGGTTATATTATCTGCATATTGCAGGTTATTAATGAGTCTTCCTCCAATATTAATGCTGCATTCTTCTACATACAGTCCAGCTTCTCAGATTATTTGCTCAGTGTACAGATTGAGTAAGTATGGTGAAAGGATACAATCCCTCTCACACATCTTACCTGATTTTAGACCTAGCAGTAGCCCCTTGTTATGTTTAAACTGCTGTCTCTTTGTCCACGTATAGGTTCCACGTGAGCATGGCTAAGTGCTCTGGAATTCCTCTCCTTCACATTGTTGTTACAATTTGTTATGATCCACACAGTTGAATACCTTTGAATAATAAATAAAACACACGTATATATCTCTCTGACATTTTCTCTTTCAGCCAAAATCCATCTGATATCAGCAGTGAAATCCTTTGCTTCATATCCTCTTCTGAATCCAGCTTGAAATTTTGCTGATTCCTTGTTGATGTAAGGCTGCAACTATTTTTGAATTACCTTTAGCATAATTTTACTTGCATATGATATTAGTGATATAGTTTGATAATTTTTATGTTCCTTTGGATCATCTTTCTTGGAATAGGCAGAAATCTGAATCTCTCCCAGTCAGTTGGCCAGGTAATAGACAATCACAAATTTAACAAGTCCTTAGAAATTCCTTAACTCTGTATTCTAAATACTACTCACTTCATCTTCTAGCTCTTCATAGTCAAATTTTTCATTTTACTTTTCCCTATTACTGGTTAATAGAAGCTCTGGTGGCATAGTGCCTAAGACATTTGACTGCTAACCAGAAGGCTTTGGATAAAACCCACCAGCCACTCCTTGGAAGGAAGATTGGGCAATCTACTTCCATAGTGATACTGCCTTGGAAACCCATGGAAGGGTCACTATGAGTTGGATCTAACTCAATGACAGTGAGTCTGGTTTTTGGTACTGGTTAATGGCACCATCATCCTCACAGTCTTTTAGAACAGAAACATTAAAATTACTCTCTTCCTTTCAGTACATTTTATCAATCATCAGATAAGAAAGGAAGTAGAATCAGTGCATCTCTATGGTTGGTACCCTATTTCAGACTTTGGTTCTGACTCTCTCCCTTAAAACTGTAAACCCCAAACCATTGTCATAGAGTCAATTCCAACTCATAGTATTCCTATAGGTCCAAGTATGTTTCTAAGACTGTAAATCTTTATAGAAGATAATTTTCTACCATGGGGTGGTGGGTTCTAGCAACCTAGCACTTAACCACTTAACCACTGCACCACTAGGTTCTCCCTTAAACCAAACCAAAACCAAAATCACTGCCATGATGTCAGATCTGACTCATAGTGACCCCTCCTTGGGGTTCCAAGGCAGTAACACTACGGACGTAGATTGTCCAATCTTCCTTGCAAGGAGTGGCTGCTGGGTTTGAACTGCCAGCCTTCTGGTTGGCAGTCATGTACCTTAGGCACTCCACCATTTGTTCTCATCACTGAATCTATCCTCCTCATAACTCTAAGTGATTTTTTTTCTTAACTAGTTATGACAGTGGACTCCTCACTATCCATCTCCTTCAATTCAAACACCTGAGCATCACCAATTCTAGACTGTGATCTAGCCCATGCTAATTTCTAGTTACATCTCCCACTGTATTACTCCTAGACCTTATGTGCCAACCACTGTGATCTACTCATGGGAAACCAGGCATTTTCATGTCTTCATTCTCTTGCTCATGGTCTATTTTTGACGATGTCCTTATTTTCATTTTCTACATTCTTCAAAAACTAGCTGAAATACTACATTCTCAATTGTGTCTTCACTAATTCCCCCAAACAGCAAGAACAGTTCCTCTTTATGGACTTTGACAAGACTGCCAAAGCAGTATTTTGTCTTTATCACAGTCCTTTACTCTGTCCTACATTTTCTAAAGCAAGTTCTGAAGAACACCAGTCCCTTGAAAGCATCCTCATAAAAAATATTCTTAGGTAATGTTAATCTAAGAAATATTGCCTATTGTTGTTTGTCTTGGAGTTCCCAGTTTGTCTTCATATTGAAGACAATGGGAACACATGCAATAAAAAAAAAAAAAAAAAAAAAAACAACTTTTCAACCTTATGTTACCTCACTTTATAATTTTTGCTGTTAATCTGTTATCTTGCAGAACATTTTTGCCTTGTATACTGTCTGCTTCAGACAGTAATATTTCTTATTATCTGACACACTGTCTTATGCAGTAAAGGTGTTTGGTGACTGCTAGATATTTGTGCATTCTTCTGCACACTGAGTCAGATAAGTCTCAGACAAAGATTTGGTGATATTTTCCTCTAGGCAACTCTGCTAGAACTTTAACAAGGCTATCAGAAACTAAAGGAAATATATTACTAAACTACCACCAGAAGGAGTTGACTGAGAAATTAGAACTGCTTGAGGCCACTATTAGGGAGAAAATGAGAAAAAATAAATTATACCACAGGATTTTAAATAGGACAATTATAAACTCTTGAAAATATTATCACTGACTTGATAGAATAAGATTTAAGAATGATAAGAAGCCCAATATTCAAATTAAATACTAGAGCATTAGTTCTATTGAATAAAGCATTGATGAGTCTGGTCCTTTCAGAGAGCATCAAGCATGTACCCACTTGTATCCGTGCATGGTCCATTTAATTGTACTGCTATGTGGTCCAATTAATTGTACTGCTATGTGGAGCTCTGGTAGCACAGTGCCTAAAGCACTTGACTGCTAACCAGAAGGCTGGCGGTTCACACCCACCAGCCACTCCTCGGAAGGAAGGTTGGACAATCCTACTTCCGTAGTGATACTGCCTCGGAAACCCAAGGAGGGGTCGCTATGAGTTGGGCCGACTTGATGGCAAATAACAACAACAACAACAGCTATGTGGTGCAGTGGCTAAGGCATTTGACTGCTAGCCAGAAGGCTGGCAGTTCAAACCCACCAGCCACTCCTCAGAAGGGATGTTGCACAATCTACTTCCATAGTGATACTGCCTTGGAAACCCAAAGAGGGGTCACTATGAGTTGGATCCGATTCCACGGCAATGGTTGCATTGCATTTTCACTGGTGTAGTGGTTAAGTGCATGACTGCTGACTGTAAGGTCAGAAGTATGACCCCACTAGCTGTTCTCCAGGAGAAGATGTGGCAGTCTACTTCCAGAAAAAGCACAGCATTGGAAACCCTATGAGGTAGCTGTACTCTGTCCTATAAGGTCACTATGTGTTGAAATTGACTCCATAGCAAAGAATTTTGTTTGTTTAGTGATTCTGTGTCCTAGAACTCTGCCTTCCAGTGTGGTAAAGAGCAATCAGTTTTCCTGAGATTTGATTAATATACTCAGTGACCACTTTCCTCTGATCACTTTCTCTCTTAGTATACCTCAGAAGTATGATGTGCTGAAATCAGAAAGTGCTGCCAGTTGTTTGTTACCCAAAGCTTTTCATTTTGAAGCAGTAATAACCAAGCAGCTCTAAATGGTTTCATTCCAAAATTAAAAAAAATCAGATAAATGTTACAACTTATTTTATTATGTGAAACAGCTTTCAAAGAACATCTGTGTAAACAAAGCAACATTAGGCATAGGCTTTTGCCCTGCTACTTTGGGGCTGACTGCATCTCATTGTCCATTATTCAGTCTTAATGATGCTCTTGGCACACAGGTTTCCATTGTGCAGACATATTTTGTAGGATGTTGACCAATTTGTGTTCATTATGTTATCTTTTAAGCTGTAAAAACAAACTGGTATCAGAATAGTTCCCTTCATCTTTTCAGATTCAAACTCAGATTCTATAAGTGAAACATAATTTATTAGCATTAGAGAAAACTAACAGTTGACTATATAGGACTAATTCCTCAATCATATCAAAGATAGAAACTGATTTATATAGATGGGAAAAGGTCGTTTTCTTACAATTGAGAAGTCCTTTCCATCTGAGGTTATTGATTGTTCATTGTGGTGAACCTAGGAGATCAAGAATCAATATAACAATTGCTACATTTCTCAAGAAAAATATTTGACCTGAAGCTTATGGTTACTTATCAAACTTTTGTTTCCTTTGGCTGTCAAGGGAATGAATTTAGCTCTAATTAAAATGATAACAACTTGGAGGGAAGGACACAAGGAAAAGGTAATTATGGGGAGGATGTGGGAGGGGAACTGTTGCATTGTGGTAAATTGTAGTCAATGTCATGAGACAAAGTGTGTGTGAAATGCTGTATGGAAAGTGAATTTTCTTTGTAAACTTTCACCCAGATCACAATTAAAAACAAACAAACAAACAAAAAAAGATAACAACTACATAACTATAATTTATATTTGCATCTGAATGTTGACACTGAAATGGAAAATAATAAAGCAGTTAGAGTAACTTAACTTTGACAATTCTTGATTGATCATTAAATTTAAAACATTTCTCTTGGAATTTATTCCTTATCTTATACTCACAGTGTAACAAAATTAGTGAAAACATTACAACATAAATGATTGAGTCTGTCTTCTTATATATCTAAATGTAAGTTTTTATAACAACACATTAAGTGATCACATTTACAGATTTTTGGGAAATATTTTTAATTATGTTTTTGCTTTGCATTTTCTGTGAAACAGAACTTCAGTGGTTTGACAAAATACCAAGACTTAGAATTTACAGTTTTTTTCTATTAGTGTAATTATACAATAGTTATTTAATGTGATGACTTGCGTATGTATCCTAAAATTATTAACAAGCACTATGAGCTCTGGTGGCATGACAAAGGAGCTCTGGTGATGTAGTGAATAAGGCATTTGGTTGGTAATCAGAAAGTTGGCAGTTCAATCCCACTAGCCTGTCTGAATAAGGAATATGAAACAATCTATTTCTGTGAAGATTTATAGCCTTAGAAACATAAGTGGGTTCTCTGAGAGTCAGAATTAACTCTATGGCAGTGGTTGTACATATGACAAAACCCACAACTGGACTTTTAGTGCTTTACCCATAAGTGTAAAGGAACAGTAAAACAGAGATAATCTTTATCAGGTATTCCCCATGAAATGACATGGTGGCTTATAAGGAAATGGAAGACAAGCTTTCCAGTTCTGGGTCTAACACTAGCTAAATTTTACTCTGGACAAGTCATTTAATCTTCTGTCATCTCAATTTACTCATAAAATAATAAGAGCCAGATTTAAAGAATGTTTACTGCTTCCTAGGCACTATTTAAAATACTTCACATATATTATCATTAAATCCTCAAAACAATGTGTGAGATGAAAAAATTTTATTTAAAAGGTTAAGTAATTTATGCATGGTTACACAGCTATTAAGTGGTGAGGACAGATTTTAGCATCCTTTCTGGTAGTGCAGTAACTAAGGAATTTGACTGCTAATCAGAAGGTTGGCAGTTCAACCACACCAGCCACTCTATGGAAGAAAGATGGGGCAATCTACTTCTACAAAGTTTTACTGCTTTGGAAACCCAATTGGGGTCACTATGATTCAGGATCAATTCAATGAGAGTGAGGTTTTTGTTCCTATTAAATATGTGAAAAGTCCATCTGATGACAGAAGTGAAGAATATCCTAGGCAGAGTGATAATTAGGTGCAAAGACCTGGAGGTAGAAATAAGTTTTAACATTTGAAGTATAGCTAGAAGGTCACTATGGTTGGAATACAATGAATGAGGGGGGAAATGGGTGAAGATGAGAAATTGTAGAGGAGATAGAGTCCAGATCAAATAGACCATGTAGACAGTGAAATAAAGTTTCTATTTTATTCTAATTGCAATGAAAACAGTTTCACATTTTAAATGCATTAATCTTATTGTTGCTGAGAGGATGGGCAAGAGAGAATGCAAGAGAGAATAATTAGGAGGCTAATGTAATAATCCAGGTCAGAGATGACTGTAGCTTGGATTAGCATGATAAGAGATTGTAAGAAGTGTAGGAATAAGAATATATTTTGCAGATAAAGCTGGCTGAACATGAATTTTTTGGTATTAGAAAAAGAGAAGAATTTTGTCTGAGACTAAGTTTTGGGTTTAAATGACTGGATGAATGTCCATACCATAAATTGAGGTAGAGGAAGCTGGGATAGGGAGAACAGATTGTCTGGGACATAAGACACCTCTTAAAGTGTATATTACACATTCAAGTGATGATGTCAAGTGTACAGTCAGAAAGCCCTATTTGAAGGTCTAGAAGAAGTCTGAGCTAGAGGTATAACTTTGGGAGACTTTAGCATATAAAACAAACCCATTGCCATTGAGTTGATTCAGATTCTGCCGGGAATTTAAATCCTAGGACTTGGATAAGATCATCCAGGGAGGGAGTGCAGCTAGTGGGAAATAGGGGATAGAGGAGAAAAGGGAGGAAGAGAGGAGAGAAGAGGACCAAGTGTCATACCTTGGGAACTCCAACATTTAGTGAACAAAAGAAAAAAAGGGCTTAATTTGAATAGGTAGAAACAAACAAACAAACAAAAAAAAAACAACCAAGAAGGTATGCAGAAGTAAAATCATGCTAGGCTTTATAGACCACAATAGTGAGGTTTAGCCTTTGTTTTGTTTTTATTTCAAATTAAGAAAAAAAAAATGGAGATCCACTGAAAGGTTCTAAGCAGCTGACACCACTTGCTGTGTGAAGAATAGATGGAGGGAATAAATAAATAAATAGATAGATAGAATAGAATAGATGGAGGGGCTGGGGCAGATGCCCATTCATCAGGCAGGGGATCCTGTAGCAGTTCCAATGGTATGATATGAGCTTGTACTCAGCTGGTAATCACAGAAGTGAAAACAAGTGGATGGTTTCTAAGGAGAAATATTTCAGAGATAAAATCTCCAGGGCTTTGGCAGTATATTAGATTTGAGCAGTGTGAAGAGGGAGGAATGAAAGATAAATCTTTAATAAAAGTAATTATCATGGATAATTTTGAATATGCAATAAAGTGGACTAAATACTATAAAGAAGTCTGATATCTCTACTACCCAATTCCAAACATCATCATTTCAATGGCCAATACTGCCTCATCAATCCTGCTTTCTATATATTTTGAAACAAGTCAAAGGATCTAACGTTTTATTCATCTACAATTCCATTTGTATTTCTAAAATATAAGCCCTTTAATAATATTAGTATTATCTCCAAAACAATAAAAAACAATTTCTTAGTATGATCACCTATTTGGACAGTATTCAAATTGCCACTTGTCTTTAGTAAGAATATATATATATATTTATAAATAGATATATTTATAAATATATCTATATATATATATATATACACTAAGTATATATATAGAATACATATATATATATAAATACCATCAAAAGAAGAAGGAAGGAATACACAAAATCACTTTACCAAAAAGAATTGGTTGATGTTCAACTATTTCAGGAGGTAGCATGTGATCAAGAACCAACAGTATTGAAAGGAAGTCAAAACTGCACTGAGTAATTGGCAAAAAACAAGGCTCCAGGAATTGGCAGAATGCTCATTGAGATGTTTCAACAAACAAATGCAGTGTTGGAAGTGCTTACATTGTGAAGACGGGAAATTCTAAAACACTTAATTGTGCTCATGAGGAACTTCTACATAGACCAAGAGGCTGTCATTCAACAGAACAAGGGGATACTGCATGGTTTAAAATCAGGAAGGATGTGCATCAGGATTGTTTCCTTTTATTATACTTATTCAGTCTGTGCGCTGGACTATATGAAGAAGAATGGGACATGAGGATTGGAGGAAGACTCATTAACAAACTGCAATATGCAGAGGAAACAACTTTGCTTGCTGAATGTAGAGGGTGGAGCATTTACTGAAGATCAAGGACTACAGTCTTCAATATGGATTACCCCTCAACATAAAGAAAATGAAAATTCTCATATCTGGACCAATAAGCAGTATCAATAAGTGGAGAAAATAATTGAACTTGTCAGAGATTTCATTTTACTTGGATCCACAATCAACACCAATGGAAGCAGCAGTCAAGAGATCAGACAATGTATTGCACTGGGCAAGTCTGCTGCAAAAGACCTCTTCAACATGTTAAGCAGAAAAAATGTCACTTTGAAGACTGAGTTATGCCTAACCCAAGCCATGGCATCTTCAATGCCTCATATGCATGTGAAATCTGGACAAAGAAGAGTTGATATCTTTGAATTGTGGTGTTGACAAAGAATATTGACAATACCATGAACTGTCGGGAGAATGAACAAAGCTGTCCTGGAAGAAGTGTAGCTGGAATGCACATTGGAAGCAAGAAAGGCCAGATGTTGTCTCACCTACTTTGGTCACATTATCAGAAGGGACCGTTCCCTACAGAAGGATATCATGCTTTGTAAAGTAGAGGGTCAGTGAAAAAGGGAAAGGCCCTTAACGAGATGGATTGACATAGTGGCTGCAATGATGATCTCAAGCAAAGCAAGGGTTTTGAAGATGGTGCAGGACTAGGTAGTGTTTCATTCTGTTGTATGTTCGTTATGTGTCAGAGCTGACTCTACAGCACCTAACAGCAATATCCTTTGTCTGAAAGTTGAGTCATGGTGTTAAGTTAAATTCCTAGCTTGAAGGGTGTCTAATGGCCAGAGCCTCGGAGGTCCCACCAATCTTCCTGTGACCAGTAAGCCTGGTCATTTTTAAGATTTTGAGTTTTGTTCCACATTTTCCCCTACTGTATCTGGTACCTTCTATTGTGATCCCTTTCTGAGTGGTCAGCAATGGTAGTGGGACACCAACTAGTTCTTCTGGTCAGGTTCATGTGGACCATTGGTCCTTTGTACTAATTGTTTCTTTGCATCTTTGCTCTTCTTTGCTCCAGATGGGAAGAGACCAAAATTGCATCTTAGATGGCAGATCACAAGCTTTTAAGACTCCAGTATCTACTCACCAAAGTAAGATGTACAACACTGTCTTTATGGACTATGATTTTGTTGAACCAGGACTCAATTAAGGTTAACATATTGTTATGAGCTTGTATATTCTTTATGCATATTTTAATCTATAATTTCACCCCATGTTTTTTGTTTGCATCTACTATATGCATGATACTTAGAAGATGCACAATATATGATAGCCATATAAAACTGACTTCAGAAAAGAAAAGAGCATTAACAAGACAGTAATCCATAAGATAAGTGCAATTAATTCTGATTCCAAAATTAATTATATAAGTTGTTTTAATCAACTCATTGACTGATGGATAGTAGCTCAGATACTATGGATAAACAGTAGTTCAGATACTATGGATAAATAGATTGTGCTTTTGGGTCAAATTTCATTAGAGAGTTCAAGAATTAGGTGAAATTGTATCAAAATATGCACAAAATTTGAATATAAAAAACAAAATATGTATTATTCTGAAAAATTGAGAAGATAAAAATATTAAAAACATATGTATTAGAAGATATATTTAGCAGACAGAATACAGATGACTTCTTGCTACAATTCATAGAGTGGTATAAATCTACACAGTCTGGTGAACAAGAAGTGTAAATTTATTTTCTATAACTCACCTCAAAAAGTTAAAGTCCTCAAATTTTGTGAAGGTGGAAGAAATTTAATGTATTCAATTTTGTATCTCCCCAGGATTGTGAAGTTATGTAGTGACAGGCTGTTTCTGGGGATTGCTTCTCCAACCATCCAGTAGCTATTCTCCTAAATATCTTAGACCAATCTGGATATTAGACATTGGTCCCCATAGCTTCTGATCCCTTTGGAATGAGAATAGGCTTGTGGCCAGATGGACTTAACTTTGAATCTGAATGTTGTTACTTACAAGCTTGTGTGCCCTAGGCAAACCACTTGCCTTTCCTTAGTTTCAATTTATCCATCTGTAAACTGCAGATTATCCTATCTACTTTGCAAGGTTTGTGTAGTATTAAGAGCTAATCCTTTACAAGTGCATAAGTACTGTGTGCCATTCTAAGTATTTTGTATTTGGGATCTCATTCATTTAATCTTCAAACAACACTAACAGTAAAAACCCACTATTGCCAAGTTGATTCTACCTCATGATGACACCACGTATTTCAGAGTAGAACTACATTCCAAAGGATTGAATTACTCCTGTGATTTTTTGGAAGTAGATCACCAAGCTTTTTTCCCAGGCACCTCTGAGTATATTCAACTTCCAACCTTCTGGTTAATAGCAAACTGTGTAACCATTTGTGCCACCCAATGTAGGAATAATAGCTATCATTATTATTTTTATTAATATTACTGCTAGACAAAACTCAAATGATCAGAAACTTAAAAAAACATTTCTAAATAATTTATAGGTGAAAAAGAAATAATGAAAATGATGAAGTATTTGAATGACACTAGAGACACATGTCAAAATTTGTAGAAGTTGATATGTTGAAGCAAATAGAAGAATAAATTAAAAAATGATAATAATTTCAAGAATTATCAAGATGACAAATAGTAAGCCCAAAAGAAGTAAAAAGGAAGAAATAATAATAATTTTAAAATGATAAATGAAGGAACATATCAGAAAAACAAATAGCTGACTCTTGGAAAAGTCTATAAAATAGTCTTTTCAAATCTCTGGCAAAATCCAGTAAGACAAACATAAAGTACTAATGAGACTATGAAGAATGAAAGTGGGAAAGAATAGAGATAAAACAGATATTTTAAAAAGAATAAGCTACAGTATTTTCAAATAAGAAAATATTGTAAAGAACTAAAAAGAAGAAATAGATAATCATGTATCAAATGAGTAAGACGCAAGGTACTAGGTATATCCAAGGAGCTCTGGTGGTGTAGTAGGTAAGATATTTGGCTTCTAACCAGGTCAGTGGTTCAAACCCACCATCAGCTGCTCTGTGGGAGACAGATGAGGGAATCTATTTCTGTAAAGAGTTACACCTTGGAAACCCAATGGAGGTAGCTATGGCTTGGAATCAATTCAATGGCAGTGAGTTTAGTTTTGGGTTTGGAGGTATACCTAGGCATACTTAGATGATAATAATGTCTATATATTTGTTTAAAATGCTCAGAGTAATATTATTTTTTGGGGGATGAAAAGTGTACTAAAAGTATAAGTTTTTACATGGATGGAAAGAACACAGAACTTCAAAATTGTGGCTGCTATTCTGGACTGAGACCAGTTTTTTATGTATTTCAAGATGTGGAGATTATGGTAGAAAATAGATTGTGCAAATCTGTATTCCAGAATCATTTTAAATAAAGGCATGGGGTATTCATTGGCAGGTTTTTGTTTCCTTCCAAGAAAACTAGGTAAAATATCCCTTTATTGACTCCTGAACTGTTGGATAGAGTTTTTCAGAACCTTCTACACTGGAGTTGTTCTTGTTTCAATGTCTTACCTCAGGTAGCCAAGTCCTTATGTTCTATCCTTCCATGTGTTATTTTTAAAATAGATTGAGGTAAAAGTGACATACAGTAAGTTACTCTGTGTCTCTTGGTAATCTTTCTCTCCTGTCTTTCCCTGTCCACTTGCCTTTCCCTTTTCTCAGTCTCAAGAAATAACTGATCTGATTTCTGTTATTATAGATTAGGGTGGATGCTTTAGAGTTTTATATAAACACAACCATGCAGAATATGCTCATTTTTTTAACCCATCAGAATGATTCTGAAATTTTTCTGTGTTGTAGTATGCATTCATATTTCCTCAGTTCTTTTTATTTCTGAATAGTATTCCAGTGTATGGATACACCACAATTTACTTATCCATTAACCTGTTAGACATTTGGGTTGTTTCAGTTTTAAGCTATTACAAATAAAGCTGGTATGAATATTTGTGTGGGATATTTGTGTAGATATAGATTTATTTTTCTTTTGAATGCATACCTAGGAATAGAATGGCTAAATCTCAGAGTAGATGAATTAATTTTTAAGAAACTGCCAAACTGTTTTCCAAAGTCTTTGCACCATTTTATACTCTTACAAGAAGTATGGGGGAGTTCTAGTTCCTCTACATCATTGTGGAATTGCAATTATCAACATTTGGTGCGTTAGCCATTCTTATAGATGTTGTAGTGGTATCTCAAAGAGCTTTAAAGTACATTTGTCTAATGATTAATGCTGTTGAACCTTTTTTCTTCTGAATATTTTCCATTCAACTAGCATCGATGGTGAAGTGTCTATTCAAATATTCTGCCCATTTTTTAAAGGTGATCTGTTTTTATATTATTAAGTTTAAAAAATTTCTTACATATTCTTTATCAGACATAAGCTTTAACTTATCTTTTAATTCTCTTTACAGTGTCATTTGAACAGTAGAAGTTTTTGATTAAATCCATTTTATCAATGTATTATTTTATGAATTGTGCTTTTGATGTCATATTGAAAAAATCTTAGCCAAACTCAAGGCCATAAAGATTTTTCTCCTGTCTTTTTATTGTGTAATTTTAGATATTACATTTAAATCTATAGCATGTTTTGATTTAATTTTCACAGGCACTCTGTTGGCATAATGTCTAAAGCATTTGACTGCTAACCAGAAGGCTGGTGGTTCAAACCCACTAGTCACTCCTCAGAAGGAAGACTGGGCAATCTACTTCTGTAGAGATATTGCCTCAGAAACCCAAGGAGGGGTTGCTATGAGGTGGAGATGACTCAGTGGCAGTCAATTAGGTTTATGAGTGCACAGTATGGATTAAAGTTCATTTGTGTGTGTGTGTGTGTGTGTGTGTATGGATAGCCAATGATTCCAGCTCCATTGTTGAACAGATTATATTTTTTTTACTGAAACAAAGTGAAACAGATACAGATGGCAATCCTCTAACCCAGAGCTTCAAAGGAAAGGATAGATAAGTAGATCCAATACTGAAGAGAGGAAGAGATTCAATGTAAACAATGAAAAAGGAGGCATATAGAGTGGTTAACAGCCAACTGTCATAGCTTGGATGTTTTGGATTACTGCAAGCAGAGTTCTGATTAGAGTAGGAACTGGATAACCAGCTCCAGTGGGTCAGAACTGCCCCAGCACCCACTCTGGTGATTAGAGATCAAAGAGGTATGATCTCCTTGCCTTAACTTGCACAGCATTCTGGACCAGAGGTGTGGCTCCCCAAACCTCACCACCCAGTGGCTGGCTCAATCCCTTCCCACTGCCAGTGCTGTGCCACTTTTTTTTCCCTCATATTTTTCTTAATTCTTTCCTCTTTCTTACTCCCCCCTCCCTTTTTTCCCCTCTTTCTCTGCCCCTGTCCTATTATTTTTTATTTTGGTCCCACAGAACTGTCACCTTGCCTCCCTACTGCTTGCACAGTAAGCAGTACCCACCCATGCCCCTCCCCAGTTGATGATGTATGCTCCTGCAAAGTGAGAACTGTGTTCCCACCACAGCAGTATTTGGCAAGTAACACTTTCACCAACACTGCTCCTATTCTTTTTATTTCTATTTTTTCCTTCTTCTTAGTTTTTCCTTCTCTCTGTCTTTTTATTCTCTTCTTTCTTTTCTCTCCCCACCCCCACATACCTTCTTATTTTTTTGATTTTGCAGAATGGGTGCCCCACACCCTGCAATCTCCATGTCCAGGAGCACCTGCTCTAATCCTCTATGTTCAACAGTGCATTCTCCCATGGAGTGAACACTGCATTCCTGTCACAGTCATATTTGGAGGATAGTGCTTGTGCCAATATTGTGCCAATTTTTCTTTTTTTCCTTAATTTTCTTTTTTCTTACTTCTTTAGTCTTCCCTCCCCCTTCCCTTGATATTTTCTTTTTCCTCCTCATTTCACACCTCCTTTTTAAAATCCTTTTTTTTTTTCTATTTTTCCCAAGCAGTATGGAGCCAGCAACCTAACATAATAATACCCACCCCACCTGACACCCACTGACTAGATGAGTGCCATCACCTGTACCAGAACCACTGGATCAGTGACAGACAGTAGTCAACACCCACCTAGCCTACCCTCAGCAGCACTGCATAACTAGCGATCAGAGACTCACATCCACACTTCCATCTGCTACCAAATCTACCAAGAGGCAGGAGGTGAGTGTACCAGTGTTTCCAAACTAATAACCAGAGAAGTACATAAAATAAACATACAGCACTAAAAATAGGGAGCAAGAGATATCAATTTGTAAATGATGACAACTACAAAGCAAAGAATGGGAATAGATGATTTAGTTTCAGAACTTCCAAATCAAGAGGAAGTCAATGATATCAAGATAGAATGGACTGTTTTAAAACTTGGGAAGATATTAGTAAATTTGGGATAACCTCAAAAAAAAGTAATAAACCTTATCATTATAATCAAAAAGAAGTAAATGATAAAGTCTCAGTAAACACTAAAACAATAACAGTGAAGGAAATGATAAGAAATCCATAAACAAAATTAACTAAGCACAGAAAAATATATGGAACAAAGATGCTATCAACACCACCCAAACAAAACAAAACACAACACAGGAAAATGACAGCAGTAAATTCATTCTTATAGATAATTACACTGGACATAAATTGATTAAATGCATCAGTCAAAAGATAAAATAAGAGAATGGATAAGAGAGCTTGAACCATCAAATGCTGCCTATAAGAGACTCACCTTAGACACAAACACAAATATAAGCTAAAAAATGAAAGGATGGAAATATATGTATCAAACAAATGGTAACAAAAAAGGTAGCAGGGGCAATATTAATTTCTGATAAAATAGACTTTAAGGAAAAAACACCAGCAAAAGAGACAAGGAAGGTCATTACATAATGATTAAAAGGTCACTCCAACAGGAGAATATAATCATAGCAAATTACTATGCACCTAATGAAAGAGCTCCAGAACGCATAAAGCAAACTTTGAAAGAATTGAAAAAAGAAATAGGTAAATCCACAACAGTGGCAGAAGATATTAATGCATGACTTTCTATGAAGGACAGAAAAATTATAAAAGAACTTAACAAAGATAAAGAAGATCAAAACAAGACAATAAAATAAGTGTGCCTCATAGACATATACGTAACAGTCCACCCAACAGCAGCACAGAATACATATTTTTCCAGAATAGACTGTTAGGCCAAAGAAGCTTCAATAAATTTAAAACATTGAAATACTACAAAACATCTTCTCAGATAACAACACTATAAAAATAAAAATCAACAAGAAGATCAAGGAGAAAAAAGGCAAATATATGGGAATTGAGCAACACCCAGTTTAAAAATTATTGGGTAATAGAAGAAATAAAAAATGAAATAAAATTTACTTGAAATAAATGAGAGTTAAAATATGACAAACCAATTCTTTGAGACATTGCTAAAGCAATGCTGAGAGGACAATTTAAAACAGTAAATTCATAGATTAGAAAAGAAGAAAGAACCAAGATCTACATTGTAATCCAACATCTCCAACAATTAGAAAAAGGACAGCAAAAAAGCCTACAGTTACCAGAAGAAAGGAAATAAAAATTCTAGCAGAAATAAGTGAAACAGAAAGCAGAGAAATAATAGAATCTACATGACTAGAAATTGATTCTTTGAAAGAACTGATAAAATTGACAAACCATTGGCAAATTTAAAAATGGAAAAGGAGAAGATTCAAATAAGGGTAATGAAAAATGAAATATGAGACATCACAATAGAACCAACTGAAATAAAATGGATAATAACAGAATACTAATGAAGATTAAAGCCCTCAACATAAAGAAAATGAAGATCCTCACAACTAGACCAATAAGCAACATCATGATAAATGGAGAAACTATTGAAGTTGTTGAAGATTTCATATTACTTGGATCCACAATCAATACCAAAGGAAGCATCTGTCAAGAAATCAGATGATGTATTGCACTGGGTAAATCTGCTGCAAAAGACCTCCTTAAAGTGCTGAAGAGCAAAGATGTCTCTTTGAAGACTAAGGTATGCCTAACCCAAGCCATGGTATTTTCAATCACCTCATATGCACGTGAAAGCTGGATAAAGAAAGTATAAGGAAGACTGAAGAAGAGTTGATGCTTTTGAGTTGTGGTGTTGGCAAAGAATACTGAAAGTACCATGGACTTCCAGAAGAACTAACAAATCTGTCCTGGAAGAAGTGCCTTTGGAATGCTTCTTGGAAGTGAGAATGGTCAGAATTCATCTGACCTACTTTGTTCATGTGGTCCAAAGGGACCAATCCCTGGAGAAGGTTTTCATGCTTGGTAAAGTAGCAGGTCAGAGAAAAATGGGAAGACCCTCAACAAGATGACACAGTGGCTGCAAAGATGGGCTCAGGGATAGCAAGGATTGTGAGAATGACAAATGACTGAGCTGGGTTTCATTCTGCTGCACATAGGGTTGGTATGAGTCGGTATCAACTCAATGTCACCTAACAGCAACAACAAATAGAGAATTGTACTTCAACAATTGGCCAAATTTCTAGAAACACACTACCTATCCAAACTAACAAAGTCTAAGGTAGAAATTTGCCACAAATTCCTTTCAAAAGATGAAATTGAACAAGTCATTAAAAAAATAAATAAATAAATAAAACTTCCAACAATAAAAAATCCTATCCGAGATGGCAAATTGTGCCAAATGTTTAGAGAAGAACTGTCACCGATTCTACTCAAACTATTTCAGAACATAAAAAAGGAATGGATTTTTTTCTAATTCTTTTTATGAAGCAAGCATAAACCTGATACCAATACCAGGCAAAGATACCACTAGGGGGAAAAAAAAAATCATATACCAATATCCCTCATGAAAATGGATGCAAAAGTTCTCAACAAAATCCCAGCCAATAGAATCCAATACATATAAAAAATAACACATGATGACCAAGTGGGATTCATACTAGTTATGCAAGAATGGTTCAACACTGGAAAAAAATCAACCTAATCCACCACATAAATAAAACAAAACAAAATAAACACATAGTCATATCAATTGATGCAGAAAAGGCATTTGACAAAATTCAATATCCATTCTTCATAAAAATGTTCAGCAAAATAGGAATAGATGGGAAATTCCTCAACATAATTGAAAGCATATTCACAAAACCAACAAGACCACAAAAGCCAATATTATTCTCAATAGAAAGAGACTGAAAACATTCCTGCAGTGCAGTGAATTTCTTAATATTAAGGCCCTTCTAGCCATCCTCCTCCATTTTGTGATGTATTGTAAATCCTATTCTCTATGCCTGTTTAGGGTGGGATGCATTGTGAGTCCTGTCTTGTTGGAGGGTGGGCCTCAAACCACCACCCATTTTGTGATATATTGTAATGTAAACCCTATTCTCTATGCTTTTTTAGGGTATGATGTATCTTGAGTCCCACCTTGCTGGAGGGTGTGACTCAATCACCATTCTTAGCTTCCCTGAGGGTATATATATATATATATATATATTCTAGAAAAGTTTGTTCTCTTGCTCCAGTTCTGCATTTTGTTCATCATCATCTCACCCCTGACTTGAGACAGCATCCATCATTTGACCCACCGATTTGGGTTCACCAAGTTCTGCAACTATGTGAGTTGGGAGAATCCTCCAGACTTACCCACAGACCTGGACTTGCCAGCCTGCCAGCCTCCCAGCCTCCACTACAACCTTGTGTGCTGTTCCCTTGGGAGTTTGTGAGTTCTGTGAGATGTTACAGTGAAGTACGGAACCCTAGGACGGAGAAGGATTACTGAAGGGAGGCGGAGGAGTTGATGTCAGAAATGATAGAATGGCACAGCCATTTGGAAAAGTCGGACATTTGGGACATCTTTAACCTTCACCTCATGGGGACCAGCTTTGTGCTGCTCTTTCTAAAAGAAATTATTCAAGCATCCTCAGACAAGATGCTTTTTATTACCACTTCTATTCAATATAGTATTGCCAGAGAAATAGTGCAGGAAAGGGAAATAAAAAGGCATCCAAATTGTCAACAAAGATGTAAAACTATCTCTGTTTGTAAATAATATGTTGCTCTGGTAGCATAGTGGCTAAGACACTTGCCTGCTAACCAGACGGCTGGCGGTTCAAACCCACCAGCCACTCCTCGGAAGGAAGGTTGGGCAATCCTACTTCCGTAGTGATACTGCCTCGGAAACCCAAGGAGGGGTCGCTATGAGTCAGGGCTGACTTGACGGCACATAACAACAACAACAACAAACATAGAAAATCCTAGACTCTCAACCAAAGAACTATTGGAACTAATAGAAGGATTGATAAAGTGACAAGGTACAAGGTCAACATACAAAATTCAATCTGATTCCTCTATAGTAGCAAAGAGAACTCTGAAAAGGAAATCAAGGCAACAATACTATTTATAGTAACCACCCAAAAGATGATATACTTAAGAATAAATCTAACCAGAGACACAAAAGACCTACACAAAGAAATCTACAAAACCCTACAATAAGCCAAAAGAAATATGCATAAATGGAAGATTATACCATGGTCATGAATAGTAAAACTGAACATTGTGAAAACGTCAACACTACCCAAAGTGATCAATGGATATAATTAACTTCCATCCAGATTCTGTCATTATTCTTTAAAGAAATGGAGAAACTAATTGCCAACATTGTATAAAAAGGAAAGAAACACTGGATAAGCAAAGCACTACTAAAAAGAACAAAGAAGAAGACCTCACATTTCCCAATTTCAAAATCTATTATACAGCCACAGTACCCAAAACAGCTTGGTTCAATGCCAGACAGGTAGATCAATGGAATAGAAATGAGAACTTAGAAGTAAATCTATCTACTTATGGACAGCTAGTCTTTGACAAAGGGCTGAGACTCATTAAATGAGGAAGAGACAATATCTTTTACAAATGGTACTGGTAAAGCTGGATATCTGTAGAAAAATGAACCAAGATCTGTAACTCTCACCATCTACAGAAATGAAATCAAGATAGATCACAGACCTAAAGGTAAAACCTGAAACTATAATTATCAAAGAAAAAATAGGGGCAAACTTAAGGGCCCTAATACATGGCATAAAAACATTATCCCACATAACTGAAAATGCACAAACAGCAGAAGACAAACTAGACAACTTGGACTCCCTAAAAATTAAACAATTATGTACCTCAAAAGACTTCAACAAAAGATTAAAAAGAGAATCTAGAAACTGGGCAAAAGTTTTAGCAATGACATATCAGACAAGGATCTAATCTATACAATTTATATAAAATTTCAACATATTAACAAGAACAATAAAAATTCCAATTAGAAAATGAGTAGAGGATATGAATAGACAGTTCTGCAAAGACATTCAGGCGGCCATCAAAAACATGAAGAAAATCTTATGATCATTAGTCATTAGAGAGATGCAAATCAAAACAACAATGTGCTATCATCTCACCCCACCATTAATAGCAAAGTTCAAAAAAACCAGAAAATAGTAAATGCTGGTGAGGGTGTGTGGAGACTGTAATTCTCATACACTGCTGGTAGGACTGTAAAATGGTGCAACCACTGTGGAAAACGGTATGTCACTTTCTTAAAAAATGGAAACAGAATACCATATGATCCAGAAACCCCATTATTGGGGATACATCATAGAGAAAGAAGAGCTGTGACATGAACAGATACACGCACACCCATGTTCAGCACAGAGTTATTAATAATAGCAAAAAGTTGGAGACAAATGGCCATCAATGGATGAATGAATAAACAAATTATGGTACACACATAGAATGGAATATTATGCAAAATTAAAGAATAATGATGAGTGTGTAAACACCTGATAGCAGGGATGAATCTAGAGGACTTTATGGTGAGTTAAACTAGTCAATCACAAAAGGACAGATATTGTATGAGTCTTCTACTGTAAAAAGTCAAGAATATGTTTACACACAGAAAGAAACATTATTTGAAAGTTACCAGGGGTGAGAGAGGAAGCGAAGATAAATTACAAACTAGAAGGTAGAAGTGCCTTCATTTCAATGAAGAGAAAGGCAATAAACAATAATGGGGAGGTCAGCACAAAATGAACAAGGCAAAGGAAAACAATGGGAGAAGCACAATGTTGAATACTATTGCACACCCGACTCTGCAATAACAAACAGTAATAGTAATAATCTACAAGTATATATACAGATAAACATACAAGGTAAGTGGGGTGGTCAGTGACTAGGAATACACCCAGGTATATATATAAGTTTGACAAGGGGTATTTCTATGTATTTATATAAGCTGCAAATATATCCATGAATACAGTACACTGTTTCAAGTGCTGAGGAGCAAAGATGTCTCTTGAGGACTAAGGTGTGCCTGACACAGCCATGGTATTTTCAATCACCTCATATGCATGTGACAGCTTGGCAATGAATAAGGAAGACAGAAGAAGAATTGATGCTTTTGAGTTCTGGTGCTGGGGAAGAATACTGAATACCCTGGACGGCTAAAAGAACTAACAAATCTGTCCTGGAAGACATGCAGCAGGAATTCTCCTTGGAAGCAAGAATGGCTAGACTTTGTCTCACCTACTTTGGTCATGATGTCAGAAGGGACCATTCCCTGGAAGAGGATGTCATGTTTGGTAAGGTGGAGGGTTGGCAAAAGAGGGGAAGACCCTCAATAAGATGGATTGACACAGTGGCTACTGTGATGGGCTCAAGTATAGCAAGGATCGCAGAGCTGGCACGGGACTGGGCGGTGTTTCATTCTGCTGTGCATAGGGTCGCCATGAGTTGGAGATGACTCCATGGCACCTAACAACAACACAACAACAAAAACATACAGAAGATGAAGTTATGAAAACTTATACCATAACCAAACACCTTGAGAAATGATTTGCTGGGCCTGGGACCTCAAGACCATAGTCTCGGTGGATACCAAGTTCAACTGGGATAACATAGTACACAAAGACAATGTTCTACATCCTACTTTGGTGAGTACTGACTGGGGGCTTAAAATCTCGGGGTAGCCATCGAAGGTGCAATTATTGGTCTCTCCTCAAAATTAAGAAAATGAAAATCACAAGGAAACAATTGGTCCAAAGGATTAATGAATCCCGGGAACTCCAGCCTCCATGACAATGACACTGGAAGAGCTAGATGATGTTGGGCTACCACTGCTGACTTCTCTGAAAAGGATCACAATAGGAGGTCCTGGAGAGAATGGGAGGAAAACGTGGAACAAAACTCAAAATAAGACCAGGTCTACTGGTGAGATAATAACTGGTGGAATCCTGAGAAGATGGCCCTTAGACACCCTTTTTGCCTGAAACTGAACTCACCTCCTGGGTCTACTTTCACCTAAAGGATAGACAACAGGCCTTTAAGGGGAAAAATAAAATTAGGGAAGTAAAAAATCCTTAAAACAATCGTCCATAAGAGATCAAAATGGCAGCATTTGCCCAGGAATAAAGCTCAGAAGGCAGGAAGGGATATGAAAGACAGATGAATGGAAATGGTAAACACAGAGAGTAAGTGGCAAGAGGGTTACATTGTAGGGACTGCAATGAGTGTCACCAAACAAAATGTGTATGAACTGTTGAATGGAAAACCAATGCACTTTGTAAACTTTCAACCAAATCACAACAAAAAGTTTTTTTTTGGGGGGGGTGGTGGAAGAAAAACACCTATGGATGGCAGTTACACTCTGACACACATGGGGTAGCCATGAGCAGGAATTGACTTGATGGCAACATGTTAGGTTGAGGAAGTTTACATTTATTTCTATTTTGTAGACTTTTTTTTATTAAATCAAAAATGGATTTTGATTTGTGTCAAATGACTGTTAGGCATCTACTGAGATGGTCATGCATTTTTTTCTTTTTTAGTTATTTAATATAATCAATCAGTGAATTGCACTGATTGATTTTGGAATATTATAGCAACTTTCTATTCCAGGAATAAACCCACATGGTCTTGTATAATTATTCCTCTTATATGTTGTTGTATTCAATTTGCTAATATTTTGTTTAGAATTTTTGTATCTATGTTCCTGTGTGATACTGCTTGTGGTTTTCTTGTAATGTCTTTGGCTGCTTTTGATATTCAGGTAATTGTAGCCTAAAAGGATGAGTTAGGAAGTATTCCTTCATTTTCAATTTTCTGGATTTGTGTAAATTTTATTTCTACTTTTAATTTGAGTAGAATCTCTAATAATATAGTTCATGAGTTTTCTTTGTGGAAAAGTTTTAAAAACTTTATTTATTTAGTAGGTAAAGGATCATTCATATGATGTGTTTCTTCTTAAAGCTTCAGTAGTTTTTATCGTTTGCAAAACTTGTTCATTTCATCTAAGTTGCCAAATTTTGGAAATGAAGTAGTTTATTATGTTGTTATTATCCTATGTATCTGTAGACTCTCTCGTGTTATCACCTCCTATTATTACCACTGGAGTTTTGGGTCTTCCTCTTTTTTTTTCCTGATCGGTATACTAGAGGTGTATCTTCTTAAAGAACTTTGGTTAATTGATTTTCTCTATAGTTTTTCCATTTTCCTATTTTATCATTTTCTGCTCTAACCAACCAAACCAAACCCACAGTCGTGCTGTAGTATCCAACTCATAGTGACCCCTCCTTAAGTTTCCAAGGCGATATCACTACGGAAGTAGATTGCCCAGTCTTCCTTCTGATGAGTGGCTGGTGGGTCTGAACCACCAGCCTTCTAGTTAGCTGTCAAATGACCTTAGGCCCTACACCACCAGAGCTCCTTTTTCCAATCTACAGTTTATTATTTCTTTTACATATATCAATTTTACTTTGTCTTCCTTTTTCCAATTTTTAAGGTGGGAGGTGAGATTATTGATTTGAGAACTTTATTTTTTTAATTTTAATTTTAATTAATTTATTTAAAGTTTAATTATTTTTTACTTTTTATTTTTTAATTTTTAATTGTATGCATTTGATGGTATAAATTTTTACCTGCTTTAGCAGCATCCTACAAATTTTGATATGTTGTATTTTATTTTTACTAAGTTAAAAATACTTTCTAGTTTGCCCTTTGACTTCTTTGATTGAGGAGTTATTCAGAAATGTGCTTTTTATTTTCCAAATATTTGAGAATTTTTGAGATTTATTTCTGCTACTGGCTTTGAATTTAATTCCATTATGGTCAGAATATCACTAGATAGATAGATAGATAGATAGATAGATAGATAGATAGATAGAGATAGAGATGCATTTTTTTTTTTTTTTTGCCTATTTGAACCATCTGCTAATTGTTCTTTTTTTCTTTTTTTGTGGTTTCTCCCTTTGATTATCTGATTTCTTAAAATATATAATTCCATTTTTCTCCCTTTTCTGGCTTATTAGCTACAATTCTTCATTGTTTCTGTGTGTATGGCTTTTTGATATTATTATTTACTCCATTTTACAATCCATTACTCTATCTGCTACAGGACATGTGCTGGAAAGAAGGAGAGTGATTGGAAATCCCTTTGCTTCATTATATAATCATAAGTCTTGTGTTCATAATAGGAGCATAGCTTGTAGAAATTTGAGAAGAGAGAGCAGTGGTTTGAATGGGCAGCATGCACACTACTGCTATTTCAGTTAGCAATCTATACAGGTGTGACTCAACCAACTACAAGATAGAATTTGCCTGAAAGTAATACTGGGCCAAACACAGATCCTCTTCCCTATCAAATATCAACAATATCTACTAACAGATAGTAGTCAACTATGCTTAACCCTAGTGAGGAAGAGGTCTCAGAGAGCTTGACATAGGGGAGTCGGCAAACTGGCTGATGAACCAAACTGAGCCAAGCTCTGCCTTTGTATGGTTATGATAATTATGACATTTTAAAAATGGTTATACTTTAAGTCATAATATAAGTACCTATAAAAAATATCCTTGGTTTCCCTTCTTGGCCCTTGAGAAGAATTTTGTCGACACTTGCTTTAATAGCATTAAAAATGGATTAAATATCTATATGCCTACCACTTTTCTGTCAGTTTGTTGTACTGTGGTGGCTTGAATGTGGCTGTAAGGCTGGAGGTTATGTCACCAGTATTGCTAATACTACCAGTGTTACCCAAGATGGACAGTTTTCCGCAGAGATTACAGACTAAGACAGACTAGAGAAAAGAACAGGGCCATCCACTTCTGAAAAAAAAAAAAAAAAAGGCCACTGAAAACCTTATGAACAGCAGTGAAACACTGTCTGATATGTTACTGGAAACATTTTTGAAGAACTGTGAAACATTGTCTCATATAATACCAGAAGATGAGTCCCCAGGTTGGAAGGCATTCAAAATACTATTGTGGAAGAGTTGCCTCCTCACAGTAGAGTCAATCTTAATGATGTGGAGGGAGTAAAGCTTCTGTGACCTTCATTTGCTGATTGGGCATGACTCAAAATAAGAGGAAACAGCTGCAAATATTCATTAATAGTAGGAACATGGAATGTCTGAAATATGAATCTGGGAAAATTGGAAGTTGTCAAAAAATGAAATGGAATGCATAAAGATTGATAACGTAGGCATTAGTGAGCTGAAATGGACTGGTTTTGGCCATTGTGAATCAGACAATCATATGATCTACTATGCTGGGAATGATAGTTTAAAGAGGAATGCCATGGCATTCATTATCACAAAGGATGTTTCAAGATCTGTCCTAAAGCACAGTGCTGTCAGTGATAGGATAATATCCATACACCTACAAGGAAGACCCATTAATATGACTATTATTCAAATTTATGCACCGACACCAAAGCCAAAGGTGAGGAAATTGAAGATTTTTATCAACTTCGTAGTGTGAAATTGACCAAACATGCAATCAGGATGTGTTAATTATCACTAGTAACTGGAATGCAAAAGTTGGAAACAAAGAAGAATCACCAGTAGTTGGAAAATTTGGCCTTGGTGACAGAAATAATGCTGGAACTTGCATGGTAG
>NW_006921916.1:721752-726002 GCF_000298275.1 Orycteropus afer afer
GATTTGGAAGACAGCTACCTGGCCAACTGACTGGAAGAGATCCATATTTGTACCCATTCCAAAGAAAGGTGATCCCACAGAATGTAGAAATTATTGAACATCATTATTAATATCACTTGCAAGTAAGAAAATAATTCAAAAACGGTTGCAGCAGTATATTGACAGAGGACTTCCAGAGGTGCAAGCTGGATTCAGAAGAGGATGTGGAACAAGGGATATCATATCTGCTGTCAGATGGATCTTGGCTTAAGGCAAAGGATACCAGAAAGATGTTTACTTATGTTTTATTGACTATGCAAAGATATTTGATTGTGTGGATCATGACAAATTATGGATAACATTGAGAAGAATGGAAATTCCCAAACACTTAATTGTACTCATGAGGAACCTGTACATTGACCAGGAGGCTGTTGTTTGAAAGGAACAATGGGACACTACATGGTTTAAAATCAAGAAGGGAGTGTGTCAGGGTTGTATCATTTCCCCATATTTATTCAATCTATATGCTGAGGAAATAATCTGAGAAGCTAGACTTTATGAAGAAAAATGTGGCACCAGGATTGGAGGAAGAATCATTAACAACCTGAGATATGCTGCTGATACAACTTTGCTTGCTGAAAGTGAGGATGACTTGAGGCCCTTACTGATGAAGATTGAATAATACATTCTGCAGTATGGATTGCATCTCAATATGAAGAAAACAAAAATCCTCACAACTGGACCAATAAGCAGCATCACGATAAATGGAGAAAAGATTGAGGTTGTCAAAAAATCCATGTTGCTTGGTTCTACAATCAATTCCAATGGAAGCAGCAGTCAGGACATTAGAGGATGTGTAGCAGTGGGCAGGTCGACTGCAAAGGAACTCTTTCAAATGCTGAGGAGCAAGGATGCCTCTTTGAGGACTAAGATGCACCTGACACAAGCCATGATATTTCCATTTGCCTCATATGCATGTGAGAGTGGGACAATGAATAAGGAAGACCGAAGAAGAGTTGATGCTTTTGAGTTGTTGTGCTGGTGAAGAATGCTGAAAGTGCCATGGACTGCTAAAAAGAACCAACAGATCTGTCCTGGAGGAAGTGCAGCCAAAATGCTCCTTGGAAGCTAGAATGGCCAGACTTTGTCTCACCTACTTTGGTCATGTTATCAGAAGGGACCATTCCCTGAAGAAGGATGTCATGCTTGGTAAGGTGGAGGGTGAACAAACTAGGGGAAGGCCTGCAATGAGATGTATTGACATGTTGGCTATGACAATGGGCTCAAGTATAGCAAGGATATTAGAGTTGGCATGGGATCAGGTGGTGTTTTGTTCTGCTGTGCATGGGGTTGCTATGAGTCAGAAATGACTCGATGGCACCTAACAACAACAACAACCATCAAGTCTTGCCACAGGTGTAGTCAATCTGATTCCTGTGTACTCCATCTGGTGAAGTCCACGTGTATAGTCATTGTTCATGCTGTTGAAAAAAAAGGTATTTGCAATGAATAAGTCGTTGGTCTTGCAAAATTCTGCTATGTAATCACCAGCATTATTTCTATCATCAAGGCCATATTTTCCAACTACCAGTAACTCTTTTTTTTTCCAACTTTTCCATTCCAGTCACCAGTGATAATCAATACATCTTGATTACACATACAGTCAATTTCAAACTACGTGCAAGAAATCAGATGTTGTATTACACTGAGCAAATCTACTGCAAAAAATCTCTTTAACGTGTTGAAGAGCAAAAATATCACTTTGAAGACTAATGTGCACCTAACCCAAGCCATGGTATATTCAGTCATCTTATGTGCATATGAAAGCTAGACAACGAAAAGGAAGACTGAAGAATTGATGCCTTTGAATTGTGGTGTTGGTGAAAAGTGTTGAATATATTATGGACTGTTAGAAGAACAAATAAATCTGTCCTGGTAGAAGTGAAGCCTGAATGGTCTTTAGAGGCAAGCATGGCCAGACTTTGCCTCACCTACTGTGGTCATGTTGTCAAAAGACACCATTCTTGGATACCATGCTTAGTAAAGTGGAGTGTCATAGAAAAAGGGTAAGACCCTCAACAAGATGGATTGACACAGTGGCTGCAACATTGTAAGGATTGCGAGGATGCAGCAGGACCAGGCAGTGTTTTTTTCTGTTGTACATAGGGTTACTATGAATCAGAATCGACTCAATGGCAACTAACAGCAACACTCTATATGAGATAAAGGAAGATAAGATTTTGCATTAAAACTTCAATAGTAGTCAGATTCCTTGGTAAAGTATTCAGGGTGATTGAAGTTTATATAAATAAATAAAGGAGCTCACTATGTTACTCAGCTCTAGACAGCACTGACCTTGTAATCTGTATGCTATATTGTATGTATATATGGAGATATGCTCCGGAGTATTCTCTTTATATAGAATGTAACGTCAGTGATGCCTCTAAGAGTTGTATAAAAGATGTTGTTGTTGTTGTTATTATTTGCCGTCAAGTTGGCCCTGACTCATAGCGACCCCTCCTTGGGTTTCTGAGGCAGTAACAATACGGAAGTAGGATTGCCCAACCTTCCTTCTGAGGAGTGGCTGGTGGGTTTGAACCGCCAGCCGTCTGGTTAGCAGTCAAGTGCCTTAGGCACTATGCTACCAGAGCTCCTACACTACCAGAGCACCTTTTAAAAGCTGTTACTCATTCTTGAATTTAGATAGAGCTTGTTATATTTATTTGTTTATACTACACCTCATCAAGAATAACAAGATTGCATCAAAGTAAGAATGAAAAATTAAAATGAATGTTCATGGAATGGCAATTGCTTTTAATACTCTCGCTGAAACATTCAATGCAAAGATATGTAAATGAATTCCTCTTTACAACCGGAAGCACAAAAAGCACAGGATCCTTTGCTACTTACCATACTTTCAGCATTTAAAATTGACTTGCATTTCGAATAAATGTAAAAATGTGTATTATGATATTCAAAGACAATTAGAGCACAAATAAGAAAACTGAGGTACAGAGAGGTTAAATAATTTGCAAATGTCACACAAATGTAATAGAAAAAGGACTTGAAATGAGGTGGTCCAACTTCAAAATCCACTCTTCAATAATGCCACTGAGGAATAAATATAAGATAGTGTCTGGCACTATGGAATTCGCTATGTGATTTACTATATGTGGTAAGTAATTCATAGTACAGTAATAAATAACAATCATTTTATTATCAGATCTAGCGCACAAGAAATTTCCATATAAGGCCAAGTCCACCTGTAGGCCTACTATATAGTTCCTCCTACCATAATGAGGCAAGAGTGGGATTGGCTTTTGTTTACATTTTGAGAATTTTGTAATTATTAGTGATCACTGACATATGCAGATCAAGGTATTAAAGAAATTTTGTAACTGAAACTTCAAATAATTGACTTATCTTCATCTTAAGATAAGTTAAATGAGTTTGACATTTCTGCCTTTTGATTTCTTCATTGGATAAGTTTCTTTTTAGGCCAATGAAAAACAATTTTGGAAGTTATAGCAGCATCAAATAAGAAAAAGTGATTGCTCTAGGTATTAATATTCTACATACTCAATCTTCAAGTATCTGACTGTGTACTCTTCAATATAAAATGTAGTTGAACTTAAACATTTTGTTATTAATGAAAAAATATTAGTTCAAACAGTTGTTGTTGTTAGGAGCTGGCAAGTCCTCTTCGACTCATAGTGACCCTATGCACAGCAAGACCAAACACCATTGGGGCCTGCTCCAGCTCCACGATCCATGCTATACTTGAACCTATCACTGCAGCCGCTGTGTCAATCCATCTTGTTGAGGGCCTTCCCCTCTTTCGTCTACCCTCCACCTTACCAAGCATGACATCCTTTTCCAGAGAATGGTCCCTTCTGATAACATGACCGAAGTAGGTGAGACAAAGTCTGGCTATTCTTGTTTCCAAGCAGAATTCCAACTGCACTTCCTCCAGGACAGATTTGTTAGTTCTTTTAGCAGTCCATGGTACTTTCAGTATTCTTCACCAGCACCACTACTCAAAAGCATCAACTCTTCTTTGGTCTTCCTTATTTTTTGTCCAGCTCTCATATACGTATGAGGTGATGGAAAATATCATGGCTTGTGTCTGGTGCACCCTAGTCATCAAGGAGATATCTTTGCTCTTTGGCACTTGAAAGAGGTCTTTTGCTGTACATCATCTGATGTCCTGACTGCTGCTTTCATTGGCATTGATTGTAGATCCAAGCAATGTGAAGTCTTTGACAACCTCA
>NW_006921916.1:726695-745691 GCF_000298275.1 Orycteropus afer afer
GCTGTCTTCCAAATCTCTTGGCATAACCAATTGAGTGCCTCTAGTTGGGCATCTGTTTGTTGAACCATCTCAATGGGTAGCTCATCAATTCCCGGAGCCTTGTTCTTCACCAATTTCTTCAGTGCAGCTTCAACTTTTTCCTTCATTGATTCTTGATCACAGGCCACCTCCTGAAATGAAGGAAAATCATTTTTGGTACCGTGACTCTGTGTATTCCTTCCATCTTTTTTGATGTTTCCTGCATCATTCAATATTTTGCCCATAGAATATTTCAATACTGCAATTTGAGGTTTAAATTGTTTCCTCGGTTCTTTCAGCTTGAGAAACACTGAGCGTGATCTTTTGATTTTCTAACTCCAAGTCTTTGCACATTTCATTATAGTAATTGGCTTTGTCTGCTCAGGCTATTCTTTGAAATCTTCTGTTCAGCTCATTTATCTTGTCAGTTCTTCCATTTTCTTTGGCTACTCTCTGCTCAAGGGCAAACTTCAGAGTCTCTTCTGTCATCCATTTTGGTCTTCTTTTCTTTTGTTTTCTTTTTAGTGACCTCTTGCTTTCTTCATGGATGATGTTCTTGATGTCATCCCATAATTCTTCTGGTTTTCAGTCATTTGTGTTCAATGCATCACATCTATTTTTTAGATGGTCTCTGAATTCAGGAGGGATATATTCAAGGTCATATTTTGGCTCTCATGGACTTGTTTTAATTGTCTTCAACTTCAAGTTGAACTTGCATATGAGCAGTTGATGGTCTATTCCACAATCAGCTCCTGGCCTTGATATGACTGATGGTATTGAGATTCTCCATTGCCTCTTACCAAAGATGTAGTCAATATGATTCCTGTGCACTCCATCTGGCAAAGTCCACATATATAGCTGCCATTTATGTTGTTGAAAAAAGGTATTTGCAATGAATAGGTCGTTGGTCTTGCAAAATTATATCATGCGATCTCCAGCATTATTTCTGTCATCAAGGCCAAATTTTCCAACTACTGGTGATTCTTTATTTCCAACTTTTGCATTCCAGTTACTAGTGATTATTAACACATCTTGATTGAACTTTTGGCCAATTTCAGACTGCAGAAGTTGCTAAAAATCTTCAATTTCCTCATCTTTTTCTTTGGTGGTTGGTGCATAAATTTGAACAATAGTCATATTAACTGGTCTTCCTTGTAGATGTATGGATGTTATTCTATCACTGATAGCATTGTACTTCAGGAGAGGTCTTGAAATAGCATTTGTGATGATGAATGCCACACCATTCCTCTTCAAATTGTCATTCCTGGCATAGTAGATCGTATGGTTGTCTGAATCAAAATGGCCCAAACCAGTCCACTTCAGCTCACTAATGCCTAGGATATCGATTTTTATGTGTCTCATTTCATATTTGACAACTTCCAATTTTCCTAGATTCATACTTTGTACATTCCATGTTCTAATTATTAATGGATGTTTGCCGCTATTTCTCCTCAATTTGAGTTGTGCCATGTCAGCAAATGGAGGTCTCGAAAGCTTTACTTTTTCCACATCAGTAAGGTTGGTTCTACTCAGATGATGCAGCATTTTCCCAGTCCTATTTTGAGAGCTTACCAACATAAGTGGCTCGTTGTCCTGCACTGTATCAGACAGTGTTTCCGGGCTATTCATATATTTGCCTAGTAATGTAAAAGACAGTGTTTCTCTGCTATTCATAAGGTTTTCCCTAGCCAATTCTTTGAGAAGTGGGTGGCCTCCTCCTTCATCCTAGTCTGTCTCAGTCTGTCAGCTGCACCAAAACCTGTGCAACATGTGCAACCTTGCTGGCATTTGAAGCACTCATGGCACAGCCCCAAGACTCACAGCAACATGCCATCAGAGCACAACAAACTGACAGACAAGTTTGTTTCCCTTAGCTGTTCAAATCCTCTCCACCCTCCCCTTACCAGGAATCATGCTGCTTGCTCACTCTGTCATGGATGCCCTGGCTTTCCTGTCTTTTCCCCTCCACTTTTCCTGCTGCTTGGGATTTGGGGCTTGGATCCCTCCCCTTACCTAGATGCCTCAAACAGTACAAAGTTTTATTGGAAATTTTATCTTTTTTTTGGAAATATTATGGGTGAGGTTCATGGCAAATAACGTGTTTTGTATATAAATATGTATTTTGCATTAACAAGTGCTGGAAAAAAGCTTCTTCTGTGTAGTCTTAACTTCTCAGTTGTCAGTTGCAGTGTAGTAAATTACTTAGTGTGGCTGAGGAGCTCCTGATTGTAAAAGTTATCTACCTGGGGTATTTCTGTGGGGAGTGGCACAAAGCAGTGTTCTGGGAAGGTCGTGCTGTGTCAGGTGCACAGAATTCTGATGCTATGATAGGCTAGTTTGGCCACTCTGCCAGGCTCAAAAGGAGGCCTCCTAGAGGCAGAACTCTCTGACCACTGGTTGAGAAGGATGTGCTGCTGTGAAGAAATGTGCTCCTGAGAGACACATGCTACTGGGAAAGAGATTCAAGAGACATGCATTGCTGAGACACCGAGGGACATGCACTACTAGAAGAAAGACTGAGAGACTATTGGGTGGGAGACATCAGGCTGAGAGAGACTGAGCATTTTTCCTGAACTTGAATTGTAGCCTGGTGCTTCCCTAATAACCTCATAATCTGTGAGTTTTGTGTGGCCACTGCAGTGTATTATCAAATCCAGCAGAAAGGTAGTGAGTGCTGGGGGAGGAACACTTGGTGTCAGGGTTGGTGAAAGGGCTGGAGTGAGGCAGCATGTCTGGCTTCACAGTAATGAGTCTGGGGCTACTGATTCTGTCTTCCTCTTGTGGGGTTAGAGGAGGTTGGAAGATGTGGTCTCCTTGCCTGTTTAGCATCAGTGTTCCATGATCACAAAATCCTATTATGGAGATTTTTACCAATACCTTATTATTATTATAAAGTTAATACATCTTAATTTAAAAATATTTTAGAAATTCAGAAAAATGTAAAGAAAAAGAAAATCACTGCCAATTCTACATCCTACAGAAACATTTATAATATTTTGGTGTATATCCCTCCATAATTGCACATACACAGTTATGTATAAAGGAGTGCTGGTGGTGCAGTGCCTAAGGCATTTGACTCTTAACCAGATGGTTGGTGGTTAAAACATACCAGTCACTTCACAGAAGGAAGATGAGGCAATCTACTTCAGTAAAATTTACTACCTTCGAAATGCAATAGGATTAATAAAATTGAAAAAGCACTGGGAAATGCAACAAAAGAAAAGAAGGTGATGCAAATAACATGAATAAGAAAGGAAAGCTGTGACATCACAACAGAACCAACAGAAATAAAATGAATACTATCAAGATACTATGAAGTACTGTATTCCAACACATTTGAAAACCTAGAATGAACAGATTTCTAGAAACATACAATACCTAAACTAACAGACTGAGGTAGACAATTTGAACAGATCCATAACAAAATAAGAAATTAAACAGGTCATAAAAAATTACCAGCAAAAAAAAAAAAATTCCTGGGCAAGATTATTTCACTGGAGAATTCTACCAATCATTCAGAGAAGAGTTGATGTGAGTTCAACTCAAATTATTTCAGAATATAGAAAAGGCTGGAATCCTCCCCTGCCCCAAATTCATTTTCTGAAGCAAGCTTAACCTCAATACCAAAAACCAGGAAAAGGAACCACTAGAAAAGAAAACTACAGACCAATATCCCTCATGACTATAGATGTAAAAATCTTCAATAAAATCATAGCCAATAGACTCCAGCAACATATCAAAAAATAATCCACCATCACCAAGTGGGATTCATACCAGGTACGCAAGGATGGTTCAACATTAGAAAAACAATCAACATCATCCATCACATAAGTAAAATAAAGGAAAAGAATAACATGATCATATCAATAGATGCAGAAAATGCATTTGATAAAATCCTGATAAAAACTCTCAGAAAAATAGGAATAGAAGAGACAGTCCTCAACCAAATAATGGCATATATGTAAAACCAATAACCAACATTATTCTCAATGGAAAGAGACTGAAACCATACCCCCTGAGAACAGGAACCAGGTAAGGATGCTTTTTATCTCCACTTCTATTCAACATTGTATTGGAAGTCCTAGTCAGGGCATATGGCAAGAAAGGGAAATCAAAGACATACAAATTCCCAAGGAAGAAGTAAAACATGCCTTTTTGTTAACAATATACTATATATAAAAAACCCAAGACACTCAGCAAGAACACTGCTGGAACTTATTGTAAAAGGTAGCATAGTGTCAGGATACAAGATCAACATCCAAAAATCAGTTGGATTCCTCTACACTAGCAGGAAGGTCTCTGAAGAGTATGTAAGGAAATCAATACCATTTACACTAGCTACCAAAAACATAAGATACTTGAGAATAAATCTTACCAGGAACACAAAAGACCCATACAAAGAAAACTACAAAACACTACATGAAACGCTAAGAGATCTACATGAATGGACAAATATACCATGGTCACGGATAGCTTGAACATTGTTAAAATGTCAGTACTACCCAAAGCAATCTATATGTTTAATGCAATCCCAATCCACATTCCATCAACATTCTTTAAGGACATGGAAAAACCAATCACTAATTTTATATGGAAAGAAAAGAGAACTCAGATAAGCAAAGCAGTACCGAAGGAGAACAAAGTAGATGGTTTAACACTCCCAGATCTCAAAACCTACTATACAGCCACTGTTGTCAAAAAAAAAAAAGCCTGGTATTGGTACCATGACAGACACATAGACCAGTGAAACAGAGTTGAGAATCCAGAAATAGAACCATCAGCCAATGGTCTGCTGATCTTTGGCAAAGGTCCAAAATTCATTAAATGGGGAGGAGATAGTCTCTCACAAATGGTGTTAGCAAAACTGGATATCCTTTTGCTTCAGAAAAATGAAATAGGATCCATACCTCACACCACACACTAAAACCAATGCTAGTAGGATCAAAGACTTAAATGTGAAACCTAAACTATAAAGTTCATTAAAGAAAAAATAGGAGCAAACTTAGACACCCTAATTTATGGCATAAACACATTATCAAGCATAACCCAATGTACACAAACAGCAGAAGATAAACCAGATAATTTGGACCTTCTAAAAATTAAATTCTTATGTGCATCAAAAGACTTCTCTAAAATAGTTAGAAGAGAACCTACAGAATGGGAAAAAAGTATTTGGTAATGATATATGGGGAGAAGGACTTATCTCTAAAATTTATAGAAAACTCCAGCACTTCAACTACAAAAAGACAAACAACCCAGTTAAAAAATGGGCAAAAGTTATGAACAGACACTTCACCAAAGAAGATCTGCAAGCAGTCAACAAATACATGAAGAAATGTTTGCGATCATTAGCCATTAGAGAGATGCAAATCAAAACAAGCAGGAGATACCATCTCACCCCGCCTTAATACCAAAGTTCAACAAGACAGAAAATAGCAAAAGCTATTGAGGACATGGAGCGATTGGGACTCTCATACACTGCTAGTGGGACTGTAAAATGATAAAACCACTGGGAAAATTGGTATGGCAATTCCTTAAAAAGTTGGAAATAGAAATATCATTCGATCCAGCAATCCCATTTTTAGGTATATATCCTAAAGAAATGAGGAGCAGAACATGAATAGATATATGCACACTCATGTTCTTTGCAGCTCTATTCACAACAACAAAGAAATGGAAATAAGCTGTGTGCCCATCAACTGAGGAATGGATAAACAAACTGTGGTACATACAATGGAATACTAATGCAACTCTATAGAATAATGTAGAATCTGCAAAACACTGCATAGCATGGATGACTTGAATGACATTATGTAGAGTGAAATAAGTCAATCACAGAAGGACAAATATTGTATTAGTCCACTAGTTAAAAGTCAAGGAATGGTTTGTATATGGAAGGAAACTTTCTTTGTTGGTTACCAGAGATGGGAGGGGAAAGGAGGGAAAATTCCTAGATTTCTGGATACATACATACATACCAAAGATTATTAGGAGCTCTGGTAGCATAGTGCCTAGGGCACTTGACTGCTAACCAGAAGTGAACTGCCAGGAAGGAAGGAAGGTTGGGCAATCTACTTCTGTAGTGATGCTGCCTTGGAAACACAAGGAGGGGTCGTCATGAGTTGGGTCCAACTCCACGGCACATAACAACACCAGAAGTAGGAAGGAGGGAGAAAGGGGAAGCTTTTGTGTACAGGGCATTGAGTTTATGCTAATGGTGGCGGAATATTTTGGAAAGGGAGAGCAATAATGGTAGCCAACATGAAAAATGTCATCAATGTCTCTGAGCTATAAATGGAGAAGTTGTTATGTTGGCAAATGTCTTGTTTCTGTTTTCATCACAATTAAAAAAAGAAGGAGAAGAAGAAGAATGATGACAAAAGGAAATGGTAAACACAGGGAGTAAGTGAGAAGAGTTTTTTTAAACAAAAAGAAAGAAAGAAAGAAAAAAAAACCTAATGGGGGTTGCTATGATTTGGAATCAACTCAAAGATGGTTGTGTTTTGGATTTAGTTGTGTACATGCATGTGGGAACATATGTACACACATGTACAAACCAATTTACATAGCAATTTCTCCCTCTAGCTATAATACCATAGCTGGTATCATATAAACCTTCCTGGTATGAATTACCATAAAAATTTTTGGGAAAAAACCTAATACAGTTGTTTGAAGGCACTGGAGAGTAAGCAAGAAAGTCAGGGTTTAGGGAACCAGATTGATGTACAAAGAATAAAGAAATATGAGAAACACAGAAAAAAGCATAAAAGTCTAACACTCATGCCATTGAAGTTCCAGTAGGAGCAAAGAGAGAGACCAAGATAGAAACAATACTTGAAGAGAAAATGACTGAGAATTGGGGGGAAAAAAAATGTCACAGAGTCAAACTTTGCAAAATGGAAAATCACTTCAAACCCATCATAGGTTAGCTTCTGAAAGACAAAAATCAAATACATAAGTTTAAAAGCCATAGAACAAAGGTGAATTTTATTAGTTGACTGATATATGTAGAGTTTTGTCTTATACAAATGCAGAACATATATTTTTTTCAAGTGCACAAAAAGCAATTAGAAAAGTAACTAAAAATAGGACAAGTTTTAACAATTGCTAATGAACTGATATCATATGGAGTATGTTCTCTGTCCACAGTGTAATTAAGTTAGAAATCAATCATTTAAAAAGCTAGGAAATTTCCAAATGTTTGAATATTAAGCAAGTACATACACATATGTATATATGCCCACATATGTATACATACAATATATATACACATACACACACACACACACACACACCTATATATAGGGTTGTGTGTGTGTGTGTTTTGTTTTATATAACATTATATGATGTTTTATATAACATTATATGGTGTTCTTCCATACAGTTTCCAGTTTGTGAAAACAGTCTACTCTCCTATCTTTGCATTCATTCAAAACATGAACCGCAGGGCAGTCAAGTTTAGATCAATCCTAATGAAGGAGAATTGAGTGGTACAGGAAAGTGTTTACATTTCTGCCCTTATAGACATTTTCTACTGGCTACTTCCAGTCTCTTTCTCAGAATCTCAAACCCTTTCCTCAAAAATGCACCATAAAAGACCACAAATGCACTTTGTTTGGGCTTTTTGATGCCCTTGTGGAAGGGATTCCAGGGAGCTAAGAACAGACAGCAAGGCAGGAAGCAGGGAGAGGACAGAAAAGGCATAGGGGACCAGAATAGATTGAGGAGTCAGCCACAGGGACCCAGGTGAGGAGAGGGAACCCAGGCCATGCCCCACAAGCAGCGAGGCAGGAAGGCAGGGAGAGGACAGAAAAGGCAAAGGGGATAGAAACAGATTAAGGAGTGCGTCGCAGGGACCCAGGTGAGGAGATGGAACCCAGAGCACCCACCAGAAGAAGTGAGGTGGGAAGGAGGGAGAAGACAGAAAAGGAAAAGGGGACTGAAACAGATTGAGGAGTTAGGTGTAGGAAACCAGGTAAGAGTGGTTGGAGGGGTTTCCAACAGCTGAGGGAGACAAACTTGTCTATTGGTTTGTCCTACTGTGGTGATGTGTTGCTGTGAGTCATGAGGCTGTGCCACTGGTATTTCAAACCCAGTGGGGTGCACCTGTTGCACAGGTATCAGCTCGGTTTGCAGACGAAGGAAGAAGGAGGAGGTGGTACACTTCTCAAAGAATTGGCCAGGAAAAAAACCTTATGAATAGCAGAGAAACACTGTCTGATACATTACTGCGCAAATTTATGAATAATCCAGAAACATTGTCCAATACAGAAGAGGAAGATGAGTCATTTAGCTTAGAAAGCTCTCAAAGCAGGACTGGGAAAGAGCTGCATTATCAGAGTAAAATCAGTCTTACTCATATGGATAAGGTAAAACTTTCGAGACCTCCATTTGCTGATGTGGCACCACTCAAATTGAGGAGAAACAGTGGTAAACATCCATTAATAATTGGAACATGGAATGTATGAATATGAATCTAGGAAAATTGGACATTGACAAAAATGATATGGAAAGCATAAAGATTGATATCCTAGGTGAGCTGAAATGGACTGGTTTTGGCCATTTTGAATCAGACAACCATATGATCTACTATGCTGGAAATGACAGTTTAAAGAGGAATGGTGTGGCAACAAAGGATGTTTCAAGATCTGTCTGAAGTACAATGCTGTCAGTGATAGGATAATATCCATATGCCTACAAGGAAGACTCATTAATGCCACTATTATTCAAATTTATGCATCAACCACCAAAGCCAAAGATGAGGAAATTGAAGATTTTTATCAACTTCATAGTGTGAAATTGACCGAACTTGCAATCAGGATATGTTAATTATCACTGGTGACTGGAATGCAAAAGTTGGAAACAAAGAAGAATCACCAGTAGTTGCAAAATTTGATCTTGGTGACAGAAATAATGCCGGAACTCTCATGGTAGAATTTTGCAAGATGAACGACTTGTTCATTGCAAACACCTTTTTTCAACAACACAAACAGAGGCCATACACATGGACTTCACCAGATGGAACACACAGGAATCAGACTGACTACATCTGTGGCAAGAGGTGATGGAGAAGCTCAATATCTTCAGCCAAAACCAGGCCAGGAGCTGATTGTGGAACAGACCATCAACTGCTCATATGCAAGTTCAACTTGAAGTTAAAGACAATTAAAACAAGTCCATGAGAGCCAAAATATGATCTAGAATATATCCCTCCTGAATTTAGAGACCATTTAAGAATAGATTTGATACATTGAACACCAATGACCAGAAACCAGATGAATTGTGGGATGACATCAAGAGCATCATTAATGAAGAAAGCGAGAGGTCACTAAAAAGACAACAAAAGAAGAGAAGACCAAAATGGATGACAGAAGAGACTCTGAAACTTGCTCTTGAGTGGAGAGTAGCTAAAGCAAATGGAAGAAATGACAAGATAAAAGAATTGAACCAAATATTTCAAAGAGCAGCTTGAGAAGACAAAACCAATCACTATAATGAAATGTGCAAAGGCCTGGAGTTAGAAAACCAAAAAGGAAGAACATGCTCGGCATTTCTCAAGCTGAAAGAATTGAGGAAAAAATTTAAGCCTCAAGTTGCAATATTGAAAGATTCTAAGGGCAAAACATTGAATGATGCAGGAAACATCAGAAGATGGAAGGAATACACAGAGTCACTGTACCAAATAGAACTGGTCGATTTTCATTCATTTCAGGAGGTGGCATAAGATCTAGAACCAATGGTACTAAAGGAGAAAGTTGAAGCTGCAATGAAAGAACTGGCAAAGAACAAGGCTCCAGAAATTGATGGAATACCCATTGGGATATTTCAACAAATGGATGCTGTGCTGGAGGCACTCATTCAGTTTTGCCAAGAGATTTGGAAGACAGCTACCTGGCCAACTGACTGGAAGAGATCCATATTTGTACCCATTCCAAAGAAAGGTGATCCCACAGAATGTGGAAATTATCGAACATTATCATTAATACAAGGAATTCACGTTGCTTGGTTCTACAATCGATGCCAATGGAAGCAGCAGTCAGGACATTAGATGACGTGTAGCATTGGGAAAGTCAACTGCGAAGGAACTGTTTCAAGTGCTGAGGAGCAAGGATAGCTCCTTGAGGACTAAGGTGCTCCTGACACAAGCCATGATATTTCCAATCGCCTCGTATGCATGTGAGAGCTGGACAATGAATAAGGAAGACCGAAGAAGAGTTGATGCTTTTGAGTTGTGGTGCTGGCGAAGAATGTTGAAAGTACCATGGACTGCTAAAACAACTAACAGTTCTGTCCTGGAGGAAGTGCAGCCAGAATGCTCCTTGGAAACAAGAATGGCCAGACTTTGTCTCACCTATTTTGGTCATGTTGTCAGAAAGGACCATTCCCTGGAGAAGGATGTCATGCTTGGTAGGGTGGAGGGTTGACGAAAGAGGGGGAGGCCTTCAACGAGATGGATTGATATGGTGGCTGCAATGATGAGCTCAAGTATAGCAGGGATTGTGGAGCTGGCACGGGATAGGGCAGTGTTTCGTTCTGCTGTGCATGGGGTTACTATGAGTCAGAAACGACTTGATGGCACTTAACAACAACAACATCATTAATATCACACGCAAGTAAGATCTTACTGAAAATAATTCAAAAATGGTTGCAGCAGTATATTGACAGGGAACTTCCAGAGGTGCAAGCTGGATTCAGAAGAGGATGTGGAACAAGGGATATCATAGCTGCTGTCAGATGGATCTTGGCTCAAGGCAAAGAATACCAGAAAGGTGTTTACTTGTGCATTATTGACTATGCAAAGGCATTTGATTGTGTGAATCATGACAAATTATGGATAGCATTGAGAAGAATGGGAATTTCTGAACACTTGATTGTACTCATGAGGAACCTGTACCTTGACCAGGAGGCTGTCATTTGAATGGAACAAGGGGACACTACATGTTTTAAAATCAAGAAGGGAGTGCATCAGGGTTGTATCCTTTCCCCACACTTATTAAATTAATATGCTGAGGAAATAATCCAAGAAACTGGACTATATGAAGGGAAACATGGCATCAGGATTGGAGGAAGAATCATTAACAACCTGAGATATGCAGACGATACAACTTTGCTTGCTGAATATGAGGATGACTTCAGGCACTTACTGATGAAAGTTGAAGAATACAGTCTGCAGTATGGATTACATCTCAATATAAAGAAAACAAAAATCCTCACAACTGGACCTATAAGCAGCATCACAGTAAATGGAGAAAAGATTGAGGTTGTCAAAGAATTCATGTTGCTTGGTTCTACAATTGTCGCCAATGGAAACAGCAGTCAGGACATTAGAAGATGTGTAGCACTGGGCAGGTTGCCTGTGAAGGAACTCTTTCAAGTGCTGAGGAGCAAGGATTTCTGCTTGAGGACTAAGGTGTGCCTAACACAGGCCATGATATTTCCATTTGCCTCATATGCACGTGAGAGCTGGACAATGAATGAGGAAGACCGAAGAAGAGTTGATGCTTTTGATTTGTGGTGCTGGCTAAGAATGCTGAAGGTACTATGGACTACCAAAAGAACTAACAGATCTGTCCTGGAGGAAGTGCAGCTGAGATGACTCTTGGAAGCGAGGATGGCCAGACTTCGTCTCACCTATTTTGGTCATGTTGTCAGAGAGGACCATTTCCTGGAGAACGAGGTCATGCTTGGTAAGATGGAGGGTTGACAGAAGAGGGAAAGGCCTTCTACGAGATGGATTGACATGGTGGCTGCAACAATGGGATCAAGTATAGCAAGGATCATGGAGCTGGCGTGGGATTGGGTGGTGTTTCATTCTGCTGTACATGGGGTCGCTATGAGTTGGAAGTGACTCGACGGCACCTAACAACAACAACAATGTGGAAGGGAAATTTAGTAGAGAGAAACAGGTTTCTCAATTTCCTGGCTCTCCCAAAGGGAAAGTGGAAACAGAAAATAGGAAACGGGGAGAAGTAATATTTAGTTTATTTCATTCAAGCCTCAAAGCAACAGGTGAGATGCTGAAAGTGATTTCCTTGTGACAGAGGAAGAAAGAACCCAAGGTTCCATGAGGCAGCATTCTCTGGTCCAGGCTTTCACTGTGCTCTGCGTCCCCTGATGACATCATGCTGCTTCTTCTGGGTAGCCACTGTGCCTCTGAGAACCCTGAGCATCAGTTGAACCACTTGCAACTTTCTATGCAACATATATTAAATGATGGTACACTGTAAGACTTTCAGAACCAATCCATCTTTTATTAATCAAGTCTTTATTTACACATCTTTTTTAGAAAGCATGAAAGTATCTCAAATCTTGGACCACTCTTTGGTATTAACATATTGTAATTCCTGAAGACAAGAGTAAAAAAATGAGTGATCTAGATTTTAATATTGCACTCATATTTTCCTTGTATATAGCAATAAAATATACCTGTAATTCAGATTTAAAATACATTAGCTCATTCAGGGTATGGTGTTTAAAAATGAAATGGAAGTGTCAATTGCATCTTTCTCTTTTTAAAACAGACCAGTAGCATCCTAATTTTCTTAAATTCAGTTAGTTAAACAGAGTTTTGTTTGTTGCTTCAGATGGAGTGAAGCTACACTACTAGTAGGATGAAAAAAAGAATTTTTGAGTAAGCTATTGCCTGTTTTTGAGCAGAGCTGATGTTTTACTTGCTCTGGGCAGGAGCCCAGGTGGTCGGGTCAGCGAGAGAGCGCAGCTAGCGGCTGCGCTGTCCTGCGCTCAGAACGCGCAGGCGGGGTGCACAGAGGAGTGTGTTGCTTGTTCATCTGGGTGAGCACCCTGAGCGGAGGCCAGACCTGACGGTTCCTCTCACTACTGCTCCAGGAAAGGCAGACCCTTTTCCCTGCCGGCCAGGTAAGGGCAAGATTGCTGTTGAGCTTGGTGTTACCGAGAATGCGGAAAAACCTAGGGGAATAGAAGCCCACCACAGAGTAATTATGTTGGGTGACCCGGGTTCTCTAGGTTGTCTTAAGGCTGGGGAGATAGGTTTGCATTTTAAGTAAAAGGTTAAGGACTCTTTTCTCTAGCAGGGCGCTTTGGTGGGGCAGGAGTTAAGGCATTCGGCTGCTAACCAAAAGGTCATGATTGGAACCCAACAGCCACTCCGTGGAAGAAAGATGAAGCAGTCTGCTTCTGTAAAGATTTACAGCTTTTGAAACCCTATGAGGTAGTTCTACTCTGTCCTATAGAGTCGCTATGGGTAGGAATCGACTTGTGGCACTGCGTTTTGTGTTTCCTTTTAGTACTTCGTTTGATATAGTCAGTCAACTGGCTGGAATGAGATTTCAACAGGTAGCAGAGAGCGATCACGTGGGGGAGGCTTGCGGCGCCGCCTGCGGTGCTGGGGACCACTCCTCTCTTCTCTCGCTGCCTTCGATTGGGACCCAACTCATAGCGACCCCTCCTTGGGTTTCCAAGGCGATATCACTAAGGAGTAGATTGCTCAACCTTCCTTCCGAGAAGTGGCTGATGGATTCGAACCACCAGCCTTCTAGTTATCAGTCAAATGCCTTAGGCATTACGCCACCGGAACTCCCTCTCTAACAGCTAACCCTTGCTTTCCAATCTTCTTCCAGCCCAGAGTTGCAGCGACCCGCGGCCGGCGTAGACAGGACCGCTGCTCCCCTGCACCGGCAGGAGAAGAGCTGGGAACCCACGTGAGACACCGCGGAGATGAACTACGCATCGTCCTCCGGGCCAGGGTTGGCCAACTCTTCTTGCCCGGACCCCACGCCAGGCTGCTTCAATGAATCGAACCCGCCGCCGCTGCCGCAGCCGCTGGCGGTAGCAGTGCCTGTAGTGTACGCGCTGATCTGCGCCGTGGGGCTCACGGGCAACTCTGCTGTGCTGCTGGTGCTACTGCGAGCGCCGCGTCGGAGGACCGTCACGGACCTGTTCATCCTCAACCTGGCCATCGCCGATGAGCTCTTCACCCTCGTGCTGCCTGTCAACATAGCCGACTTCCTGCTGCGCCAGTGGCCCTTCGGGGAGCTAATGTGCAAACTCATTGTGGCTATCGACCACTACAACACCTTCTCCAGCCTTTACTTCCTCACCGTTATGAGCGCCGACCGTTACCTCGTGGTGCTGGCCACTGCGGAATCGCGCCGGGTGGCCGGCCGGTCGTACGGCGCCGCGCGCGCTGTGAGCCTAGCCGTGTGGTGCCTTGTCACGCTCGTCGTGCTGCCCTTCGCCGTGTTCGCGAGACTCGACGACGAGCAGGGACGGCGTCAGTGCGTGCTGATCTTCCCGCAGCCAGAGGCCTGGTGGTGGCGCGCAAGTCGTCTCTACACTCTGGTGCTGGGCTTCGCCCTCCCGGTAACCGCCATCTGCGCCCTGTACATCTCCCTGCTATGCCGGCTGCGCTCCATGCGGCTAGACAGCCATGCCAAGGCCCTGGATCGCGCGAAGAAGCGAGTGACCCTGCTGGTGGTGGCCATCCTGGCCGTGTGCCTACTCTGCTGGACGCCCTACCACCTTAGCACTGTAGTGGTGCTCACAACCGACCTCCCGCAGACTCCCCTTGTCGTCGCTGTGTCCTACTTCATCACCAGCTTGAGCTATGCCAATAGTTGCCTCAATCCCTTTCTCTATGCCTTTCTGGACGACAACTTTCGCAGGAGCCTCAATCAGCTGCTGGCGTGCCGTGCTGCCCCCTGACCGGCCTCCCTCCTGGTTCTTGCCAGCTGGCCTTGGCCTGCTGCGTAGAAAGAGAGGGGAGAGGTTCTTAGAGCGAGGTCCCCGGTGGCAACACCGGAGTCCTCTTGAAAGCCACTAGAAATACTTTCTTGGGCCCCACTCCAGACCTATTGCACCTGAAATGCTTAGGTTACAGAACGTGCAAGATAATGAAGATGTTCGCGCCAACTTCAGGACCATAGCGGATGCCAACAACATACTGAAGCTTTCTAAAGCTGGGGGGTGGGGGTGGGCGGGGAACTGAACTGGCTCTGACGCTTGGTGCTGTGGGAATTAAGGAGAGGAAGAAGTCAGCGGTCAGCATTTCTGGGGCATCCTTGTCCTTCGCCACTCCCCTTCCCGAGGTGGTCGGTATCCAGAACGCTAGGGGGAGCCCTGGGCTAGCTGACATCGCGCTGACCTCTGCACTTTGCTGCGCCGGTGTCCCACAGCAACTGACTTTCACTTTTGCTTGCTATGTACAGTCCCACCTGGGCCCCTTCCCTGTCCTCGCCCGGGTAACCGCTGAAGAAGGTGGTAAAGGCAGTGAAGTTTCTGTGCCCTTCCCTGGGAGTAGTGCGGAACTCGCGGAGTGGGAGCAGAAGGCAGCCTAGTACCAAGGGACAGCACAACAGCCCGACCACGTGTGTGTGTGTGTGTGTGTGTGTGTGCGCGCGCGCGCGCTCGCGCGTGCTCCAAGGCAGGCATGGGATGGAATAAAAGGGGACTTCTTTTGCTTTTCTCCTTTCCTTCCCCTCCCTTAGCATGAAAATGTGCCACGACCCTTACACTCTGAGGGGACCCCTCTTGCCAGGCTCAAGGGGGTCTAACTTGAAGGACTCACTCAGACGCACAGTACCTGCACACTTGAAGGAGCCAGATTTCCAGAGCTGGGCATCATAACGAAATTTAGCACTTTTAGGGTGGAGTGCACCTGTTGAACCTACCATGGACACCTCGGAGTTACTGCTTCTTTTTTTTTTTTTTTTTTTTGCCCCAATGGACCTCTCATACAACTCAGACCAGTTAGCTGTAAGTTTTGTTTTCCATGACTATGAACTTGATAAATTATATACATATATTGTACTCGCATAAGTTGTATAAGGCATGGATAACATGAAAGTAAGTGCAATCAATTTGCTCTGCTATTCCTTTTCATCCTTCTCCTGTATTTTTTGGCCCTTTTCCCTCATATACCTCAGGCACATTCATATTTCCTGTGCTGAAGTCCTTTATACCATATACTTCAGTCTCAGAGGATACCTGATGGTCTGGATGAACCTGATAAATACCTCTGTTCTTGCAGGAAGGGCCGGCTAGTACCCTACCTTTATTTTATCTCTATTTATGGGAGACCTGGAAACTCTGGTGGCAGAGTGCCTAAAGCATTTGACTGCTAACCAGAAGGCTGGAGGTTCAAACCCACAAGCCACTCCTTGGAAGGAAGGTGGGGCAATCTACTTCTGCAGTGATGTTGTTGTTGTTGTTGTTATGTGCCGTCGAGTTAGACCTGACTCATAGCGACCCCTCCTTGGGTTTCTGAGGCAGTATCACTACTGAAGTAGGATTGCCCAACCTTCTTTCCGAGGAGTGGCTAGTGGGTTTGAACCGCCAGCTGTCTGGTTAACAGTCAAGTGCCTTAGCCACTATGCTACCAGAGCTCCCTCTGTAGTGATAGCACCTGAGAAACACAAGGAGGGGTCACTATGAGTCGAAATGGACTCAGTGGCAGTGAGTTTGGCTTGGTTTTATGGGAGTCCCAAGGATTAAGAGAGAAGGCTGACTCTTGGGCCTGTCCATCCATCTTCCATGGGTTACCCCTCCAAGGTAAGGGCAAAATTTCACAAGTAGATTGTTGTCAGTGACCATCACGATGTTTTAAAAAGCATTTTTCTTTGGGATAAATTCCAAGCAGGAGTGAAAATTTTGGAAAGTGTTTTTGTCTTCAGGCAAGACTCACTGCTGTGTGAGAAAGAGTGAGTGTTTTTTTGACTTTGATTAGTGTTATCAAATTTTCAGTTATTTAGGTTCAAAATGCCTTTTGAAAAAACATGTGAGAGGGGAAAATTCTTCCTTGGAAGGTGGGAAGGATACCCATTCTGTGACGTAGGTGAATGATAGTTGCTTCCTTAGCCTTAAAGTGATTAGGAGTATTAAGATAATTCATAGCTATCAGTTTAGAAAATGTAAATTTAAATGCCTTTTGCTTTGGGTAGTAAAAAATAGTAATTGCTCAAAATAAAACTGCATCTTCAGTGCATTTTTAACAGTGGACATCATTGCATTTAAATAATCGTCTGCTAGGGGGCTTTAAAGGTATCTTGGAATTAATTTCAGAATCTTTCATATTTCTAGGAAATATTTCACTTTATGGCTCACAAAATTCTTTTATGTGATTTTTGTGAAGTGTTAAATTTAGAGTAATTGCCAGATCATCTAAGGTGATTGACAGAGAGAACAACAGTGTACATTTGGCACACATATAGCCAGATGTGATTATCTAGAGTCTAACCTCATCTGTCTTCATGAACTCATTAGCTGTGCATGGACAGCCCTGAACGTTGGGGGAGAACAGAGTAATCCATGTGTCCGCTGCACAGTCCCCTCCTACAGATCGAATCTGGAGCTGTCTCAGCATCTAAGGAGAAGACTACTAAGAACATATCAGCCTAGCACTGCCGTGCCACCCACAACAAGGCAAGAACTGGCATTCTAGTGAATGTGTGTAATTAAGTTGAACTCAGTGGCTCAGTTCGCCCATGCTTTCAAAATTACTTGATAAACTGTTTTTTTTTTTTTTTTTTTTTTATCATTTCGATGTTCTTGCCCTTTGTTAGCATGCAGAAGCCCAGATTGTATGTCTCAGATTTCCTTTATAAAAAGGCCTTCTTAGGTAATAGTTTGAAGAAGTATGCAAATAACCTTGCAGAAAGTAGAATTGATTTAGTTCACTGTGTTGCAAAGATTGTAATTGTGTGCTGAATTCTTGTGGTGGTCATGTAAATTAAATTGCTTGATGTTACCATTTCTGAGATTTAAAAATGTCCATTTGGTTTCATTTAACTTAATACAGTAATGTAATGTATTTGCTTATATTTTCTCTTCAGAAATGTTGAAACCTTGCTATTCCACTGCAGAGAAGCTCAGTCTAAAATAAAAGCTGAAACATTCTGTGTGATCAGTGACTATTCTATTGCCTGAGAACATGGGGTCCATAATTCAGGCATTATTAATTTTGTTTAAATATTTTTTAATGCTCCTTCCATAAAAAAAAAAAATTATATATCTAGTAGACAAACAATGAATAAAGAAACAAAGAGAAATATTTGACAGAGCAGGATTGAGAATGAGAGTTCCTCCTTCTCCCTCCTTAGCTCTTTATTTTGGTTGATTGTGAAAATGACTGCAAAGGTGTTGGTTCACGCAAAGACTCTAGAACATATGCTAGGTGTTGTTGTTATTGTTGTTATGTGCCATCGAGTTGGACCCGACTCATAGCGACCCCTCCTTGGGTTTCTGAAGCAGTATCACTATGGAAGTAGACTGCCCCATCTTCCTTCCAAGGAGTGGCTGGTGGGTTTGAACTGCCAGCCTTCTGGTTAGCAGTCAAGTGCCTTCGGCACTATGCTACAATCACTAACTTGTTTCTTGAGTATTTATCCAGCATTTTGTGGAGGTTGGGAAGGGGAGAAATGGCATCTGTGTTGCTCTTCCAGTTAGTGGTATGCATAGCTGTGGCAGAATCACATGCAAGGAAGGGATCTCACATGGAAAAATCCTTCTCTCAGCAACATGCTGGGGAAAACAGCAACAACAAACAATATCCTGCTGTGGATGGTGGTTGGTATGCTGACCCATATTAGGGAAAAGACCATGAGTGCTTCATGTGATGCTCCTTTAATTGGACAGGTATGGGTCTGGTACTATGGTGCTCACTTTACATACAAAGAAAGTGTGATACAAGGAAGTGGATCAATATAGTCAGTGCTTGGCAAGGCCAATGAAGGCCAACCAGCACATATTTAATAATAAAAAATTCAGTCCTTACTCAGAGTCTTTGGCAGTATACAGGGTTGTTACAGATTATATAAGAAGGCAAAGAGCTCTGGTGGTATAGTGATTAAAGCATTCAGCTGCTAACCAAAAGCCACTTGAGGGGAGAAAGATGAAGCAGTTGGCTTCCATAAAGATTGGAAACCCTATGGGAGAGATCTACTCTGCCCTATAGAGATGCTATGAGTCAGAATCTACTTGATGGCAGTGTTTTTTTTTTTTTTT
>NW_006921916.1:766264-767620 GCF_000298275.1 Orycteropus afer afer
AAAACAAAACAAACAAACAAACAAAACAAATTAACAAGGGATGGGGTTAACCATGAGAGAAAGAAGAGAGAGAGAGAGAGAGAGAGGAAAAAAAAAGGAAGGTGTAGACTAGGACCTCTTCAGTCATGCAATGCACTCCTGCAGAGTTGTTGGGGTTACTGGAAAGCAGAACCTCTTCTTAAGTCCCTGGAATCTGGTAGAGCACAGTCTCTTTAGGTTGTCACTAGCTGCTGGTTACGTGTTGATTTGTTTTGTCTTGGTTTTATGGTTTAATAGTTTGAAAAGTTGAAGCTGTTTTTTTTTTTTTTAATTTTGTTTGTTTTTTTATATTGATGCACGTGTGTTAGGTCACTCTGCTGTTTTATTTGTGATGGTAGAATCCCTGTGTGTAATGTGGATATGTGTTTCTGTTTGTCATAAAGAGGGTTTAGAGTTCAAAGGGGGAGGTTTTATGATAATTGGATGAACATGTTTTCTTCTATTGAGTGAGAGAAGATATTGGCAGAGAAGGTGGGAGCAGAAGGAAAGCTTGGTGTTGCTAGGGCCGGTTTCTAGGGCTATGAGCAGGCTATTTTTGTTGACATATTTATTTGCAAGACTGCAGTTCAATTCAGGAAAGATTCTTATTGTTAGAGCATCACAAACTTCCGCCAATTTCAGGCACACTCAAAGATCCCGCCTCAGTGGCCCCAAAGCACTAAAGAATGGCACCAAGGCAGAAATCCCAGGAGTGTGGTTTCTTCCCTCGCTCTGTTCATTCTGTCCACGGTGCTGACATAATCCCTTCAGATTGCTAATGGCTGGCTCTGGAGTTTGTCTCTGATACTGCCCAGCTGCAGCGCCAAAGATGCGGGCAGTTTGAGCTGTGGGTCAGGGGAGTGACCTGCGGTCCCGATCTCTGTGACAAAGAAAACACGAAGTCTCCCAGTCTGACCCCAGTCTACTCTGTGCCCCACTGGGAGGGGAGGGAGCTACCCTGCCTGTTACAATAGTAAGTTTTCCACCAAGTGTCAGTGGAGGTGTCCGTGCCTGCAGCTAGCCCCCAGGAGACCCAAATTACCTCCACAAAATCAAGATGAGCTGCTGGAGGCAGGTCTCTCCCGCTGTCCACCGGAATATTAGACTGGTTGCTGGTAAGCTGTTATAAGGTGTCCTCCATTTTGGCTCGAGGATCTCAGGTGGGTGCCCTAGCCCAGCGCACAGTGAGTTTTCAATGCCTCTCTCAGGTGCCCATCCATCCGTCTTCCTCCAGTAGCTCTTTTCCAAATAATCTCTCTGTGCCTTTCCTCTAATTCTGCTCTTGCGAGTTTGATATAATCTGAATCTGTGAGCTGTTCAGAGTAGTGAAATTCCTAA
>NW_006921916.1:769415-777961 GCF_000298275.1 Orycteropus afer afer
AAAAAAAAAAACCTTTAAAAAAAAAATTTCAACCAGGAACAGGGAAAAGATAAAATGCTGAAAACTAGCACCTGGGAGGGGAAGATTAAGAATAATAGTAAAAAGGACAAAAAAAAAAAAATAATAGTTGTTTTAAAGCAGACAAATACAAGCAAACTAATCACCAGAAAAAGAAACAAAAAAGAAAAAAGTAAAAATAGAGATGAAAAAAAAAATTGGTGGAGGTCATTGCAGGGTACCAGACTCCGTCTGAGTACACAGACTGTGATGGAGTTCCTGTGGGCCCAGAAGGTAGGTGGAAGTGGGGGATGGTCACACCTCCGTTCACCAAGTGGGTGTGGGGTGTGGAGTATAAAAGAGGAATGTCGTACCTTTTCAGTCTTGCAGGTTCAGAGGGTTCTTGGGCTTGCTGGAAAGCAGAAAATGTTCTTAAGCCCCAGGACTCTGCAGGAGCACTGTCTCTTTAAATATCCAAAATAGTCAAGCTGCTTTTAGATCTTCAAAATGGTGGTGCCCTCTGGACTGGTAAAAGTCCACCGTTTATCCTGCTTTTCTCTTCACCTTCTCCGTTTATTCCCCAGCCACCGGAGCAGTCCTCCGTGCAGTCCCTAGCTAGCAGGGCTGATTTTTAGGTTAATTCTTAAGTCCTACCAGCACTTGGGTATCTCCAAGTTGTCTGTGCAGTCAGGATCGCTCAGGATTGCTGCCAGACCACAGCTCCGTATGTCTCCTTTTTTGGTATTTTCATGCAAATTCTTCTGCTAGTTGGGGTTTAGTCCACTTCTATATCCTTCCCTTCAGGGCTCAGGGATCCAGAATTATCTTCTGTGTCTGTGTTAATTGGTTTCCATTTTCTTTGTTGAATGGGGTCTGTTCAGTCTTTCTGCCTAGTCCGCCATCTTGTCGGAACTCTGATTTTTTTTATTTTTAAGTATAAGGGGGCATTGGTTTTGCACTGGTAGAAATTTCACTTTCCATGCTGGAGACCCACTCTCTTTCCTCAGTGTGTGGAACTTGCCTACCATTTTATGGGTTGTCACCAGCCACTCCTCGGAAGGAAGGTTGGGCAATCCTACTTCCGTAGTGATACTGCCTCGGAAACCCAAGGAGGGGTCACTATGAGTTGGGGCTGACTCGACAGCAAATAACAACAACAACAACAACTAGAAGATAGAGGAGATTGCTTGTGTCCCACAGGAAGACAGACTTACTATTTATGAATGATAAACTGCAAACACAGAGGAATGATTAAAAAAGTTCATCCATTTGACAAATCAGCTTACTTTAGATAGCAAATAATTATCTGGTTGATGACAAATGACTGTTTAATATGTTGTTTAATGCATTATTTAATATGTTTAATATGTTATTATTGTTATATGTCACAGAGTTGATCCCAATTCTGTGTGGACAGAATAGAGCTGACTAAATTTTTTACTTTTTTTAAAATTTTGTTGTGATTTGGGTGGAAATTTACAAAGCAAATCTGTTTTACATTCAGCAGTTGTGCACATTTGATTTCACACCCCATTGCCATCTCCAACCACAACAAACTCTTCTACCATACCGTCCTTGTGACTACTCCCTCCCTGTGCCCTTCTTAATTATGCATTCCTGTCTGCACAGCTTTTTTTCTATGTGAATACTGCCCCTCTGGTGTCTCATGGCTGATTGTTCTAAGGGGTGCAGCTTCCTAGAGGAGGTGGGTGCATCACCTTGGGTTAAGTGTTCTGCGTGTAGATTTTTCTACTGTTGAGCTGAGAGCCAACCAATCGGAGTGAGTCCATTTCTAGGCCTGAAGGGTAACCCAGGGCCATAGTCTCTGGGGTTCCACCAGACTCTATATGACCAGTAATTCTGGTCATGTTTGTGTTTTTTAATTTTGTGCCACATTTGCCCTCTCATTCTATTCAGGATCTCTGGTTTTGATCCTTGTCCGAGTGGTTGGCATTGGTAGCCAGGTACCATCTAGTTCTTCTAGTCTCTGGGTCATGAAGACTGAGGTCCTTTTGGTCCATCTTAGCATTGGACTAATTGTTTCCAGTTGCCTTTGGTTTCCTTCACTCTTCTTTGATTCAGATAAGAGACCAATAGTTGCATCTTAGAGGGCCACTCGAAAGTTTTTAAGACTCCAATTGCTACTCACTAGCTTGTAGAACAAGATTTTTATGTACTATGCCAATTGAGCATAATGTACCCTGAGAGTTCTAAGTTGGGAGGCCTGGTGATTCTCTTTCTCAAGGTGTTTGGTTGTTTCTCAGAAGTTATTCCAACTTTGCCTTCTGTTGCTTCTATAATGTATGTGGCTAATTTTGTAGCACAAGTGCATATGTAAGATTATCTTCAACCAAAACTCTCCTTGGTCTAGGGCATATTCCTATTCACCTACTCCTACCTGATCTTTTTTGGCTGTCTATGCATTTATTCGGTGTTAGTTGTAATGCAGTATTGTGCACGTACTAGTATTTGCCTCTGTTGTGTATATCTTGTATACACATTTCATTGTCCTTCCTTTTCCTAATGTGATCATGCTAGTCACAGACTCTTTCCACACCATCACTTCCCTCACCCAAATCAACATGTGACCTCCAACTAGTCAAAAATTTTACCTCCCCTTCCCTCCCATCCCCGGTAACCAACAAAGTGAATTTCTATCCCTAAGTAAACCTTTTAATGACTTTTTACAATGATGGACTCATACAATGTTTGTCCTTCTGAGATTGACTTATTTCACTTAGCATAATGTCCTCCAAACTAATCCACTTTGTGAGATGATTGGTGTATTCTTCATTATTCTTTAATGTTGCATAATATTCCATTGTGTTAATATACCATAGTTTGGTTATCCATTTATCTGTTGATGGGCATTTAGGTTGTTTCCATCTCTCTGCTATAATGAATTGTGCTGTGATGAACGTGGGTGCACACATGTCTGTTCATGTCCAACATGTTCATGTCTCACGTCTTTAGGATATATTACTGGTAATGGAATTGCTGGATTAAATGGCATTTCTATTTTCAGTTTTTTAAAGAATCACCATGTCATTTTCCATAATAATTGTACCATTTTTCAGTGCCACCAGCAGTGTATGAGAGTTCCAATCTCTCCACAACCTTGTTGGCATTTGTTATTTTCTGTTTTGTTGAACTTAGATGTTATTGCTGGGGTGAGATGATATCTCATTGTTTTGATTTGCGTATTTCTAATGGCTAAAGATTGTGAGCATTTTCTCATGTGTTTGTTGGCTGCCAGTATATCTTTTTTAGAAAAGTGTCTGTGCATGTCCCTTGCTCATTTTTGAATCAGGTTGTTCGTATTTTTGGTGTTGAGGTGTTGAAGTTTTCTATAAATTTTGGAGATAAGTCCCTTGTCAGATATGTCACAGCCACATATTTTTTTTCCCCCAATCTGTAGGTTCTCTATATTGCAAAGCATCTTCTCACATCACAATGCTATAAAATTAGAAATCAGTAATAGGAAGATCAAGAAAAAATACAAAATATGTGGAAATTGAATAATACACTGCTCAAAAACTACTGGGTAACAGAAGAAATAAAGTGTGAAATAAATTTAAAAAAAAAATTCCTAGAAACAAACAAGAATGAAGATCCAACTTACCAAAACCTTTGGGACACAGGGAAGGCAGTACTCAGAGGTCAACTTATATCAATGAATGCACACATCAAAGAAGATGAAAGAATAAAAATCAACATTTTAACTCAACAACTCCAACAATTAGAAAAAGAACAACAAAGAAATGTACAATATCTAGAAATAAGGAAATAATAAAGAGCAGAGCAGAAATAAATGAAGTAGGAAACAATAAAAAAAATTAGAGAAAATCAACAAAAGAAGAAGCTAGTTTGACAAGATTTACAAAATTGGCAAACCACTGGCAAATTTAACAAAGGAAAAGGAAGAGAAGATGCAAATAGCACAAATAATAAATGGGTGACATCATAACAGAACCAACTGAAATAAAAAAGATAATAACAGAATATTATGAAGAATGGTACTCCAATAGATTTGAGAATGTAAAAGAAATGGACAAGTTTCTAGAAACACAAAACCTACCTAAACAATCCCAGCCAGAGATAGAATACTTGAATAGACCCATAACAAAAGAAGAAATTGAGCAGGTCATAAGTAAATCCCCACAAAATAGTCCTGGCCCAGACAATGTCTGTCACTGGAGAATTTTACCAAACATTCAGGGAAAAGTTGACACCTATACTACGCAAATTATTCCAGAACATAAAAAAAGATGGAATACTCCCAAATCATTCTATGAAACAAGCATAACACTGATACCAAAACCAGGGAAAGACACCACAAAAAAGAAAAAAACTGCAGACCAATATCCCTTGTGAATATAGATGCAAAAATCTTTAGCAAAATATTTGCCAATGGAATCCAACAACATATTAAAAAAATAATACTTTATGACCAAGTGGAATTCATACCAGGTATGCAAGGATGATCCAAAATCAGAAAAACAATCAATGCAATCCACCACATAAACAAAACAAAAGAATCATATGATTATATCAATCAGTGCAGAAAAGGCATTTGATAAAATTCAGCATCCATTCCTGTTCAGAACTCTCAGCAAAATAGGGATTGACGGGAAAATCCTCAACATAATAAAGGGCATATATGCAAAACCAACAGCCAACATTATTATTAACAGAGAAAAACTCAAAGCATTTCCCTTGCAAATGGGAACCAGACAAGGATGCCCTCTATCACCAGTTCTATTTAACATTGTATTGGAGCCTTAGCCAGGACAATAAGACAAGAAAGAGAAATAAAAGGCATCCAATTTGGCAAAGAAGAAAAGCTATCTCTATTTGCAGATAACATGATCCTATACATAGAAAACCCAAGAGACTCTCCACATTCACTCAGCAAAAAAATTACCGGAACTAATAGAAAGGTTCAGCAAAGTGCCAGGATTACAGGGTCAACATACAAGTCAGTTGGATTCTGTAAATCTTCATGGAAGCAGACTGTAACATCTTTCTCTTGTGGAGCGGCTGGTTGGTTCTAACTGCCATCTTTTAGTTAGCTGTCAAACACTTAATTGTTGTGTCAATAGGACTCTTTTCTCTTTAATATAGTTGGTATTAATGAAACAATCAAATTAGAAAAGAAGTAAATATTTACACATGTAAGAGAATCAACTGTATTACCCATATCTTCCTAAGTGGGGGTTTTGTTTCCTGTAGACCCTCCTTCTCAATATAACTGCTACTCCTTATTGTTTTCCACTCATTCCCATTTCAAAGGGATTCACCAAGTCCTAATTAAAGAGGAGCTTCTCACATACTCCCTAAAGAAATTATATTTTAGGAATATTATAAAAACATGTCAACAATTACTATAAGAATAAAAATTCCTTGAACAGAGCTGGCTGTACTGCTCAAGTGCCTAGCTTGAAAATTATTGTGTATCTTTAAAGACATTTATTTAAAGTGCAAGTGTAGGTTAAATGTACATGTATGTTGAATCCCTCAGGACTTTGTGTGTGTGTTTGTGTATGTGTGTGTTCAGTTGAGAGGAGGCTTTTAAGATTCATTTACATAACTTTCTCTTGAATTTGTTAGAAATGATATTGAAAACTTTTGAACTTGCACTAAACATTCTGAGCATGATGCATATTTAAATTTTTCTTTTTGAAATAGTTTTATTTTATCAAATAATGCAGATCCATATTTTACATTTTGAAACTCTGATTATACTTTTAAACAAACAGCTCCTTCCACTCCTTCTCAGAACTACTTTAGCTGTTTATTGGGGGCTTTAATTCTTTATTGAATAAATAATAGGTTTCTACCTCAATCTTTTAATCCAATACTTTTAGACATTATTTCAAAGAGCATATTTGGGGTGTTGCCATTCTTGAAAGCTAGGTGTGTTTGCATGGTGTATCCACCCCAGTTTCATCTTTTGTCTCCCTGTTTTTGTTCTAGCCCTTTGCTCCAGTCTTCCTCAGCACTTGTTTCCCTGTGTTGGCACATCTTTGGGTCCAATTTCTCCAGAGAATACCCTCCTGTCTTCCATAGGGGTGAAACTGGGGAGTCTAATCTTTCCTCACACAAACTATCAATCCACCTTCTTCTTCCTGTTTGTAGCACTAGAGCCCCACCCAGCTCTCGAGGATGTGGTGGCCTTTCACAGGCTCTGAAGAAGCAAATCAGATTGGACTTCCTTGGAGTATTGCTCTATGGAAAGTACTCCATTCCCTTACTACTTTTCCTACTATCCATCATTGCACAGTCTATTGATATTTAGAACCTCTGCAGCCTCTTCTCCAGCTCTCTTGTCCTTTTTTAATTTTTTTTAAAAAAATTTTATTGTGATTTGGGTGAAAGTTTAACAGCAAATTCATTTTCCACACAGCAGCTCACACTTTGTCTCATGATATTGACTGCAATTTCCCACAATGCAACAGCTCCCCTCTCACTTCCTCTCCATAGTTACCTCTTCCCTGTGTCCTTCCCTCCCATGTACATCTGCCTCCTGAGCTGTGTCCCTGTGCATACACTGTCCTTCTATTCTCCCCTGATAGATCTCTCCAAGGAATGTATTTACTTCATTTGAATGTTCACCACATATGCCTGTTTTGTTTTGTTTGACAGGAAGCCACAGGAGTGGGTTCAATTCTAGACATGAAGGATAGCTAGAGGCCATAGTCTCAGGGGTTTCACCAGGCTCTATCAGATCAGCATACCTGGCCTTTTTTTTTTTTTTAATGATTTTGAGTTTCATTGCACATTGTTCTCCCACTCTATCCAGGATCTCCTACATAGATCCTCCTCCTAGTGGTTGACAGTGGTAGCCGAGTACCAACTAGTTCTTCTGGTCTCATAGTCATACAGGCTGAGAATTGCATAGTATACCAGTCACTTTGATTGTTTCCATGACTCTTTGGTTTTCTTCATTATTCTTTGCTCTGGAAGGGAAGGGACCCATTATTGCATCTAGATGGCAGCTTGCAAGCTTTTAAGATCCCAGTCACTACTTGCCAAAGTGAGATATGGAACAATGTTTTCATCTAGTATACTGGCATAGTATCAATATGCCAATTGAGCTCGATGACTACTGTGACAATGGTTCCGAGCCCACAATTCCAACTACTTGCTCCCTCTGGGTAGCTGGCTGTGACCAAGAAATGAGTACAAACTTGTCCCTTGTCAGCTCAACTATATATCTTGGAATTCTTGCAAAAGATATAAATGCACTAGTAGAAACATCATCTACAACCCTGTACATGGTCATGGACACATTCACCCCTGCCTAGGCATACCTGATCATTCAGCCTATCCACCCATCTGTCTACCCATATATCAATGTTTGCCTTCACTGACAATGCAGTACTGTATGTGGTAAAGGGTTTGTCTTTGCTGTCTGTACCTCCCACACACCACTCTATGTCTTCCTCTTCCTCAATGCCACCATGTTGATCACTTACATTTGATACATTGCCCTTCTCTTCACTCAAATCAATACTTATCTCTATTATCTAACAGTGTTCTCTCCTCTCCCCTCCCACCCCTGGTAACCAACAAATAAATTTTCCTTCTATACATTAACATTTCTTCGACTGTCTACAATAATGGACTAATCCAATGCTTGTCCTTCTGTGATTCATTTATTTCACTCAGCATAATGTCCTTCAAGTTCATCCACGTTATGCTGTGTTTTTCAGATTCTATGTTATTCTTTAGGGTTGCACAGTATTCCATTGTGTGCATGTACCATAGTTTGGTTATCCATTCTTCTGTTGATGGGCACCGAGGTTCTTTCCATTTTTTGTTGTTGTTGTTGTTATTGTAAATAGTGCTGCAATGAACATGGGTGTCTATGTATCTGTTCTTGTCCTGGCTCTCACTTCTTTAGGATATATACCTAGTAATGGAATTGCTGGGTCAAATTGAATTTCTAATATCAACTTTTTAAGGAATCACCATACTGATTTACACAGTGATTGTATTATTTTACAGTCCCACCAGCCATATATGAGTGTCTCAATCTCTCCACATTCACTCCAGCATCTGCTATTTTTATCTTGTTGAACTTTGCTCCTAGTGCTGGGGCAAGATGGTATCTCAATATTGTTTTAATTTGCACCTGTCTAGAAGGAAGGTTAGGCAATCCTACTTCCGTAGTGATACTGCCTCAGAAACCCAAGGAGGGGTCGCTATGAGTTGGGGCCGACTCGAAGGCACATAACAACAACAACAACAATGGCTAATGATCATGAGCATATTTTCATGTGCTTGTTGGCCATCTGAATATCCTCTTTGGTGAAGTGTCTATTCATGTCTTCTACCCATTTTTGAATTGGATTATTTGTCTTTTTGTTGTTGAGGTGTTGGAGTTTTCTATAAATTCTAGAGATAAGTCACTTGTCAGATATGTCATTGGCGAATATTTTTTCCCAATCTTCTTTTGGAGAAGTCTTTGGAAGCACATAAAAATTTAATTTTTAGGAAGTCCCATTCATCTAGTTTCCTTCTGCTGTTCATGCATTTTGGGTTTT
>NW_006921916.1:778611-781238 GCF_000298275.1 Orycteropus afer afer
AAGGCATCTGACTGCTATCCAGAAGGCTGGCAGTTCAAACCCACCAGCCACTCCTCAGAAGGAAGATTGGGCAATCTACTTCCATAGTGATACCACCTTGTAAACCCAAGGATGGGTCTCTATGAGTTGGGTCAGACTCCACAGCAGTGAGTTTGGTTTTTGGTTTTTGGGTATATAAAGTATAAAGTTCCTCAAGGCAAAACTAGGGGCAAATTTAGGTGCCCTCGTTTTGTATATATATAGACACAAACTCACTGCCATCAAGTCAAATCTGGCTCATAGCAACCCCTCCTTGGGTTTCCAAGGTGGTATTGAGATTCCTCAATCTTCCTTCTGAGGAGTGGCTGGTGGGTTTGAATGGCTAGGCTTCTGGATAGCAGTCAGAGGCCTTAGGCACTATGGCACCAATGTATGTATACCAATGTATGTATGTGCCACCAGAGTGTGTATATATATAAATATAAATATATACACACACACACATATGTATATATATATTAGGACCCCTACATTTGCACCTAATTTTTCCTTGAGGAACTTTATACTTTTAGGTTTCACATTTAAGTCTTTGATCCATCTTGAGTTAATTTTTGTGTATGATGTGAGGAATGGATCTTGTTTCATTTTTCTGCAAATGGATATTCCGTTGTCCCACCACCATTTGTTAAATAGACAACCCCTTCCCCATTTAATGTATTTTGACCTTTGTCAAAGATCTGCTGACCATAGGTCGATGGATCTATTTCTGGGTTCTCAGTTCTATTCCATTGGTCTATGTGTCTATCATTTTACCACTGGCAGGCAGTTTTGACTACTGTGGCTGTATAGTAGGTTTTGAGATCCTGGAGTGTGAGACCTCCTACTTTGTTTTTCTTCAGTAGTGCTTTGCTTATCCAAGGTCTCTTTCCTTTCCATATAAAGTTAGTGACTGGTTTTTCCATACCCTTAAAGAATGCTGATGGGTTCTGGATTGGGATTGCATAGAATGTGGACATTGCTTTCAGTTGTTGTTGTCATTAGGTGTCATCTAGTTGTCTCTGACTCATAGTGACCCTATGCACAGCAGAATGAAACACCATCCGGTTCCATGCCAGCTCCATGATCCTTGCTATACTTGAGCCAATTGCTGCAGCCACTGTGGTAGTCGATCTTTTGAGGGCCTTCCCCTCCTTGCTTGACCCTCCACCTTACCAAGCATGACATCCTTCTCCAGGGAATGGTTCCTTCTGACAAAATGACCAAAGTATGAGATGAAGTCTGACCATTCTTGCTTCCAAAGTGCATTCCGGTTGCACTTCCTCCAGGATGGATTTGTTAGATCTTTTAGCAGTCCGTGAGACTTTCAACGTTCTTCACCAACACCACAACTCAAAAGCATCCATTTTTCTTGTCTTCCTTATTCATTGTCCAGCTCTCACATGCATATATGGCTTGTGTCAGGTACACCTTAGTCCTCAAGAAGACATCTTTGCTCCTCAGCACTTGAAAGAGGTCCTTTGCAGCTGATTTGCCGAGTGCTATACATCATCTGATGTCCTGACTGCTGCTTCAATTGGCATCAATTGTAGAACCAAGCAATGTGAAGTCCTTGACAACTTCAATCTTTTCTCCATTCATCATGATGCTGCTTGTAGGTCCAGTTGTGAGGATTTTTGTTTTCTTTATATTGTGATGTAATCCATACTGCAGACTGTGTTCTTCAACCTTCATCAGTAAGTGCTTCATGTCATCCTCAGTTTCAGCAAGCAAAGTTGTGTTGTCAGTGTATCTCAGGGGGTTAATGTGCCTTCCTCCATTCCTGATGTTCCTCTTCATATAGTCCAGCCTTTCAGATTATTTGCTCAGCATACAGATTGAATAAATATGGTCAAAGGATATAACCCTGATGCACTCTCTTCTTGATTTTAAACCATGCAATATCCCCTTGTACTGTTCAAACAACATCCTCCTGGTCTATGTACAGGTTCTTGACAAGTAAAATTAAGTGTTCTGGAATTCCCATTCTTCTCAATGTTATCCATAATTTTTTATGATCCACACAATCAAATGCTTTTGCAAAGTCAATAAAACACAAGTAAACATTTTTCTGGTATTCTTTGCTTTGAGCCAAGATCCATCTGATATCAGCAATGATATCCCTCGTTCCATGTTCTCTTCTGAATCCAGCTTGCATTTCTGGAAGTTCTCTGTTAACATACTGCTGTAACCATTTTTGAATTATCTTCAGTAATATTTTACTTTCATGTGATAATAATGATATTGTTTGATAATTTCCACATTCTGTGGGATCACCTTTCTTTGTAATGGGTACAAATATGGATCTCTTCCAGTCAGTTGGCCAGGTAGCTGTCTTTCAAATCTCTCGGCATAGCCAAGTGAGTGTCTCCAGTGGGGCATCCATTTTTGAAACATCTCAATGGGCATTCCATCAATTCCTGGAGCCTTTGTTCTTCCCCAATTCCTTCAGTACAGCTTCAATTTCTTCCTTCAATCCCATTGGTTCTTGAACATACAGCACCTTCTGAAATGGATGAAGATCGACCAGTTCTTTTTGGTACAGTGACTCTGTGTATTCCTTCCATCTTCTTTTGATGTTTCCTGCATCATTCAATATTTTGCCCATAGAA
>NW_006921916.1:781543-802998 GCF_000298275.1 Orycteropus afer afer
TCTGGTTTTTGTTCTTTGGTGTTCAATGCATCAAATCTATTCTTTAGGTGGTCTCTAAATTCAGAAAGGATACATTCAAGGTCATAATTTGTCTCTCATGGACTTGTTTTAATTGTCTTTAACTTCAAGTTGAACTTGCCTATGAGCAGTTGATGGTCTGCTCTACAATCAGCTCCTGGACTTGTTTTGGCTGAAGATATTGAGGTTTTCCATTGCCTCTTGCCAGAGATGTAGTCAACCTGATTTCCATGTAGTCCATCTGGCAAAGGCCACATGTATACCTGCCATTTGTGTTGTTGAAAAAAGATTTGCAATGAGTAAGTTGTTGTTCTTGCAAAATTCTATCATGCGATCTCCAGTGTTACTTCTGCCACTAAGGCCAAATTTTCCAACTACCAGTGATTCTTGTTTGTTTCCAAGTTTTGTATTCCAGTGACCAGTGATAATTAACACATCTTGACTGCATGTCCAGTCAATTTCAGACTGCAGAAATTCATAAAAATCTTCAATTTCTTCATCTTTGGCTTTGGTGGTTGGTGTGTAAATTTGAATAGTAGTAGAATTAACTGCTTTCCTTGTAGGCATATGGATAGTACCTATCACTGACAGCATTGTACTTCAGGAGAGATCTTGAAACATCCTTTGTAATGATAAATGCCATGCCATTCCTCTTCATATTGTCATTCCTGGCATTAGATCACATGGTTGATTCAAAATGGCCAAAACTGGTGCATTTCAGCTTTGGGTAGAATTGACATTTTCACAATGTTCAATCTTCCTATCCATGAGCATGGCATTTTCTTTTATTTATGTAGATCTATCATTGTTTCTTGAAGTACTGTTTTGTAGTTTCTTTGTACAGGTCTTTTGTGTCCCAGGTAAGATATATTTCCAAGCATTTAATTTTTTTGGTAGTTACTGTAAATTGTACTGATTTCTTTATTTCTTTTTCAGCAATGCCTTTGTTGGTATCACAGAAGAATCCAACTGATTTTTGTATGTTGACCTTGTATCCTGCCACTATGCTAAATCTTTCAAAACTCTCAGTAGTTTTTGAACTGAGTCCCTTGAGCTTTCTAGGTATAGGGTCATATTGTCAGCAAATAGGGATGGTTTTACTACTTTCTTACCAATTTGGATGCCTTTGATTTCCCTTTCTTGCCTTACTGTCCTGGCTAGGTCTTCCAGTACAATGTTGAATAGAAGTGGTGATAGAGGGCATCCTTGTCTGGTGCGTGTTCACAAGGGGAATGGTTTCAGTCTGTCTCCATTGAGAATAATGTTGGCTGTTGGTTTTGCATATATGCCCTTTATTATGTTGAGGAATTTCCTTTCTATTCCTATTTTGCTGACAGTTTTTATCAGGAATGCATGTTGGGTTTTGTCAAATGCTTTTTTTGCTTTGATTGATATGATCATGTGGTTCTTCTCCTCTATTTTATTTATGTGGTGGAAGATGTTGATTTTTTTTTTTTTTTAATATTGAACCAACCTTGCATACTTGATATGAACCCCATTTGGTGATAATGTTTTATTTTTGTGATATGTTGTTGGAGTCAATTGGCTAGGAGTTTGTTGAAGATTTGTACATCTATATTCAATTGGTGTGTAGTTTTCCTTTCAGTAATGCCTTAGCCTGGTTTTGGTATCATGTTTATGCTTGGTTCATAAAATGTATTTGGGAGGATGCCATCCTTCTCCATGTTTTAGAATAATTTGAGTAGGATTGGTGTCATTTCTTCTCTGAATGGTAGAATTCTACAGTGAATCTGTGTCAGGACTTTTTTTGGTTGGTAATTTTTTTTTTTTTTTTTATGACCTGTTCAATTTCTTCTTCTTCTTCTTTTTTTTAAATGAATCTGTCAACTTTTCCACTTCAGTCTGTATTAGTTTTGGTAAGTAGTATGTTTCTAGAAATCAGTCCATTTCTTCTAGATTTTCAAATTTGTTGGAGTACAGTTTTAATTAACCAAAAACCAAAACAAACAAACAAAAAAAAAACACACCTCACAGCCTACAAGTCAGATCCAACTCATAGCGACCACTCTTTGGGTTTCTGAGGCAGTATCACTATGGAATTAGATTGCTCAACTCTCTTTCTGAGGAATGACTGGTGTGTTTGAACTGCCAGCCCTCTGGTTAGCAGTCAAATGCCTTAGGAGCATCAGAGCTCCCATAGTTCTTCATATTATTCTGATATTATCCTTTTTATTTCAGTTGGTTATGTTGTGATGTCGCCCATTTTGTTTCTTATTCATGTTACTTGTATTCTCTCCTTCTTTTCTTTTCTTAAATTTGCCAGTGGTTTTTCAATTTTATTAATCTTTTCAAAAAACCAACTTCTAGTCTTGTTAATTTTTTCTGTTGTCTTTCTATTTTCTGTTTCATTAATTTGTGCCCAATCTTTATTATTTCCTTTCTCCTGGTGACTGTAGATTTTTCTTGCTGTTCTTTTTCTAATTGTAGGAGATGTTGGTTTAAAGTGTTGATTTTGACTCCTTCTTATTTTTTGATGTGTGCATTTATTGCTATCAACTGGCCTCTGATCACCACTTCTGCTGTGACCTGAAGATTTTTATATGTTGCGTTTTCATTCTCATTTGATTCAAAGAATTCTTTAATTTTATTTCTTCTATTACTAATTCATTCTTAAGGAAGTTGTGGTTAAGTTTCCATGTGTTTGCTCTTTTTCCATTGATCTTCTCATTGTTGATTTCTAATTTAATAGCATTGTGATCTGAGAAGATGCTTTGCAGTATTTCAATGTTTTTAAATTTATGAAGGCTTGCTTTATGGCCTAACATATGGTCTATCATGGAAAATGTTCCATGTGCACTGGAAAAGAATGTATATTCTTTGGTGAGGTGCTCTGTAGATATCTATAAGGTCAAGTTGGAGAATTGTATTGTTTAGTTCTTCTGTGTCTTTGTTGAGTTTCTTTCCAATTGTTCTATCTTTGATTGAAAGTGATGTATTAAAGTCTCCTACTATGACTGTGGAGTCATCTACTTGTCTTTTCAATTTTGTTAAAGTCTTATTTATATATTTTGGGGCTCTTTCATTGGGTCCATAGATATTTATTATGGCTATGTCTTCTTGTTTGATTGATCCTTTAATCCTTCTTTGTTTTGTATGGTGATTTCTGTCTTAAAGTCAATTTGATCAGAAATTAATATTGCCACTCTTGCTCTTTTATGGTGTCCATTTGCTTGATATATCTTTTCCCAACATTTGATCTTTAGTCTATTTTTGTCTTTGTCTCTAATGTGTGTCTCTTGTAGATAGCATATTGATGGGTTATGTTTTCTTATCCTGTTTGCACATCTCCATCTCTTGATGGTACATTTAACTCATTGATATTCACTGTAATTATCAACAAGTATGAAATGGTTGCTGTCATTTTGTTATGCGTTTTTGTGTGGTGTTGCTGATTTCTTTTTCCGTATAATTTTTTGTGCTGAACTCATTTTATTTATGAATTATGTTATCATTACCTTCATTGCTGTTGTTTTAATATTTGCTAAATTTTTGTGCTTGTCCTCTTTTTTATTGTGATGTGAAGGCTTATTATTTTTCTTTGAGGTTACCCTGTGATTTGCAAATTTCTCTCCAAGTTTAGAACAGTCCATTCTATCTTGCAACTCTCTTGACTTCCTTATCATTTAGAAGTTCTGTAACTTCACTATTTTTTCCTCCTTTTGGCTTGTAGTTTTCCTCATATGCCAATTGATGCCCATAGTTCCCTGTTTACAATCTTGTAAGCTTGTTTTACTTTGGATATTTCCATAGCTGTGTTGGTTTCTGGGTTATGTCATCATGTGTATCAATGGTCAGTTGTTTACTATTATTGGCTCTCTGTTCAAACACTCCCTTCAGTTTCTCTTGTATGGTTGGTCTGTCTTTAAGAAATTCCCTTAATTTCTGCTTATCTGGAAATGTCATAATTTCACCATCATATTTGAGGGACAATTTTGCTGGGTACATAATTCTTGGTTGGAAATTTTTCTCTTTCAGGGTTTTATGTATACCATTGCATTGCCTTCCTGCCTGCATGATTTGTGCTGAGAAATCAGAGCTTAGTCTTATTGGTTGCCCTTCGTAGGTAGCTTTTTGTTTTTCCCATGCTACTTTCAAGATTCTTGGTTTTGTTGAGTTTGATGACGGTAAGTCTTGGTGATATTCTTTTGGAGGCTATCTGTTTGGGGTTCATTGGACTTCTTGAATGGATATATTCTCATCTTTCATCATAACAGGGAAGTTCATTTCCAACAAATCTTGGACAATTTTCTCAGTGGTTTTATTTTTCTCTTCCTGTTTTGAAATTCTGATTTCATGTAAGTTATTCCTTTTGATGATATCCCACATGAATCTTAGGCTTTTTCATTTTGTTTTGATCTTTTTACTCATTGATCCCTTTCCAAAAAAAGTATTCAGTTATTTGTCTTCAATCTCATTAATTCTGCCTTCCATTGATTTATTTCTACTCCTTTGCCCTTTCGATATGTTATCTATTGCTGAAAATTCAGTATTAATCTTCTGGATTTCTATTTGTAGACTTTGTATCATTTCTAATCTTTCATTTATTTTGTCATTCTGTCCTTGTATTTTTTTTCCAAAATTATTCAAGGGTTTTGTCTGTATTTTCCTTAATTTTGTCAAGATTTTCCTTGATCTGTCTCTGGATTCATTGATAGTTGTTGTTGTTGTTATTTGCCATCGTAGCTAAGTATAATTCTTTTGAATTCCTTATCAGGGACTTCTAATGCTGCTTCCTCCTCAGGGATGTGTTCTGGTTCTGTATCATGCTCCCTTGTTTTTACTGCTTTATCTTGTTTCTTCATGTGGACTGTGATGGTCTGTTATCTATGAAACATTGTGACTTTGTTGTATTTATATTTAACTGGTGATTGTATGTTGGAGTGATTTGCCCAAGACTTTCATTTTTTTTTCTTTCTTTTTGGGTGTATCTGAGTAACCAGGGTACTGTGCTCCACTATTTGCTAGTTGATAGCACTTATGCACTCACCACCTGTCTCCTGGTGAGTGTGATCAAGGATGAGAGTGGTTGCACATGTTTGTGAAGAACAGTTAAGGCTCTTATTGGTGGCTGTGTATTATTGGCCAGCTGGTGCAGAAGGAAGTGGTGGCTCTCACTCAGTAAGTGGAGCTGCAGGAGGTGTGGGTGTAGTTACAATGTATGGCCATGGTTGCTGCCTCCCAAACAGACAAAAAGAACAATAAAAAAACCATCAAAAAATTAAAATCAAGAGAGCAAAAAACACACACTGCATAAACACACAGGAACAATTACCAAAAAGAGAAAAAAGAAGGAATGAAAATGAGAGAAGAAAGGCAATAAATGAGAGAAAACATTTAAAGAAATACTTTAAAAAGTCAAAAGAAATATGCATAGAAAAAAGGAAAAAAAGAAAGAAAGAAAAACCTTGCAATAACTGGGGAGGCAGGAATAAGAGAAAAGAGTTAGAGTAAGAGAATAATGGAGAAAAAATGGGAAAAATACAAAAAGGAAAACAAAGAATGAGGAGAATCACGAGAAAGAAAAAGATGAGAACTAGGAACCAGGACAAGAGAAAAAGCTGAAAACTAAAACCTGGGAAGGGATGAAGAAAGAACAGTAATAAAACAGACAAAAAAAAAAAAAAAAAAAAAAAAAGAAAAAAAAAAAAATTAAAAACACACTAAAGCAAACAAACTAAAAGGGGGGAAAAAAAGTCTGGCTTGGCTGGTAGGGCAACCAGGCTCCATCAGAGCACAGAGACTAGGATGGAATTCCTGCTAGCCCAGAAGGTGGGTGGGAGTGAGGGTTGGCCACATCTTCCCTCACCAAGAGGGTATGGGGTATAAGTGTAACAAGTGGAATATTACACCTTTCCAATCCTTAGTCTCAGGTCTGTCTTTGCATTCCCCAGCAAGTAGAGCCTATTCTTGTTGTTGTTGTTGTTGTTGTGTGCCATCGAGTCAGACCTGACTCATAGCAACCCCTCCTTGGGTTTCCAAGGCAGTATCAGTATGGAAGTAGATTGCCCAACCTTCCTTCCGAGGAGTGGCTGGTGGGTTTGAACCGCCAGCCTTCCGGTTGCAGTCAACTGCCTTAGGCACTATGCTACCAGAGCTCCTGAGCCTATTCTTAGGTCTCCGAAATCTGAGAGAATGTTCTCACTTTAAATATCCCAAGTGGTCCAGCGGCTTGTAAACATTCAAAATGGCTGTGCCTTCTGGACAGCCAAAAGTCCACAGCTCAGCCCATCTCCTTCTTTGCTGCTTCCTGTTTTATTCACTAGACACCAGTGCAGTCCTCCATGCAGCCCTTGGCTAGCAGGGCTAACTTTTAAGTTAATTCTTAGGTTCTAACACCACTTCTCAATATCCAAGCTGTCTGTGCCGTCAGCATTACTAATGTCCGCAGCTCCCTATGTCTCTTTTTCCGGTGTTTTCTTGCAGGTTTTGATAGTTGGAGTTTGGTCTGCTTCTGTATCCTTCCTTTCAAAGCTCAGGGTGTTATGGGTTCAGGAAAGAAATTATATGACTACTATAATGTCCAAAATTTAGAAGAGTCTTTATTCAGCTAGCTGGGCTGTAGGGAACTAAAGCGTTGTCCTATGCTGCAGCCCTGAGCCACGTTTCAGGCAAGTTTATATAGCTTAAAACCACAGCACGAAGCAGATAGGTATTATAGAAGCGAAATGCCGCAGTAGCAAGCAAGAGTTAGGAAAGCGAAAAACAGCAGCATGAAGCAGGTAGACATTACAGAAACGGAAAAACTGTCAAGCTAAATTTAAACATCCTTGCTCTGGGTAGAATTACTGTTTCTAAGAATCACTACTAACAAGATTTTCCAAGATGGGAGGTGGGAGAGTAGATAAGGGGGTCACTCATAGGGACTACAAAATGGAGTTATAGTTTTTCAGCTAAAAGCAGTTTTTCACCTACTTCACAGGGCTCCAAGATTATCTTCCATATCTGTATTATTTGGTTCCCCTTTCCTTTGTTGAAGAGGGTCTGTGTAGTTTGTCTGCAATTCTACCATCTTACTGGAACCCCCTTTTTAAATATTTCCTTCCTATTATTGTAGTAAGGTTCTGAGAGAAAATAATGTATAAAAAATAAATATTGTATTAATTCCATCATTTTAACTGGAATATGTATAATATATACATTTTGATGAAATTTATTGAACATTCTTATTCACCTAGAAGCACTCACTAAGTTACTTGGAAATTTAATGTGAGAAGGTAGACATGGCATCTAAATGTCATAGAATGTCTGGGATTGAAATGATACATTCAAGAAATCTAAAATACTTGGTTTCTCTGTCAACAAGCATTCTGTTATTTAGAGATATCTTCATGTTTTCTGTTAAGAAAACATAACTCACTTGAAGTAGAACAGCCCTCTCTGTATGTTGGCAGTTTGGACATGACAGCATTCAGATGCCCAGGATATGAGACCCACTAAACCAGGCTGTCCAGGTGGGGCACAGTTACCAGCATTTGTAAATCTTCCTGGCAAGGGCCCAGATGGAGTGGAGATGCCCCATCTTATACACTTCTCTATGGCAGGACAATAAATGCTGTTGTTTTGTGCCTTGGAGGTGTATGTAATTACTGTGGTAGAAGTTGAGCCATCTGACATGATTTTATTTTCTCATTTGTCATTCATTGTATTAGTAACTGATTTAGTTGATCTCGGGTGCTTCTCCTTTTTCTTGTCTGGTCATTTTTTTACCTTAACATATGTTTAATAATAGTAACTTGATATCATCTAAGTAATAAATAACAGTGTCTAAAATATCAAAATATTGACTATTTAGGCTTCTTTGGGAAGATACTGCTCTTGATTTTAGTTTTTTTTTAATTTTTTAAATCACATAAGAATTCTTTCTTTGGCCTGTTGCATGCTCAAACCTAATTTTTCTGTCATTAGAGTATATTGAAATATAAGCAACCCTCAAAATGAATACTTTCTTTGTGAATAATGTTGTTGTTGTTGTTGTTATGTGCCATTGAGTCGGACTGACTCATAGCAACCCCTCCTTGGGTTTCTGAGGCAGTATCACTACAGAAGTAGATTGTCCCATGTTCCTTCCAAGGAGTGGCTGGTGGGTTTGTACCGCCAGCCTTCTGGTTAGCAGTCAAGTGCCTTAGGCATTACACTACAGTTTATGTTTAACCAGTGAAAAACAACACCATTTCAATTAATTCTATTTGTTGTTCTCAATAAGTGGAGCCAAACTGAAACTAACTTACAGAAGCTATCACTATACTTTCTACTAGGCTAAGGAGTTTGTAGGAGCTATGGTAGCATTGTTGTTGTTATGTGCCGTCGAGTCAAACCCGACTCGACGGCAAATAACAACAACAACAACATGGTAGCATAGTGCCTAAGGCAGATGGGGCACTCTACTTCTGTAGTGATACTGCCTCGGAAACCCAAGGAGGGGCCCGCTATGAGTCGGGTCCAACTTCAGGGCACAAAACAACAACAAAGGAGTTGTAAAAAAATGGACTTGCCTGCCACCTTCAGGACAAATGTGGTAGGAAAATCAGTCTTCCCAATTGCAGCAGTGCTAGGTTTTTTGTTTTTTTTTTATGTCATCATAAAACTTAAAGAAAAATATCTTATATCCCCCCTGCTGATTTCCTATATTTCTACAGGTTTTCTAATTATTTTTCAGTGGCCTACTATTCCATACAGAGTGTACACACACACATACACACACATACATGTTTTTTTTTCCATTGCAGTCTCTTAACTATTATTATTTTAAATCCATTTTCTTATTACTCTAATGAGCATCTTCATGCATATGTTTTATCTTTATATTCATTTTGCATCATTTCCTTAGGGTATACCTAGAGATGGAGTTATTCCTCCACCTGTCCATATCCAAGCCTCCAAGTGCCTACATTTTCTGCTTCTTCCTCCTGCCAAGTGAAGGAAACTTCTCTTCCATTAACCTCATCTCTTTCTCAAGGGTTGTTTCTTTGGGCTATCCCTGTTACCTTCTAAATTATCCACCTCCAACTCCTACTGCATAGTCTCTATTGGCATTCAAACATTCTCTAATATCTTCAACAATTGGAAAAAATGACAAATAACTTCCTTAAACTCTTCTTTGCAGTTGAGTGCCAACTAATACAAGCAGAAGGAATGTCAGAATTAGAAAATTCACCATTTTGCAATTAAAATATCAACCATTTTGTAATACATGATTCTAGCAAACCTTATCAATGGACATTAAAATTATCTTAGTGAAAGGTTTCTTGTGAGCAAGGAGATTTGGCATTCTGCCAAAGTATCACTCTAAAGGTTGTTTACTAATTGAAATGATTAAGATATATTATTAAAGGAGAAATCTGGTTGGATTACCAAACAACCCAATTTAGCATTCCTAATGACAAGAGTTTTTGACTCGACAGCACATAATGACAAGACAGTCCTTCGGTGGTATAAACAGTTAAATGGCTCCTAATTGAAAGTGGAAGTTTGAGTTCACCCAGAGGCAATCAGAAGAAATGGTTGAGAATCTACTTCTGATTAATGATTCCTTAAAATCCCATGGAGTCGGGGTGGACTTGATGACCATTGGTCTTTTTTTTTTTTTAAATGACAAGCAGACTAACATTATGTACTAACTGGAACCTAGTCAAATGCTCAACTAACTTCTGGTTAATAAGAAGGAAAAACAAATAAAGATATAAGAAACAGAATATGAGGAAAGAATCACAAATCTACAATGTGAGGCAATTCTACAAGCTAAATCACATACCAACAAAAGAGATGATGAAAAAGTTCCAGGTTAAAAAAGACTAAAGAAAAACAATTATCTAAAATAATGCAAGTCCCTTGACTGGAAACTGATGTGAAATATCAACTCTAACAGAGCTTTCAAGGTATTTGGGGAAGTTTGAATGTGGACTGAATTTTAAAAAACTGTTTTTTGTAATTTTCTTCTTTGTGATAATGATATTGTAATTATATAGGAGAATTTATCTGTTCTTGGGATATGAAGGCATAAATATTTAGAGGTAAAAAACCATAGTAACTGTAATGTACTTTTAAATTATTTGACAAAAATCTATGTGTGTGTCTGTTTTTGCATAAACAGAACTAATACATCAAAATATTTACAGTTAGAGGAAGTGTAAAGGTCCATATATACAGTTGGTTGTCATACTTCTCTTTCAGTTTGAGCATTTTCCTAGTAAAATTGGGAAATAAAATGTAAATTTAAAATAAAGTTCTTAACCTTTTTCCTTAGGGGGAAAAATGTATGTTTCCCTTAACTTTATCGATCCATTTCTCTACGTCCTTTCATAGTCCAAGTCTTGCAAGAATTGCACCACATTCTTAGGCACTCAGAACCATAGTCTTAAGGGACATTAAAGTCAGCATAAAATTGTCCACAAACACAATGTTCTACATCCTGCTTTGGTGAGTAGTGACTGGGGTCTAAAAGTTTATGACCAGCCACCTAAGGTGCATTGATCTCTATCTATCCAGAGCTAAGAAGAGTGAAGAAAATCAAAGGTGTATGGAAAAAATTATTCCAAAGGACTACCCAGAACCCAGCCTCCAAGATCCTGAGACCAGAAGAGCTAGATGGTACCTAGCTACCACTGCTGACCATGTTATGAGGGATCTTAAGAGGAGGTCTTGGATAGAGTGGGAGAAAAATGTGGAACAAAACTCAAAATCATAAAAAGACCAAGTTTAATGGTTTAACAAAGATTAATGTAACCCTGAGACTATGGCCCTTAAACACCTTTCCAGTTGCAAACTGAACTCAACTCCAGTGGCTCAATTTTCAGCCAAATGATGGGCCTATAAAGTGAAAAGTAATACCAGGAAGGTGTGTGCTCATTAAAATAATCACTCATACGAGACCAAAAAGGGCAACATTTGATAGAAGCTCTGGTAGCATAGTGCCTAAGGCACTTGACCGCTAACCAGAAGGCTGGAGGTTCAAACCCACCAGCCACTCCTCAGAAGGATGGGGTAATCTACTTCCGTAGTGATACTACCTCAGGAACCCAAGGAGGAGTTGCTATGAGTCAGGTCCGACTCGACGGCACATAACAACAACAACAACAAAACTAAAAAGGCAGGAAGGAATAGGAAAGAAGGCAGTAGGAAAGTGGTAAACAGTAAGAGGAAGTGGAAAGTGTTGTTAATTACACTGTGGGGATTAAAATGAATATCACAAAACAAAATGTGTATGAATTGTTGAATGGAAAGCCAATTTGTTTGGTGAATTTTCACCCAAATCACATTAAAAAAAATCTAAAACACAGAAAAAAGAAACATAAGATGTTATTTATGTTAGTTGCTATTAAGTCCTCTCTGGCTCATGATGACCTTATGTGATAGTTAAGGTTGTGTGTAAACTTCGCTAGGCCATGATTCTCAGTGGTTTATTGTTGTTAGGTGCCATCAAATCAGCTCCGACAGAATGAAACACTGACCAGTCCTTTGACATCCTGCACATTGTTGCAGCCACTGTGTCAATCTATCTCATTTAGGGTCTTCCTCTTTTTCACTGACCATCTACTTGACCAAACGTGGTATCACTCTCCAGGGATTGGTCCTTTCTGATATGACCAAAATACATGAGATAAAGTCTGGCCATTCTCTCTTCTAAAGAGCATTCCCGCTGTATTTCTTCCAAGACAGATCTGTTCATTCTTCCAGCAGTCCACACTATTTTCAGTATTAATCTTCATCAATGCCAAAATTCAAATGCATCAATTTTTCTTCAGTCTTCCTTATTCATTGTCTTCTCAGTTGTTTAACAGTTATGGTGTAGTCATCTCCCATGATGAGATCTGATATAATGTAATCACCCCATGATGAGCTGTGCTATGAGCAGCCAATCAGTTGAAAGAGTGTTTCCTCAAGGTGTGGCCTGCTTCTAATATCTATATCTATATCTATATCTATATCTATATATATATATATCTCCATCCTGGGAAAATTCTCTGGCTTTCTGCTGGATCTGGATTCTACATCTGGCTCATCATCATCTCCAGTTCTTGGACTCTTGGACTTGAACAAGTAGCCTGATGAATACCTGCCTTTCTTGGGATTGTTGCTTTTGCAGACTGTGACTCAACAATCTATCATTTTACCTGCAGATATTGGATTCATTAGCTTCAGAAACCATCAGCCCGCTGTACTGCCTGCTGTTCTTCAGTTTGTCATCCCCTGCAGCTGCATGAGATAGAAGAAGTCTTGATGTTTGACTCATTGACTTGGCAGTTGCCAGCCTCTACAACTGTGTGAGACATTTTCTTGAGATAAATCTCTCTCTCTCTCTGTTTCTGTCTCTTTCTCTCTCTCTTTCTTCCTCTCTCTCTCTATTTCACCCATTTTGCTTCTCTAGAGAAACCAGACTAAGACTGACACTTTATGTATAGTAGAAAATGTTGCCCCATCCTGAACCATGTTCATGATCATTGATATGTTTGAGTTCATTTTACAGCTATTGCACTGTGACTTCCAACCTAGGGGACACTGTATTGAACATTATTCTGTTGTGATCCATAAGATTTTCACTGGCTGACTTTCAGAAAGAGATCACCAGGCCTTTCTTCCTGCTTAGTCTTAGTCTGGAAGTGCCATTGAGACCTGTCTACCATGGATGGCCCTGCTGGTATTTGATTTACTGGTGGCATAGCTTCCAACATCACAGCAACATGCAAGATACCATAATATGACAAACTGGCAGATGGTGGAAAGGTATTAGTATTGTTACTATTGTGGAGATGTCAGGGGAAATAGACATGACTACAGACAATTCTATACTTATATCATCCTAACTTAGTGACCCCAAAGGAGAGAGAAAGAGAGAGAGAGTGCTCACATTTATCTCCCAGGACCTGTATAAACAGGAAGGACTCTGATTAGTTAAGTCTTATTGGGGGTTTACTATATACCAAGAACTGTGATCAAGGCTTTCAGTTCTGAAAGGCCTTGTTGTGTGAGTGTGTAATATTTTCTGTCTCCAAAAAGTATTAATAAAGAGTAGTGTAAAGTCTCTTAAAGAGGCATTTTCTGATAGACACATGGAGATAAATAAGTGCTTATGTAAATTGAACATTCCCAAAATTCAAAGAAAACAATAAAATTAAACTTCTAATAGTGTAGATGTCCTAGAAACATTTTTAGAATTTACTCTTATAGAAACTAATTCAGAAAAATTTTAAGAATTCAACTTCACATAATTAAGTCTTTTGCAAATGAAATAATTGAGTAATTTAGTTTAATGAAACAGCTCTGATTTATCAGTATCAAGTATAACATAAGCATATGCTTTGTATTTTATTCAGGTTCCTTTTTCTTCACTTATTCAGGTTTGCTCATCAAATACACTAACATAACTCCTACATGTTTTAAGTTTATGAAAAATGTCAACTTGTGTTCATGTAAATTAAGTCATTATTTTGATAAAATTTTAAAAATAGAAATTGTATTTTTATAATATGTCAGCTTGAAAATGATTTAGAAATCATTAAGTAATATAAAGCTTTCCACTGGTATTAGATTGAGATAGGAAGTGGCTAATCATTGAATACTTCTATAATTTTTATATAAGCTAGAATATTAGAACATTGATTACTAAGCACAATTTTAAATTTATCTGTTTTTGGTTCTTATTATGTTGCAAGTGACTATATCTTTGGACCATGTGTCATAGCTACCACTTTGAGAAGTTGTATAATAGATATTTGTGGCTACAGAAAGTTGGTATATGTATTCATGAAATCAGCTAGTTTGCTAAATGCCTTGTGTACATCAGAATTCTCAATTAAGCACACCACAGTTTTTACTGTGATAAATGACTAAATTAGCTGGTGAGGAAAATTTTATCTATTTTTTATATTGTTTTAATGTCCAGACATAAAGAAATATAGATGTGTCATTCTCTTTCTTCTTAAGCTATATGTAACATTTTTAAAGGATATCTTATTCTCATTGCTCCTTCCCCTATCTCCTCTTTCTCCAATCCAGAAACTTTCATTGTGTCTCCTTAGTGTTTATAGTAATAATATGGTTATTTGCATAGGTTTTGTGGTATATTGAATAATGGCCCCATCAAAGATGTTCATATTCTAATCCCCAGAACCTGTGAATATATTTCTTTACATGGCAAAAGGAATTTTACAGATGTGACTAAATTAAGAATTTTGATTAAACCTCATAGATTATCCCAGATTATTTGGGTGAGCTCAATATAGTAACAAAGGTTTTATAAAAGTTAAAGATAAGTGTGTCAGAATCAGAGAAGTAGATGTGAAGATGGAAGCAAAAAGGCAGAGAAAGAGGCATTGAAGGCGCTACATTTCTGCCTTTGAAGATAGAGGAAAACCACAGGCTAAGGAATGCAGCAGTCTCTAGAAGTTTGAAAATTTGAAAAGACAAACTCCCGTAGAACTTCTAGAAGAAATGAAGCTCTGTCAACAATTTTATTTTAGCCCTATAAGACCCATGGAAGCTCTGATAGTGTAATGCCTGAGGTGTTTGACTGCTCACCAGAAGGCTAGTGGTTCAAACCCACCAGCCACTCCTTGGAAGAAAGGTTGGGCAATCTACTTCAATAGTGAAAACAATAGTGGAAACCCAAGGAGGGGTCGCTATGAGTAGGATCCAACTTAACGGCAATGAGTTTTCTTTTTTTTTTTTTTAATAAGACCCATTTCAAACTTCTAATCTTCAGAACTAAAGATACTAAATTTGTGTTGTTTTAAGCCACTGGGGCGGGGGGAAGACTAGCACCATGTTCTGTCTGCATCTCTCCTCTCTCCCACTGTGTAGCATACTCTAATTTCCATTTTCCCCATACTGCCAACTCAGTAAAACAAGCTCTATATTTATATTCAGATGGAAACTGCCTTCATCTTACTCAACTTCTCAGCAGGCCTTTTTGAAATGGGGATTTCTCCAGTATCTCAGCTTACTCACTCTCCTTTGTATATGCTGCTGGCCCCTCTTCCTTAATGTGGTCCCTAAATGTCAGGGTCCCACAGTCCTGACTGTTGTCTCTTCACACATATTCCATCAGTAATCTGAATCAATCCAGATTATCAAATACCTTCTGTGGTAGTTAAAGTTGTATGTTAACTTGGTTGGTTGGGCCTGGCTGAATGGGTGGGCAGCTGGTGGTAGTTATTCCCCATGATGAGACTGGCAATCAACTCCATGGTGGGATCTACCACAAGCAGCTGAGTAGCTGCGTTAGGGATGTGGTCCGCTTCCCATATATAAGCAGCAGCTTTGGGAATGGTCACTAGCTTACGGCTTGATCTCTTCATGTAGCCATGTCATTGTTCAGCAGCCTGCCATGCTCTGCTGACCTTGGGACTTTCAGTGGACTTGAATTAATGGCCTGCTCTGAGGTTTGGTAACATTGGGACTGTGCTTTTTTACTTGTCAACCTTGGGCTTGTCAGCCTCGGTAGCCAGCAGGTGAGTGAAGAAAAGCCTCCAGCTTCAGTGATCCGGGAGCAGGAGGCAGAGCTGAAGCCCAAGGTCGAGGGTCTTTCACACAACCCCTAGAGCCTGGTGCTTTGAACTTGGACTTAAAGCCTCCAAACTGTAAGACAATAAAGTCCTGTTTGTTAAGGCCATCCCATTTGTGGTATATTCCTGTCAGAGTGGCACTAGGTAACCAGAACACCTTTGGTGAACCAAGGGTGCCCAGATTTACCCCTCAGCAGATATTTCCTCTGGCTTTTGGACCTGCATGTCTGACTTCTACTTGATATCTCCATTTGGATGTATCAGAAACATCCCAAATGTAATAAGGTCCCCTTACTCAAAGTCTCACTCCAAACCTGTGCCTTTCCACTTTCACCTTTTCTTGACCACGTCACATCCAGGAGTCTGCTTTTGGTTTCTTCTGCCTTTCTGTTCCCATATTCAGTTTATCATCAGGGGCATTTGAGTCTACCTTCAAAGTGATCTTGAAACTGTACTCTTTTCTATCTCCTCACTGCAATCATCCTAGTACAAACTATGATCATTTCTTTCTTTTTTTAAAAAATATTTTTATTGTGATTTGGGTGCAAATTTACAAAGCAGATTTGTTTTACTCTCAACAGTGCATGCACATTTGATTTCACACCCCCAATTACAATCCCCAAGCATAAAAGCCTCCTCCCATCTCCTCCCTGTGACTAACCCTTCCCTGTGGCCTTATCTATGCATTCCTGTCTGTCCAGCTTTCTCTCTATGTGAATGCTGGCCTTCTGATGTCTCATGGTTGATTGATCTAAGGGGTGCATCTCCCTAGGTAGGTGGGTGCATCTTCCAGGGGCAGGTGTTCTGCTTGCAGGTCTTTCTACTCTTAGGCTGCGAACTATTCTAAGAAGTGAACTATGATCATTTCTTGCCAGCACTACTGAGAAAGCAGGTAACTTGTACCTGGACTTCCATTCTCCACACAGCAGCAAGAGAGCTTTCTTTAAAATATAAATTGCTTCATTCTATTCTCTGTGTAAGTCTCTTGAATAGAATTTTTATTACAGTTTAGTCTACAGGAACCTCAAATCTCTCTCTGCTTCCCTCTTGTCCTTACCAGTTGCTATAGTCCCCTTCCTCCCCATCCATCAAGTCTGTGGAGACTAAATGAGGTCAAACTCTCCTCTGATGTGGTGATGTGGCATCTTTGCACCTACCCTTTCCTCTGCCAACAAGACCTCAGGCTTTCAAGGCCATTCATTCTCTCCTAGAGGTTGAATTGAGTATTATTTCCTTAGAGGGAAGATCTTACCCTGTTGCCCACCACCACCCTCTATTTCAATTCCTTGTTTGTTATGATTTATAGGGGTATCATTTCTTCACTACCCTGACTTTGTCATTCCACAGAACATAAGTGTCTTGTGATCAGGTACCCTGCTGCCCACGTCACTGCTGAATGTTTGACACCTCAAACGGAACCTGACATGTAGTGCCATACTTAATGGATATTTTGGAAAAGAAGAATAAATGAATATCTTTAAACCCAGATATTTAGGTTTCACTCTATCGCACTACCCATCTGTTAGTTATACTGTGGTGGCTTATGCTTAATGCTGGAAGCTCTGTCACCAGTATGTCAAATGCCAGCAGGATTACTCATGGTGGATAGGTTTCAAGGGAGCTTCTAGACTAAGACAGACTAGGAGGGAAGGCCTGGCAATCTACTTCTGAAATCAGCCATTGAAAACCTTATAGATCACAAAATACTATTTGATATAGTTCTGGGAGATCACCCCCTATATTGGAAGGCACTATGCAAAAGCTACAAGAATGGGTTAAAACATAACAATGATCATGAAGATGGCATAGAACCAGGCAAACTTTTTATACAAAGCCATGTTATAATAAGCTTGCCATGAGTTAGAGCCAACTTGGCAGCAATGAACAGCAACATTTAGGTTTCAGGTAGCTTTACTGCATATTTTTCTTATTTAAACTAATTGTTTAGAGTTTTGGTAAATCTTTTAAAATGGTTTTGTAAATTCAGAACATATGGAATCTATTTTTGAGAGAAGCCACCAGGGGGAGCAGTGAGATTATTTTTACAAAAACAAAACAAAAAAGCAACCCCAAATTATTAATTACTCAGATCAGTTAAGTATTTTATTTAGATAATTTCACCAATTTTCACTAAAAACTTAAATTTCTCTAATGACTATAATATGCCTTATATATTAAAACAAAAATTAGAAAGTTAAACTCACAAAATCAGAAAAATTGATAGTGACAGATTTCGTCTTAACCAGAATCATCACAATGAAGATAAATTTGGCCTGAAACTATCTAGATAATTATTTTGATCATCTGTATGGTTTAGGGTTATAAGAACATATTTGTTGCTGTTGATGGGTGCTGTGGAGTCAGCTCCGATTCACAGCAACCCTATGTACAACAGAATGAAACACTGCCCTGTCTTGTGCCAGACTCACAATGCTTGCTATACTTGAGCCCATCATTGCAGCCACAGTGTCAATCCATCTTGTTGAGAGCCTTCACATTTTTTTGCTGACCCTCTGTTTCCTTACCAAGGATGATATCATTCTCCAGGGAATGGTCCCTTCTGACAACATGACCAAAGTAGATGAGACGGAGTCTGGCCATTCTCACTTCCTAGAAGCATTCTGGCTGCACTTCTTCCAGAAGAGATTTGTCAGTTCTTTGGCAATCCATGGTACTTTCAGTATTCTTTGCCAACACCACAACTCAAAAGCATTGATTCTTCTTTGGTCTTTCTTATTTATTGTCCAGCTTTCATAGGCATATAAGGCAATTGAAAATACCATGTCTTGGATTGTTCTTTTCATTGTTATTTGCTCTTGAGTCAGACCTGACTCATAGCGACCCTTCCTTGTTTCCGAGGCAGTATCACTACGGAAGTAGATTGCCCAACCTTCCTTCTGAGGAGTGGCTGGTGGGTCTGAACCACCAGGCTTCTGGTTAGCAGTCAAGTGTCTTAGGCACTAAGCTACCAGAGCTCCCAATGGCTTGGGTTAGGCACACCATAGTCTTCAAAGAGACATCTTTGCTCTTCAGCATTTTAAAGAGGTCTTTTGCAGCAGATTTTCCCAGTGTGATACGATGTCTGATGTTTTGACTGCTGTTTCCATCGGTGTTGATTGTGGAAGCAAGTAATATGAAATCTTTGACTTAACTTAAACTTCAATCATCTCTCCATTTATCATGATGCTGCTTATTGGTCCAGTTGTGAGGATTTTAATTTTCTTTATGTTGAGGAGTAATCCATAATCAGAAGAAGGAAAGAGCCATCCATTTCTCAAAGAATTGGCAAATGAAAATCTTATGAATAGCAGTGAAAGACTGTCTGATATATTATTCACCTTATAGACTTGTCTATCTTTGATGGAAAGTTGAGCACTGAGGTTGGGTTCAGTTCCAGGACTAAAAGGTATCTAGGGCAATAATCTAGGGCATTTCACCAATATCTATCTGTAAGCCTGATCTTTTTTTTTTTTTAGTTTTTTTCCACATTTTCTCATGCTCTATCCATAACTTTCCCTCTGTGTACTCTACTATATTCATAGATATATGCAGTACATGTAAATACATATGTAGAAGTATCCTCTGTCAAACCTATATATGTTGGTGGTTGTAGTCTCATTCACCTTCCTACCCCTGTTAAGTTTGTGTGTCTATGTATCCATTCATAAATCATTGTTACTACTATAATTACAGGATTGGGTATTTAATAGTATTTGCCTTTGTTTCCTTTGACTCTTGTGCTCCTCCCAGTGTCTACTTTTGCCTTACTCATTTTGTGCTGACCTCCTTTTATTACATATTGCCATTCATTTCACTCATATTAATACATGTCCATCTGTTAGTGATTTACCCAAACCAACTCTCCCACCCCTGGTTACCATCAAGTCTATAGACAGACATCACACTGGAGGCTTCTCAAATATCTGCAAAGGCCTACAAACCCAAGATTAGCAGGTTAGATGGCAAACTGATGGCTCACAGGCTGCATATGTTGACTAATGCAGGATCAGCAGGTAAGATGGCAGGCTCCATGGCTGACAGGCTGTTTAGGCTAACAAATCCAAAGATTGACAGGTAGGGCACAGGCTCAAGTGCAAAGAACCGGAGGTCAGAAGATGATGAGCAAGATGCAGGATCCAGATGAGCAAAAACCAGAGAGCTTTGCCAGAATGTCCATATATATGAGAAGCAGGCCACACAACCGAGGAAACTCCCTTTCAGCTGATTGAATGCTCATAGTATTTCTCATCATAGATGTGATTACATTACTTCAGATCTCATCATGAGTGATAACTAGATCATTACAGCCAAATCATTGAGAATCATGGCCCAGCTAAGTTGACTCATAATTTTAACCATCATAATAATGTATTCCCTCTTTTTGCTTTGTAGTTATAGTTGTTTATAAATTGACATCTCTGGTTCCCTATTTTCAGTCTTGTAGGTTTATTTAGCTCTGGTAGCATAGTGGCTAAAGCACTTGACTGCTAACCAGAAGGCTGACGGTTCAAACCCACCAGCCACTCCTCGGAAGGAAGGTTGGGCAATCCTACTTCCGTAGTGATACTGCCTCGGAAACCCAAGGAGGGGTCGCTATGAGTTGGGTTTGACTCGACGGCACATAACAACAACAACAGGTTTATTTTAAAGAAAATCTGGTGGCATAATGAATAAGGCCTTTGGTTGCTAACCAGAAGGTTGGCAACTCAAACCCACCAGCTGCTCCATGGGAGGAAGGTGAAACAATCTGCTTCCATAAAAATTTACTGCCTTGGATGCAGAATTGATTTGATGGCAGTGCATTTTTTGGTTAGGTTTATATTCTTTTTGCTCTGGTGACAGTACTTAAGGCAATTGACTGCTAATCAGAAGGCTGGTAGTTCAAACCCACCAGCTACTCCTTGGAAGGAAGGTTGGGCAATCTACTTCTGTAGAGATACTGCCTCTGAAACCCAAGGAGGGGGGTCTCTATGAGTCGACTTGACTCAATGGCAGTGAGTTTGGTTTTTTGGTTTGGTTATACATGGGTTGATTTCTGGTTAATACTGTCATATGTCTTAATCTCTGTGTTGCTCGCTGCCATTGCTGGTTGACCAGCTAGCTACCAGGTGGGTGGGGCTGGAGGATGCTATACCTCTGGTCAATGGCAGGTTGTACAAGTTAAGGGTTAACTTATACACTCTGGTTGTCTGATCACTGATGTGGGTGCTGGTGCAGTCTTGGGCAAGTGGAGCTGGTTATCTGATTTGAGCAATAATTGAAAAAATGGCTGCACTGTGCCAATTGGCAGTTTACCACTTCTTACTAATGGTTTTTGTTCAGTGTCTTCCTTTCATTGGTATTTGATCCACGCCTTTAGCCTTTTCTTTGAAACATTGGGTGTCAGGATTGTCATCTATATCTGTTTCACTTGGTTTCTTGAATCTTTGTAGTAGAGGATTTAGATAGTATATCTGCTTAGTCCACCATCTTGAATCTTTAACCTGGTTTATTTTATCTTCGATACTTCTATTTTTGAGTTGATTTCCACATGATATCATTGTGTGTCTTAATCTTAGGTTGTTATCTGTCATTGTTGCGTCTCTGCCTGAAGAACTTGTAGCATTGCTTGTAAAGTTTTATCATTTTTATGAATTCTTTTAATTTATTTTTATCTGGAAATGTCCTAATTTTGCCATGTATTTCAGAGACAATTTTGCTGGAAATATGATTCTTGGTTGGTAATATTTTTCTCTAGGGTTTTATATATGTCATTCTGTTGGCCTCTTGCTTGTATGATTTCTGCTAAAAAATCAGATATAGTCTTATTGATTCTCCTTTGTAGGTGATTTTTTTTCCCCAAGCTGCTTTCAGGATTTTTGGTTTTGTAAAGTTTTATTATTATTATATATCTTGGTGATTTTTTTTTTTTTTTTT
>NW_006921916.1:806309-832445 GCF_000298275.1 Orycteropus afer afer
GGTCTGTATCCTGCTCCGTTGTTTCTACCACTTTATCCTGCTTCTTTGTGTGGACTCTGATGGTCTGTTGTCTCCGAAGCATCATGGCGTTGTTGTATTTAGATCTCTGTTAACTGTTTGTGAAGAGCAGCCCAGGGTGATTTACTCTCTTCTTGGTGGTTTTTTATCGTTGGGCCATTGGTGGAGAAGGAGCTAGTGGCTGTTGCTCAGTAAGTGAAGTTGCAGGAGGTGTGGGTGTAGTTGTGTTTATGGGGACTGTTGTTGTCTCCCACTAAATCAGACACAAATTATCATCAAATAATTTTAAAAAAAACTTGTCAGTCTTGCAGGTCCCGAGTGTCCTTGGGGTTGCTGGAAAGCAGAACATGTTCTTACGTCCCAGGAATCTGCGATAGCGCTGTCTCTTTAAATATCCAAATTAGTCAAGCTGCTTTTTAAACCTTCAAAATGGCAGCGACCTCTGGACCGGCAAAAGTCTACAGCTCAGCTCACCTTTCTCTTTATCTTCTCTGTTTGTTCCCCCAGCCACCATGCACAGTCCTCCATGCAGTCCCTGGCTAGAAGGGTGATTTTTAGCTTAATTCTTAAGTCCTACCACCACTCGGGAATCTGCAAGCTGTCTGTGCCATCAGGATCGCTCACCAACACTGCCAGACCACAGCTCCGTATGTCTCCTTTCTTGGTATTTTCACACAAATTCTTCTGCTAGTTGGAGTTTAGTCCACTTCTATAGCCTTCCATTCAAGGCTCAGGGGTCCAGAATTATCTTCTGTGTCTGTGTTAATTAGTTTCCCTTTTTTTTTTTTGTTGAAGAGGGTCTGTGCAGTCTTTCTGCCTAGTCTGCCATCTTGCCGGAACTCCTCCTGTCCATAGATTTTTGAAGCAATATTGTTGTTTTAAAAATCTTTCCTCTCTTTGTGTTTTCATTTGAATAATTTCTATTGACTTTCCTCAAGTTCGCAAATTCTTTCTCTGCCATGATTGCACTATAGAGAAGTCCTTTAAAATGGTTTCTCTTCTCTGATATCTTTTTTCCTTATTATTTCCAATTGATTTTATAGTTTCTATATCATGCTGAAATGCCTCACTGGTTCATGGACATGTCTTTCTTCTCACTAAATTATTTAACTTATTAATCAAAATTATTTTAAAGTACATATCTAATAGTCCTAACATTTGGACTCTCTCTGTCTCTGGTTCTTTTTATTGCTTTATCTTTTGCCAATAAGTATTTTTTTATTTATTGCTTTTTGAGTGTTTTGACATCTTTAAAGCTGTATCAAGTATTGTGTACTTTTAAAAAATACCTACTATTTTCAGAGAAGGTAGATAGCAAAATAGGCAGACAAACCACACAGACCCTCTTCAACAAAGAAAAGGGGAACCAGTTAACACAAATACAGAAGATAGTCCTGGAATCCTGAGCTTTTGAAAGGAAGGATGCAGGTGTGAAATAACTCCAACCTGCATGAAAACCCTGAAAAGGGAGATATACAGAGCTGCAGTCTGTCAGCAATCCTGATAGCATGGACAGCTTGGATATTGTTGTTGTTGTTGTTGTGTGCCATTGAGTCAGACCCAATTCATAGTGACCCCTCCTTGGGTTTCTGAGGCAGTATCACTATGGAAGTAGATTGCCCCATCTTCCTTCTGAGGAGTGGCTGGTGGGTTTGAACCTCCAGCTTTCTGGTTAGCAGTCAAGTGCCTCAGGCATTACACTAGCAGAGCTCCCCCAAGTGGTGTTAGGACCTAAGAATTAAGCTAAAAATCAGCCCTGCTCACCAGAGGCTGCATGGGGGACTGCAGTCCCCTTTTGGGAAGCAGTGAAGAGAGAGATGGGCTGAGCTGTGGGCTTTTAGGTGTCTGGAGGGCACAGCCATTTTGAATGTTTACAAGTGGTTTGACCATTTTGGATATTTAAAGTGACAGTGTTCTCTTAGATCCCAGTGATCTAAGAATTGTCTGCACTTGTCTGGAAACACAACACTCGGGACATGAATGAATGGAAAGTGCAGTATTTCCCTTGTTACTCTTATACCCCCTCCCTCTTGGTGAACAGAGGTGCATCTATCCCTCACTCCCACCCACCTTCTGGGCTGGCAGGAATTCCATACCAGTCTGTGTGCTCCAATGGAGCCTGGGTACCCTGACCCTCCTTGCCAAGATATTTTTTTCCCTTTTTTGTTCAGTTTGTTTGTTTTGTCTGTTTTAAAAATATTATTATTATTATTTTCCCATACTTATTATTATTATTTCTTCTTCCCTTCCCAGGTTCTAGTTTTCAGCCTTTTCTCTCTTCCCTGTTCCTGGTTCCCATTGTTTTTTTTTTTTTTTTTCTCTCATGATTAACCCTACTCCTTGTTTTACTTTTTGCATTTTTCCCATTTTTTTCTTCATTATTCTCTGACTCTACCTCTTTTTTCTTATTGCCCCAACCCAAGATATTGTGGGTTTTTCTCTTTTTTTGGTGATTGTTCCTGTATGTTTATGTGGTGTGTTTTTTGTTCACTTGTTTTTAATTTTTTATTTTATTTATTGTTGTTTTGTCTAACTGAGTGGGAGACAGCAACCATAAAAACCACCATAATAGACAAGGAAGGACATTATATAATGATTAAAGGATCAATTGAACAAGAATATATAACAATAATAAATATCTATGGACCCAATGGAAGAGCCCCAAAATACATAAATCCGACTTTAACAGAATTGAAAAGGCAAATAGATGAATCCACAGTCAGAGTAGGAGATTTAATACACCACTTTAAATCAAAGAGAACAATCAGAAAGAAACTCAACAAAGATATAAAAGAGCTAAACAATACAATCCACCAACTTGAACTTTTAGAAATCTACAGAACACTTCACCAACAACAACACAATATACATTCTTTTCCAGTGCACATGGAACAATCTCCATGATAGCCCATATGTTAGACCATAAAGCAAACCTTAATAAATTAAAAAACATTGAAATACTGCAAAACATCTTCTCAGATTACATTGCTATCAAATTAGAAACCAACAATAGGAAAATCAATGGAAAAAGAGCAAACACATGAAAATTGAACAACACCCTCCTTAAGAAAGAATGTGTAAGAGAAGAAATAATAAATGAAATTAAAAAATTACTTGAATCAAATGAGAATGAAAATACAGCATACCAAAATCTTTGGGACACAGCAAAAGCAGTGATCAGAGGCCAATTTATAGCAATAAATGCATACATCAAAAAGAAGAAATAGCCAAAGTCAATACTTTAAACCAACTGTGTTAGACTAGGTTCTCTAGAGAAATAAAACCAGCAAAGCTTATATATATATATATAGAGAGAGAGATTTATCTTAGGAAAATGGATCACACACTTATAGAAGCCAGCAAGTCCCAAGTTCTTGGATCAAATGTCAAGCTGGAGGCTTTTCCCAACTCATGCAGCTGCAGGGGTTGACAAGCTCAAGGTTGACAGGCAATATACTGGCTGTTGACTCGAACAAATGATGAATCCAAGATCTCCAGGACAAATGGTGGATTGTTTGCTCACAGACAGTTGTAGGCAGCACAACAGAATCCTGATCTGCAGAAGAATGTCTCTTCTCCCAGGATGTCCACAAATATACTGGAAGCAGCCCACACTCCTAGGGAAACTCCCTTTCAATGGATTGGCTGCTCAAAACATATGCAGCTGATCCCATTATGGGATAAACCCACATCACAATTGCTTAAACCACACAAAATTGTGGTCCAGCCAAGTTGACACACAGCTCCAACTATCACAATCCACGCCTTGTCAACTTGGCAGTTGTACAAATCTTCTTAACCATATATAATCTCTAAATAAGGACAATATTTATAAAGTTATATTTGCACCTAACATGACATGCTAACACACGTACAACAGAAATGCATTAACTTGATTTACATTTCAGTTCATAATAGAAGGAAATAAAAATATTTGATGTGTATATACAATGAAGAAATATGACAATCATAGTTCTTGTTTCTGCAACTGGTCACATGGTCACAGCTAATATTCAGAACTACCTTCTTCAACCACCCATTCTGTATTTCCATTGCCCTGAGCAAGCACCTCAGTGGGTTGTGATTCTTTGCTGGGTGGGGTGACCAAAACCTTCATTCCTGAAGGGTCTGGGCCATTAGCAATCATATTAGAATTGAGTTACTGTAATTTTCCATTGACTTTAATCACAGGGCATGGTAGTATTAAGAGAGGTCCTAAAGAATCTCCTTTATTGCAGACATATTCTTCTTTACCTCCCTTTTGTAATGTCAATCCAATTTCCCCTTGGTAATCAGGATCTATCACACCAGATAGTACAGTAATGCCCTTCTTTGTCTGTTGATCCAGAGGCATGAGGAAGCCAAAATGGCCAGGTGGCATTCTTGATTTCCAATTCAATACAGTCAGTATTGTGTCTCCAGAGGGGACTGTTCCTCCCTTTGGGACTACAATCTCCAGACCTGCAGAGCATAGGATAGCAGGGACAGGAAGCAAATTTTTTTTGAGTGGGTCACTAGGGGTCATAGTGAGGTACCCCTCCCATTTCCACCCCTTGGTTCTTGGACCCATGAATCCTGGCTATTGGAGAAACAACACCGTATATTGGATGCTGGTTTAGAGCATATGAAACTTCCTGGAGAACATTGCCCCAACCCTTCAAGGTATTGTCACCTAGCTGACACCATAATTGGGTTTTCAGTAGGCCATTCTATCATTCTATCAAGCCAGATGCTTCACAATGATTGGGAACATGGTAAGACCAGTGGATTCCATGAACATAGGCTCATTGCTGCACTTCATTTGCTGTGAAGTGAGTCCCTTGATCTGAAGCAATGCTGTGTGGGATACCATGACCATGGATACAGCATTCTGTAACTCCACAGATGGTAGTTTTGGCAGAAACATTGCATGAAGAGAAGGTGTATGCATATCCTGAATAAGTATCTATTCCAGTAATAACAAAACACTGTTCTTTCCATGATGAAGTGGTCTAATGTAATCAACCTGCCACCATGCGGCTGGCTGATCACTCTGAGGAATGGTTCCAAATTGCAGACTCAATTTTGGACTCTACTGCTGGCAGATTGGGCATTCAGTAGTGGCAGTAGCCAAATCAATCTTGCTAAATGGGAGTTCATGTTGCTGAGCCCATGCATAACCTCCATCCCTGCCACCATGGCCACTTTGTTCATGAGCCCATTGAGCAATGACAGGAGTAGCTGTTTCCATGGAACATCTCATCCTATCCACCTGATTGTTAAAGTCCTCCTCTGCTGAGGTCACTTTTTGGTGAACATTCACCTGAGACATAAATATTTTTATACCTTTAGCCCATTCAGGGAGATCTATCCACATACCTCTTCCCCACACATTCTTGTCACCAATTTTCAAATCATCTTCTTCCAAGTCCCAGACCATCCAGGCAAACCATTAGCCACAGCCCACGAATCCACATATATAATCCCACATCTGGCCATTTCTTATTCCACACAAAGTGAACAACCATATGTACATCTTGAAGTTCTGCCATTGGGAAGATTTCCCTTCATCTCTGTCCTTCAAGGAAGTCCCATAAAGGGGCTGCAGTGCTACTGCTGTCCACTTTCAAGTGGTGCCTGCATATTGCACAGATCCATCTGTAAACCAGGCATGAGTTTTCTCTTCCTCAGTCAACTGATCATAAGGAAGTCTCCATGAGGCCATAGGTGCAGACTGGGAGAGGGAAGGTAATGTGACTGGAGTGAAGACCATAGGTATTTGGGCCACTTCCTCATGCAATTTACTTGGGCCTTCAGGTCCTGCTCAAGCCCAGTCTTTCATATACCACTTCCATTTAATGATGGAGGGCTGCTGTGCATGTCCAACTTTATGACTCTGTGGGTCAGACAATACACAGTTCATCATGGGCAGCTCAGGCCTCATGGTGACTTGGTGGCCCATGGTTACGTGTTCAGTCCCTACTAAAGCCCAGTAACAAGCCAAAAGCTGTTTCTCAAAAGGAGAGTAGTTGTCTGCAGAGGATGGCAGGGCTTTGCTCCAAAATCCCAAGGGTCTATGTTGCGATTCACCAATAGGGACTTGCCAAAGACTTCAAACAGCATCTCTATCTACTACAGACACTTCAAGCACCATTGGATCAGCCAGATCATATGGCCCAAGAGGCAGAGCAGCCTGCACGGCAGCCTGAACCTGTTGCAGAGTCTTCTGTTGTTCTGGGCCTGACTCCAAACTAGCACCTTTCTGAGTCACTTGATAAATAGGCCAAAGCAACACACCCAAATGAGGGATATGTTGCTTCCAAAATCCAGAGAGACCCACTATATGTTGTGCCTCCTTTTTAGTTGTGGGGGAAGCCAGATACAATAACTTATCCTTCACTTTAATAGAAATATCTTGACATCTGACACCATTGTACTGCTAGAAATTTTACTGAGGTGGAAGGGGCCTGAATTTTTGTTGGGTTAATTTCCCACCCTCTAGCATGCATATGTCTGACCAATAAGTCTACAATCATCAATACTTCTTTACTAGGTCCAGTCAGCATAATGTCATCAATATAATGGACCAGTGTGATGTCTTGTGGAAGGGAAAGGTGAACAAGATCCCTACGGACTAAATTATGACATGGTGCCAGACAGTGGATATACCCCTGAGGAAGCACTATAAAAGTATACTTTTGGCCTTGCCAGCTGAAGGCAAACTGCTTCTGATGGTCCTTTGAAATTGGTATTGAGTAAAAGGCATTGGCCAGATCAATAGCTGCATACCAAGTACCAGGAGATGTACTAATTTGCTCAAACAATGAAACTACATCAGGAACAGCAGCTGCCATTGGAGTCACCACCTGATTAAGTTTATGATAATCTACTGTCATTCTCCAAGATCCATCTGTTTTTTGCACAGGCTAAATAGGTGAATTAAATGGTGATGTGGTGGGAATCACCACCCCTGAATACTTTAAGTCCTTGATGGCAGTATTCTCTGCAACCCCTCCAGGGGTTGCTTTTGGTTTACTGTTTTTGTAGGTAGAGGCAGTTCTAATGGCTTCCACTTGGCTTTTCTTACCATATTAGCCCTTATTCCACATGTCAGGGACACAATATCGGAATTCTGCCAATTTCTCAGTATATGTATTCTAATTATTCATTCTGGAACTGGGGAAATCACTACCAGATGGGATTGGGGACCCACTGGACCCACTGTGAGATACACCTTAGCTAAGACTCCATCAATAACTTGACCTCCATATGCCACCACTCTCACTGGTGGGTCACAATGATGCTTTGGATCTCCTGGAATTAGTATCAGTTCAGAGCCAGTGCCCAGTAATCCCCAAAAAGTCTGATTATTTCCTTTTCCCCAATGAAAAATCATTCTCGTACAAGCCCTCTGATCCCTTTGGGGAAGGTTGGGAGAAAGATTGACCTTATAGATTTTTGGTAATGTAGTGAAGTCCTTCCTCAAAGGGACCTAGCCTCCGCTTCTTTCAAGGGGTTGTTGGTCTGTAAACTGACTCAAGTATGGGAATTGATTGAGAGTCCGTGACTCTATTCTGGTGATTCAATCTAGGCTGCTATTCACATGATTTAGAATTCTTCTGTCTATGCAGATCAAGTAAATATTTAGTAGGTTTGCCATGTATTTCACCACTCAGAACACTATGTGCAAGTAGCCAATGCCTTAATTCCACATGAGTCTGAATATTCCGATTACTGTTCTGACTCTGCTGTCCATTATGGTAACCACACCCACCTTGCCTTTGTCAATTAACTGCTGCCACTTGGCACTGACTACCATGGGGTCCAATCAGCCCCATTGTAGTTAAGTGTCTTAGTTCAATTAGGGCAGTTCCCACTGTCAAATGAGGCTTACATAATATAGCAATCACTGTAGTCTTCAAGGATCCTGGAGCTCCCTTCACAACTTTATGCTTCACCATACTGTTGAAAGGTGTGTCTTCTGGCCTCTCCATTTACAGCTCTAGAGGTCTAATCTGATAAATCCATGCTAACAGGCCAATTACCCTAAGCCTCTGGATACCTTCTTCTACATTATACCAAGGCAGGTCTGATACTTCAACTTGACTTAAGGTAGGGCACTGCATAATCCATGCTTCAGTAAGCCAATAAAATAAACTATTAGATCCTTTCCTAACCTCTAGAGCTGAAACACGGAAAGAAGAATCTGTACTTAGTGGTCCTAAATCAATAAACTCAGACTGATCCAATGTTACATTCCTTACACCATTGTCCTACATCCTCAGTAGTCATTTCCATACATATTCTCCAGGTTTCTGTCTGTAAATGTTAACAAAGTCAGGTAGGTCTTTTCAGGTGTAGCATACCACCACCTCAGTCACACTTAGTATTTCATCTTTTGGGGCTTGCTTTGACTTAACTTTGGTTATAGGTCTAGCAGCAACAATGGGTGGTTGGGGGAAGTTCCTGAGAACATTCAGCAATGTCTTCCATGGCCTCTGCCTTAGGCAATGACCCATCAGGAACAGTTGGTTTAGTCTCATCAGACTGAGGTGCAGGGGATAATGGTTTTACAGTAATCCCTTCAGAAGGGAGGGATTCAACAGAATTTACATGCTCCATATCCTGATCTTGACTATCTTCTCATATGTCCCCATTCCAGGTTTCAGAATCCCATTTTTTTTTTCCCAATTATTGCCATCACTTTAACTTTAGACAGTATTCTGTGTTGGTAATTTAATTGGTGTTGTAATTCAGCCACCTTTACAATAAGACTCTGAGTTTGTTTTTTGGCAATATCAGCTCTATTACTAGAAGAAATAAGACTTCTTTCAGAGTACAACTGGAAACATTGAGGTCTTTTATGTTGTGCTTAAGCTGTGACTCAGCAGCCCTGAGCTCATCTTGCTCTTTCACCAGTTTTTCTAATGTAAGTAAGACCAACCGACCAGCTTTCTTATACTCCTCATGCTGAAAAAATTGCAGAAAAGTATGAAATATGCTATCAACCATAGCATTACTTCTCAAAAGAACAGCAAGAAAAGCCTACAGTCACCAGAAGAATGGAAGTAACAAAAATTCAAGCAGAAATAAATGAAAGAGAACATAGAAAGACAATAGAGATAATCAACAAGACTAGAAGTTGTTTTTTTTTTTTTTTTTAAAAAGATTCATAAAATTGACAAACTACTGGCAAATTTAACAAAGGAAAAGAGGGGAGAATACCAAACATTTATAGAAGAACTGACACTAATCCTACTCAAAGTATTCCAAAACATAGAAAAGGATGGAATCCTCTCAAGTTCATTTTATGAACCAAGAATAACCTTGATACCAAAACCAGGCAAAGACATCACTTAATAGGAAAACTACACACCAATATCCCTCATGAACACAGATGCAAAAATCTTCAACAAAATCCTAGCCAATAGACTCCAACAACATATCCAAAAAATAATACATTATGACCAAGTAGGGTTCATATCAGGTATGCAAGGATGGTTCAACATTAGAGAAAAAGTCAACATCATCCATCAAATAAATAAAACAAAGGAGAAAAACCACATTATCTGACGAGGAAAATGGCATACACACACACACACACACACACACACACACACACCAAGTGAGCAGTAAACAAAAAAGAGCAAGAATACCAGTATTAATTTCTGATAAAATAGACTTTAAGGTGAAAAACAACATAAGAGACAAAAAAAGACATTACATGATGGTGAAAGTGTCAATTGACTAAGAAGACATTACAATAATAAATATCTATGGATCCAATGAAAGCACTCCAAAGTACATGAAGAAAATATTAATTGAATTAAAAGAGACAATAGACAACTCTACAATAGTACTAGGAGACTTTAACACACCACTTTCAAGAAGAAACAGATCAACTAGAAAAACAACTCAGCAAAGATAGAGAAGTCAACAATACAATCAACCAACTCAACCTCACAGACATATACAGAGCATCCACTCAACAAAAACACAATTCACATTGTTCTCCAGTGCACATGGATCCTACTCCAGAATAGATCATATGTCAGGCATAAAACAAGCCTCAATAAATTAAAAAACATTGAAATGCTACAAAGCATCTTCTCTGACCACAATGCTATAAAATTAGAAATTAATAATAGGAAGATCAAGGAAATAACATCAAATAAGTGGAAGTTGAACAATACACTGCTCAAAAACTAATGGGTAATAGAAGAAATAAAAAGTGAAATTAAAAAAAAAATTGCTAGAAACAAACAAGAATGAAGATACATCATACCAAAGCCTGTGGGACACAGTGACAGTAGCACTCAGAGGTAAGTTTATAGCAATAAATGCATACATCAAAAAAGTGGAAAGAAACAAAATCAATGCTCTAACACAACTCCAACAATTAGGAAAATAAAAATAAAAGAATCCTACAGTATCTAGAAGTAAGGAAATAATAAAGATCAGAGCAGAAATAAATGAAACAGAAAACAAACAAAAAATAGAGAAAATCAACAAAACAGCTGGTTCTTCAAAAAGATTAACAAAATCGACCAACCATAGGCAAATCTAACAAAAGAAAGGAAGGAGAAGATGCAAATTACAAGAATAGTAAATGAAAAGGGTGCCATCACAACAGAAACAACTGAAATTAAAAAAAAACATACTGACAGGATATTATAAAAAAAAAAAAAAAACTGTACTCTAAAAGATTTGAGAACCTAGAAGGGATGGACAAGTTTCTGGAATCAATGACCTACCTAAACTATCCCACTCAGAGATAGAATACTTGAACAGACCCATAACAAGAGAAGAAATTGAACAGGTCATAAAAACAAAACAAAACAAAACAAAACAAAACAAAAAACTCCCCACAAGGAAAAGTCCTGGCCCTGATGGCCAGGACTGGAGAATTTTACCAAATATTCAAGGAGGAGTTGACACCTATACTACTCAAGCTGTTCCAGGACATATAAAAAGATGGAATACTCCCAAACTAATTTTATGAAGCAAGCATAACACTAATACCAAAACCAGGGAAAGACACCACTAAAAAGGAAAACTACAGACGAATATTCCTCATGAACATAGATGCAAAAATTTGTATTAATACATGGCATGCAAGGATGGTTCAACATCAGAAAAACAATCCATGTAATCCACCACATACATAAGACAAAACAAAAGAACCATATGATTATATCAATCAATGCAGAAAAAGCATTTGATAAAATCCAACATGTGTCCTATTCAGAACTCTAAGCAAAATAGGGATAGTAGGGAAATTTCCTCAACATAATAAAGGACATATATGCAAAGACAATGGCCAACATCATTATTAATGGAGAAAGACTCAAGGCATTCCCCTTACGAATGGGAACCAGACAGGGATGCCCTCTATCATCACTTCTATTTAATGATGTATTGGAAGTCTTGGCCAGGACAATAAGGCAAGAAAGAGAAATAGAAAGCACCCAAATTGGCGAAGAGGAAGTAAAACTTTCTCTATTAGCAGATATGATCCTGTACATAGGAAACTCAAGAGACTCAACAAAAAAACTACTGGAACTAATAGAGAGGTTCAGCAAAGTGGCAGGATACAAGTTCAACATACACAAATCAGTTGGATTCCTCTACACCAGCAAAGAGACCTCTGAAAAAGAAATAAGGGAAACAATGCCATTTACAATAGCTATTAAAAGATAAAATATCTAGGAATAAATCTTACCAGAGACATAAAAGACCTATACCAAGAAAACTATAAAACACTACTACAGGAGACAAAGGATCTACATAAATGGAAGAACCTGCCTTGTTCATGAATATGTAGACTGAATATTGTGAAAATGTCAATACTACCTAAAAAAATCTACATTTTTAATGCAATTCCAATGCAAATACCAAGAAAATTTTTTAAGGACATGGAAAAACCAATTACTAACTTCATATGAAAAGGAAAGAGACCTGAGATAAGAAGAGCACTACTGAAGAAGAAGAACTAAGGGGGAGGTCTCACTAATTTACACCATAAATAGACTATCAAACATAACTCAGAATGCACAGGAGGTTGAAGAGAATTTAGATGACTGGGACCTTTTAAAAAATTAAATTCTTATGTTCATTGAAAGACTTCATCAAAAGCATAAAAAGAGAACCTACAGATTGGGAGAAAATATTTGCCTATGACATATCTGACAAAGACTTATTCCCAAAATCTACAGAAAATTCAACACCTCAACACCAAAAAGACAAACAACCTAATTCATAAATGGACATCAAAAGACTTGAACAGACATTTCGCTAAAGATGATATGCTAGTGGCCAACAAACATATGAGGAATTGTTCACGATCTTTAGTCATTAGAGAGATGCAAATCAAAGCAACAATGAGATATCATCTCACCCCAGCAATAACAGCAAAGTTCAACAGGATAGAAAATAACAAATGCTGGTGAGGTTGCAGAGAGATTGGAACTCTTGTCCACTGCTGGTGAGATTATAAAATGGTACAACCATTGTGGCAAACGGTATGGCATTTCCTTAAAAAACTGAAAATAGAAATACAATTTGACCCAGCAATTCCGGTACTAGGAATATATCCTAAACAGGTGAGAGGCAGGACACAAACAGGCATATGCACACTTAATTCATCGCAGTACAATTCACCACAGCATAGAGATGGAAACAACCTAAATGCCCATCAACGGATAAATGGATAACCAAATTTTGGTACTTTCACAAAATGGAATACTATGCTACATTAAAGAACTATGAAGGATACATGAATCATCTCACAACATAGATGAGCCTGGAGAACATTATGCTGAGTGAAATAAGTCAATTGTAGAATGACAAATACTGTATGAGCCCATTACTGTAAAAAGACAAAGAAGAGTTTGCTTAAGGAAGGGAACTCACTTTGTAGGTTACCAGGGTGGAGAGGGAAGTGTAGGGGATAATTTCGGGCTAGTTGAAGGTCACACACTGAGATGGGCAAGGGGATGGAGGGTATGGAAAGAGTCTGTGACCACCATGATAACACTGGGGAAAGGTAGGACACCGAACTGTGCACACAAGATAGAGACAACAGAGGCTAATACTAGTATATCCACAATACTTCATCACCATTAACACCAAACAGCAGGCTATAGATAAAACATAAACATCTGAGAAGATCAGATGGGGGTCAGTGAACAGGATTATACTCTAGACCAAGGATAGATTCAGTTGAGGCTAATCTTGCACAGATACCAGTGATAGAAAATACCTGTAATCCTTACAGAAACAACAGAAGACAGACATAGAGCAGTCCCTCACAGCCAGACACTGTGGGAGAGAGATCTAATGGATCTACTGACTCAGGACCATAGTATTGGGGGACACCAGACTCAATTGGCACAAGAAAATACATAAAAATCTTGTTCCACAACATAAGTAGGTGAGTAGTGACTGGGGTCTTAAAAGCTTTCAAGCGGCCATGTAAGGTGCAGCTAGTGGTCTCCTATCATCAAAGCAAAGTGGAGTGGGGGAGAAAAACAACAAGGACATCTGGAAACAGTCAGCCCTAGAACATGATGGACCTCAAGACCAGAAGACCTAGGTAGTTCCCGGCTACCATTGCCAACCACTCAGGTAAGAATCAAAACTGGAGATCCTGGATAGAGTGTGAGGGAAAACATGGAACAAAATCCAAAACGACAATAATGACAAGAATTACTGGTTGGATGGAGGCTGGTGGGAACCCCAACACTGTGGCCCTGGAATATACTTTGGGCCTGGAATAAAATTCACTCCCTGGGGCTGGCTCTGAGGCTACTAATAAACAAGATGTATGCAGACTACTCAACCCAGGGGGACACACCCACGTACTCTATGGAGATGCATTGCTTGGAGCAATTGACCATGGGGCACCAGAGAGGCAACTTTTGTAAGGAGAAAATGCAGGACACACAGGAGTACTTAACTATGAGGGATATGGTGCAGGGGTTACTGGGTGTAGAGGGGAGGAAACTGAGTTAGGGTTGGGGGTGGTAATTGGGGAGTGAAACCAAATGTAAAAGAAATACTGAGTGTAAAACAAACTCTGCTTTGTAAACTTGTACCTAAAGCACAATAAAAAAAAATATAATGATAAAAAGAACCATGTTATATCAATCAATAAAGAAAAGGCATTTGATAAAATCCAACCCCCATTTTTGATCAAACTCTCAGCAAAATAGGAATAGAAGGGACATTCTCAAGACAATAAAGGTCATCTATGCAAAACCAACAGCCAACATTATTCTCAATGGAGACAGAGTGAAACCATTCCCCTTGCAAACAGAAACCAGAGAAGGATGTCCACTCTCACCACTTCTACTCAACATTTTGTTGTAAGAACTAGCCAGGGCAATAAGGTAAGAAAGGGAAATCAAAGGCACCCAAATTCATGAGGAAGAAGTAAAACTATCCCTATTTGCTGATGATATGGTGCTATGCTAGAAAACCCAAGAGACTCAGTGAAAAATCTACTGGAACTAATTGAGAGATTTAGCATCATGGCAGGATACAAGATCAACATCCAAAAATTAGTTGGACTCCTCTACACCAGCAAAGAGATTGCTGAAAAAGAAATAAGGAAATCAATATCATTTACAATAGCTGCCAAAAAATTAAAGTACTTGGGAATAAATCTTACTAGGGACACAAAATTCCTGTATAAAAACTGTGAAAGACTACTTCAAGAAACCATAAGACATCTACATAAATGGAAGAAAATGCCATGCTCCTGGAGAGGAAGATTGAACATTGTGAAAATGTCAATTCTACCCAAAGCAAACTATACATTCAATGCAATCCCAATCCAGATCCCATTAACATTCTTTAAGGATATGGAAAAACCATACTAACATTATATGGAAAGAAAAGAGACCTTGGATAAGCAAAGCATTATTGAAGAGGAAGAAAAAAGTAGGAGGTCTCACATTGCTGGATCCCAAAACCTATTATACAGCCACAGTAGTCAATACTGCCTGGTACAGTGACAGACATATAGACCAATGGAATAGAATTGAGAACTCAGAAATATAGATCCATTGACCTATGGTCAGCTGATCTTTGACAAAGGGACCAAATCCATTAAATGGGGAAGAAATTGTTTAAAAATGGTGCTAGCAAAAGTGGATATCCATTTGCAGAAAAATGAAACAAGATGCGTACCTCACACCATACACAAAAACTAACTCCAGATGGATCAAAGAATTAAATGTGAAACATAAAACTATAGAGTTCCTCAAAGAATAACTAGGGTCAAATTTAGGGGCCCCAATATATGGCATAAATAGACTATCAAGCATAACCCAAAATGCACAAACAACAGAAGATAAACTGGATTAATGGGACCTTCTAAAAATTAAATTTTTATGTGCTTCCAAAGATTTCTCCAAAAGAGTCCATAGAGAACCTAATGATTGGAAAAAAATATTTGGCAATGACATATCTGACAAGTGACTTATCTCTAGAATTTATAGAAAACTTCAACACCTAAATAAAAAAAAGAAAAATAATCCAATTAAAAACTGGGCAGAAGACATAAATAGACACTTCACCTAAGAGGATATTCAGGTGGCCAAAAGACATATGAAGAAATGCTTATGATCATTAGCCATTAGAGAGATGCAAATCCAAACAACAGTGAGATACCATCTTGCTCCAGCACTAGTAGCAAAGTTCAACAAGACAGAAAATAACAAATGCTGGTGAGGATGTGGAAAGATCGAGACTTTCATACACTGCTGGTGGGACTGTAAAATGATACAATCGCTGTGGAAAGAGGTAGGGCAATTCCTTAAAAAGCTGGAATTAGAAATACCATTTGACCCAGCAATTCCACTACTAGATAGATATCTAGAGAAGTGAGAGCTGGGACAAGAACAAATATATGCACATCCATGTTCATTGCAGTACTATTTACAATAGCCAAAAGATGGAAACAACCTAGGTGTCCATCAACAGAAGAATGGATAACCAAATGATGGTCGTACACACAATGGAATACTATGCAACCCTAAAGAATAACATAGAATCAGCAAAACACCACATAATGTGGATGAACTTGGAGGACATTATACGGAGTGAAATAAGTCAATCACAGAAGGACAAATATTGGATTAGTCCGTTATTTTAAAAGTCAAGGAAAGGTTTATGTATGGAAGGAAATTTTCCTTGTTGGTTACCAGGAGTGGGAGGGGAGGGGAGGGAACACTTTTAGATAGGTAGAGACAAGTAGTGATTTGGGTGAAGAAGAGGGCAATGTACCAAATGTGAGTGATCAACATGGTGAGGAAGAGGAAGACATAGAGACAGAGAGGTGCATGGGAGGTATAGACATCAAAGATCAACTCATTTGCACATATAGTGCTGGATTGTCAGTGAAGGCAAACATTTATATACGGGTGGATAGATGTGTGGACAGGCTGAACTATTAGGTATGTCTATGTAGAAGGGAGTGTGCCCAATACAATATTGGGCACACTATATGTAGGGTTGGCAGACCATATTTCTACAAGTGTATTTGCATGTTCTGTGAGAATTCCCAGGTATATAGTAGACCTGATAAGGAACAAGTCTGTAGTCACTTCTTGGTAACAGCCACCTGCCAAGAGAGAGCGAGTAGTTGGACCTGTGGGCTTGGGATCATGGTCACAGGGGACACCAAGCTCAATTGGCATAACATACTACACAAAAACATTGTTCCACATCCTACTTTGGTGAGTACCAACTGGGACCTTAAATGCTTGCAAGCGGCCATCTAGATGGAACAATGGGTCTTTCCTCGTTCAGAGCAAAGAAAAATGCAGAAAACCAAAGATGTATGGAAACAATTAATCCAAGCAACTGGTACACTATGCGATTCTCAGCTTGTATGACTATGAGACCTTTAGAACTAGATGGTGCCTAGCTATGACTCTCAACAAGTTGGAGGGGGATCAAAGTAGGAGGTCCTAGATAGAATGGGAGGACAATGTGGAATAAAACTCAAAATCATGGGAAAAAAAGGGGGGGGGACTAGGTTTGCTGTCTGATAGAGCCTGAGAGCCTGTTGAAAACCCTGAGACTATGGCCCTAGTTGCCCTTCAGGTCTGGAATTAAACCCACTTCAATGGCTTCCAGACAAACAAAAGACAGGCAGGAATATGAGGTGAATATTTACACTAGGCAGATACACTCCTTGGAGAGAAAAATCATGGGATAATAGAAGGACTGTGTATGCACAGGGAGAAAGCTCTGAGGGCAAGAGTGAATAGGAGGGAAGGACACAGGGAAGAGGTGGCTATAGGGGAGAAGTGGGAGGGGAGCTGTTGCATTGTGGGAAATTGCAGTCAATGTCATGAGACAAAGTGTATGTGAGCTGTTGTATGGAAAGTGAATTTGCTCTGTAAACTCTCACCCAAATCAGAATAAAAATTAAAAACAAAACAAAAAGCACTGAGAAAAAAAAAAAAAAAAAAGTAAGTAAAACTACCTACTATTTTCACCTGGAAGTAGTTATACCTTCTCTCCTATTAGTTGTTAGTATGAGACAACCTGGTCTATGATTGAGCTAGATTTGTGTTTTGTTGTTGCTATAGTTACCTTCAGTGCATCACAGGCTTCACTTTTCCCCTGAAGCGGACTGCTCCTGTGTTGCACTTAGTGGGGGAATATGTAGAATTCTCAACATTAATTAGCCCCTCCTGTACCACAGGGGTTACTGCTACACACACTCATATCTCTAGCACTGATAGACTGCTGCAGGTTGTACTTAATGCAACTGTTTTGATTACTATGGCTGTATTATATGCTGTAGAAGTGAATTCTTTTTAAAGAGGCATTTCGAACTCAAGACTAGGAAAGTGATGATTTAGGCAGGTGTAAGTTATTTTCTTCATATTATAAACATGGATAGCACAAAGGTTATTTAGAAATTTACTTTTCTGTTGAAATAATACACTTACTCCTCACATATCTACTGTCTTTTTATCTGATATTTCACATACATGACAACAGTAAATAATCTGCTATCTGAATATTTTGAACATTAACCTGGGTTTCCTCCTGACATCTGCCTCCTGGCCTACAGAGACATCCATGTCTGTCAGTTTTGCAGCCAGCTCTCCAGAAGGCCTCTCGTCAGTCCCAACACCATTGCAGGACCCACCATAATAGCTCTTTGTGCAAAAGAAGCAATTGAGGTAGCTTTTGAGTAAGCCCTTCCTTCTTAGAAGAGTTTGGGAGTGGCTGGGGATGCCCAGGAATAGGCAGGACCAAGGACGCAGGAGCTACTTCTGCTCCCCTGTACTCAAGCACCCTGGAAGTACTACATCTTGTAGTGAGAAGGGTTGTGGTTGTGTTTTTAGGTGTTATTGAATGGGTTCTGTCTTATAGCAATCCTATGCCACAACTACTGTGTCAATCCAGCTCTTTGAAGTTCTTGCATTTTTGCTAGCCCTTTACTTTACCAAGTGTGGTAGTTATGTTTATGTGTCAACTTGCCTGGGTCTGGTTGAGTGGCTGGTCAGCTGGTGGTAGTTATTCCCCATGATGAGACTGGCAATCAACTCCATGGGTCAACTTGGCTGGGCCTGATTGAGTAGCTAGTCAGCTGGTGGTAGTTATTCCCCATGATGAGACTGGCAATCAACTCCATGGTGGGATCTATCACAAGCAGCTGAGTAGCTGCCTTTGGGATGTGATCTGCTTCCTGTATTTAAAGAGAAGCCTTGGGAATGGTCTCTAGCCTATGGCATGCTTGGGCCCTTCATGTAGCCGTGTTGTTGCTCAGCAGCCTGCTATGCTCTGCCAACCTTGGGACTTACAATGGACTTAAGTTAATGGCCTGCCATGTGGTTTGGTAACATCGGGACTGTGCCTTTTTACTTGTCAACCTTGGGACTTCTGAGCCTCAGCAGCCAGCAGTTGTCTGAGTGAAGAAACACCTCTAGCTCCAGTGGGCCAGGAGCAGAAGGTAGAGCTTGACCCCAAGGTTGAGGGGCTTTCACCCAGCCCCTAGAGCTTGGCACTTTGAAGTTGGACTTAAAGCCTCCAAACTGTAAGAGAATAAACTCCTGTTTGTTAAGACCATCCCATTTGTGGTATATTCTTGTCAGAGTGGCACTAGGTAACCAGAACACCAAGCATGATATTCTTCTCCAGGGATTGGTCTTTTCTTATAACATGACCAATGTACAAGAGAAAAAGTCTGTACGTTCTTGCTTCCAAGGAGCACTCTGGCTATACTTTCTGCAAGACAGATTTTTTTTTTTCTTCTAGTATTCTGTGGTACGTTGAATGTTCTTCACCAACACCAGTTCTTCTGCAATATTCTTTATTCATTTTCCAGATCTCATAGGCATATTAGGCTACTGAAAATAGTATGACTTGGGCTAGGTGCCCCTTAGTCTTCTAAGTGACATCTTCGGTCTTTGACATCTTTAAGAGGTTTGCTTTTTTTTGGCACCAGATTTGTTCTATTCAATATGCCATTTGATTTCTTGGCTGCTGTTTCAATGGACATTGATTGTGGATCCATGTAAAATGAAATCTGTGACAACTGAAATCTTTTCTCCATATATCATGATTTTGCTTATGGGTCCAGATGTAAGAATTTTTTTTTTTTTTTTTTATGTTGAGTTGTGGTCCACTGAAAGCTGTAGTCATAGATCTTCATAAGTGCTTTAAGTCTTCTTCACTTTCAGGAAGCAGTGCTGTGTCATCAGCATATTGCAGATTACTACTGTTTCTTCCTCCAATCCTGATGTCATATTCTTCTCAATATAAGAAGTTTCTCAGATTGCTAAGCATGCAGGTTTTTTTTTTTTTTTCTTTGTGTGTGTGTGCGTGTCATTCCTTTAATTTTATTGTGCTTGGGGTGCAAAATTATAAAGCAAATTTGTTTTGCATTCAACAGTTCATTCACATTTGATTTCATGCACCATTACCATCCCCAACCATAAAAAACTCTCCTCCCCTCCTGCCCCTGTGGGTACCCTCTCCCTGTGCCCTTCTTGACTATGCATTTTTATTTGCCCAGCTTTCCTTCATGCAAATGCTACCCCTCTGGTGTCTCATGGCTGATTGCTGTAATGGGTGCAGCTCCCTAGAGCAGGTGAGTGCATCAGCCTGGGGTAGGTGTTCTGGATGTAGGTCTTTCTACTGTTGGGCTGAGAGCCAATCCATTGGAGTGAGTCCATTTCTAAACCCAAAGGGTAACCTGGGGCCATAGTCTCTGGGGTTTGACCAGACTTTGTCTGACCAGTAATTTTGGTCATTTTTGTGTTTTTGAATTTTATTCCACATTTTTCCTCCCACTCTATCCAGGATATCTAGTTTTGATCCTTTTCCAAGTGGTTGGCATTGGTAGCTTGGCACCATCTAATTCTGGTCTTGGGGTCATGGAGGCTGAGGTCCTCATGGTCCATTTTATCCTTGGAATAATTGTTTGAAGATGGCTTTGATTTTCTAACTCTTCTTTGCTCCAGATGAGAGGACGCCAATAGTTGCAACTTAGATGGCTGCTTGAAAGCTTTTAAGACCCCAGCTGCTTCTCACCAAAGGAGGCTGTAGAACAAGATTTTTATGTACTATGTTGTGCCAATTGAGTATGATGTCCCCTGAGACTGTGGTCTTGACTCCATAGGCCTGGTGATTTTCTCTCTCTCAAGGTATTTGATTGTCTCTGAGAAGTTACTCCAACTCTGTCTTCTATTGCTTCTGTAATGTGTGTGGCTATTTTTGTAGCACAAGTGCATATGTAAGATTATCTTCAGCCATATCTATCTTGGGTCTAGGGTATATTACTGTTCACCTCCCACTACCTGGTCTTCTTATCTGTCTATACATCTATTGGTAGCCTGGTGTTTGGTATTAGTGGTAATACATTATTGTGCATGCACTAGTATTTGCCTCTGTTGTCTATATCTTATGTCCTTCCTTTCCCCAATGTCATCATGTTGGTCACAGACTCTTTCCATATCATCCTTCTCCTCACTCAAATCAATATGTGACCCCCAAGTAGTCCAAAATTTACCTTCCCTTTCCTTCTTGTCCCCAGTAACCAACAATGTTAATGTCCTTCCCTGAGTAAACCTTTCCTAGAGTTTTAATAGGCTCATACAATATTTGTCCTTCTGTGATTGACTTATTTGACTCAGCAGAATGTCCTCCAAATTCATCCATGTTGTAAGATGATTCATGTATTCATCATTATTCTTTAATGCTGCATGGTATTCCATTGTGTGAATGTACTGTAGTTTGGTTATCCATTCTCCTATTGATGGTCATTTAGGTTGTTTCCATCTCTTTGCTATCGTGAATTGTGCTGGAATGAACATAGGTGTGTATATGTCTGTTCATATGCTGCCTTTCATTTCTTTAGGATATATTCCTGGTAATGGAATTGCCATATCAAATAGTATTTCTGTTTTCATTTTTTTAAGGAAACATCATACCATTCTCCATAGTGGTTGTGCCATTTTGCAGTCCTGCCAGCAGTATATGAGAAAGCCAATCTCTCTTCAACTTCACCAATGTTAGCTATTTTCTGTTTTGTTGAACTTTGCTATTATTTCAGCATGCAGTTTGAATAAGCATGTTGAAATGACACAACCCTTTTGCACATCTTTAATATTAAACCCTTGCATTATCCGCTTGTTCTATTTGAACTGCTGCCTCTCAGTCTGTATACAAGTTGCTCATGAACACAATTAAGTGTTCTGAATTCCCTTTCTTTGCAATGTTATCCATAATAGTTATGATGCACAGAGTCAAATGTCTTTGCATAGTCAATAAAACAGAAGTAAACATCTTTCTGGTATTCTTTGCTTTCAGCCATATCAGGTATGATATCCCTTTTCCCATGTCCTCTCCTGCATCTGGATTAAATTTCTGGCTTTTCCCTGTCAATATTTTATTACAACCATTTTTGAAATATTTTTGCAAGATTTTATTTGTGTATGATATTAATGACATTGTTTGATAATTTCTGCCTTCTGTAGATCACCCTTCTTTGGAATGGGCACAAATATGGATCTCTTCCAGTCAGTTGGCCAGGTAGATATCATACAAATTTTTTGGCATAAACAAGTGGGCACCTGCAGCACTGTATTCATTTGTTGAAATATCTCAGTGGATAGTCTAGCAATTCCTGGAGGCTTGTTTTTTTTTTTGCCAATTCCTTCAGTGTAGTTTGAACTTCTTCCTTCAATAGTGTTTAGGTTACCTCTAGTGCTGCTATAACAGAAAATACAACAAATGGGTGTTTTAACAAACAGAAATTTATTCGCTTACAATTTAGGAGACTATAAGTCCAAGTTCAAAGTGCCAGCTCTAGGAGCAGGGTGAAAGCTGTTCAACCTTGATCTTCATCTCTGCCTTTTGCTCCTTGCCCACTGAAGTTGGTTGCTTCTCTTAATTCAGACAGTTACTGATTGCTGAGGCTGACAAACTCAAGGCTGACAAATACAATGGCACAGTCCTAAGATTATCAAACAACACAACAGGCCACTAGTTTAAGTCTAGAAACAGTTCCAAGATTGGCAGAGCTAGCACGGGAGGCTGCTGAATGAAGACTTGGCTAAATGCAGGTTCCAAACATTCCAAAAACCTACAGACCTTTCTGAAGGCTTCTTCTTATGTACTGGAAACAGACCAAATCCCTAAGTCAGCTACTCAGTGGCTCACAGTAAATTCCACCATGGAGTTGATTACCAGTCTCATCATGGGGAATAACTACATCCAGATGTGCAACCACTCAAAACCAGGCCCAGCAAAGTTAACACCCAACCTTCACTACCACAAATACCATTGGTTCTTGATCATGAGCTATGTCCTGAAATGGTTGAACATTGCCCAATTCTTTTTGGTACAGTAACTCTGTGTACTCCTTCCATCTTCTTTTGATACTTCCTGCATTGTTCAATATTTTGCTCATAGAATCCTTCAATATTTCAACTTGAAGCTTGAATCTTTTCTTCAGTTCTTTCAGCTTGAGAGAAAGTCTGACTGTATTCTTCCCTTTTTATTTTTTGACTCCAAGTTTTTGCACATTTCATTCAAATACTTTACTTTGTCTTCTTAAGCTGTCATTTGAAATCTTTTGTTCAGCTGTTTTACTTCATCAATTCTATTCACTTTAGCTATTCTTCATTCAAGAGGAAGTTTCAAAGTTTCTTCTAACATCTACTGTGGTCTTTTCCTTTCTTGCATTTTTAATGACTTTTTGCTTTTATCATGTGTCATGTCCTTGTAGTCTCCCCACAACTTGTCCAGTCTTCACTCATTTATTTTCAATTTGTTGAATTTATTCCTAAGATGGTCCCCCCTAAATTCAGGTGGGATATACTCATGTCTTGTTTTCATTTTCTTCAGCTTCAACTTAAATATACATATGATAAATTTATGGTCTGAATCACAGTTGGCCCCTGGCCTTGTTCTTCTTCTTTATTTTTTTTTTTTTTTTTTTAAATTGTGCTTTAGGTGCAAATTCACAGAACAGAGTTTGTTTTACATTCAACATATCATGTATATTTGGTTTCACTCCCCAATTACCATCCCCAACCCTAACCCACTTTCCTCTCCTCCCTTCCTGGTAACCCCTCTTTGTGCCCCTCATAATTATGCACTCCTGTGTGTCCTGTATTTCCTCCATGTGAATCTTGCCCCTCTAGAGCCCTGTGGTCAATTGCTCCAAGGGATGCATCTCTATAGAGTATGTGGGTGTGTCACTCTGAGTTGAGTGGTCTGCATGTACCTCTTATTTACTGTTGGGCTAAGAACCAGCCCCTGGGAGTGAGTTTTATTCTAGGCCTGAAGTGTATCCCAGGGCCATAGTTTTGGGGGTCTCACCAGACACCACCTGACCAGTAATTCTGATAATCATTGTGTTTTTGGATTTTGTTCCATGTTTTTCCTCCCACTCCATCCAGGATCTCCAGTTTTGATCATTTCCTGAGTGGTTGGCAATGGTAGCCAGGACTCTCACACTTGAGATCCATCATGTTCTAGGGCTGATTGCTTCCAAATGCCCTTGGTTTTTTGTACTCTTATTCACTTCTGACAATTTGAGATTGTTAGCTGGATCTTAGATGGCTGCTTGAAAGCTTTTAAGACCCCAGTTGCTACTCACCAATGTAGGTTGTGGAGCAAGATTTTTGTGTATTTTGTTGTGTCAATTGAGTCTGGTGTTCCCCAAAACTATGGTCCTGAGTTGGTAGATCCATTGGATCTCTCTCCCACAGTGTCTGGCTGTCTGTGAGGGATTGCTCTATGTCTGTCTTCTGTTGTTTCTGTAAGGATTACAGGTATTTTGTATCACTGGTATGTGTGCAAGATTAGCCTCAGCTGAATCTGTCCTTGGTCTAGAGTATAATCCTGTTCACTGACCCCCATCTGATTTTCTCAGATATTTATGTGTTTATCTGTAGCCTGGTGTTTTATATTAATGGTAATGGAGTATCATGGATATACTGGTATTAGCCTCTGTTGTCTATATCTTATGTGCACAGTTCGGTGTCCTACCTTTCCCCAATGTTATCATGGTGGTCACAGACTCTTTCCATACCCTCCGACCCCTTGCCCACCTCAGTGTGTGGCCTTCAACTAGCTCAAAATTATCCCCTACACTTTCCTCCCCACCCCAGTAACCTGCAAAGTGAGTTCCCTTCCTTAAGGAAACCCTTCTTTGTCTTTTTACAGTAATGGGCTTATACAGTATTTGTCATTCTGTGATTGACTTATTTCACTCAGCATATTGTCCCCCAGGCTCATCCATATTGTAAGATGATTCACATATACTTCATTGTTCTTTAGTGTAGCATAGTACTCCATTGTGTGAATGTACCATAATTTGGTTATCTATCCATCTATCCATATGCATTTAGGTTGTTTCCTTCTCTTTGCTATAGTGAATTATGCTGCGATGAATGTAGGTGTGCATATGTCTGTTTGTGTCCTGCCTCTCACTTCTTTAGGATATATTCCTAGTAATGGAATTGCTGGGTCAAATGGTTTTCTATTTTCAATGTTTTAAGGAAATGCCACACCATTTGCCACAATGGTTGTACCATTTTACAATACCACCAGCAATGTATAAGAGCTCCAATCTCTCTGCAACCTCACCAGCGTTTGTTATTTTCTGTCCTGTTGAACTTTGCTATTATTGCTGGGTGAGTTTATGTCTCATCCTTGTTTTGATTTGCATCTCTCTAATGAGTAAAGATTGCAAGCAATTCCTCTTCTGTTTGTTGGCCACCAACATTGTAAAGATTGCAAGAAATTCCTCATGTGTTTGCTGGCCACCAGTATATTGTCTTTACTGAAGTGTCTGTTCATGTCTCTTGCCCATTTTTGAATCGGATTGTTTGTCTTTTTGGTGTTGAGGTATTGATGTTTTCTATAGATTTTGGAGAAAAATCCTTTGTCAGATATGTCATAGGCAAATATTTTCTTCCAATCTGTAGGTTCTCTTTTTACTCTTTTGACCAAATCTTTTGGTGTGCATAAGAATTTAATTTTTAAAAGGTCCCAGTCTTCTAGCTTCTCTTTTATCTCCTGTGCAGTCTAGGTTATGTTTGATAGTCTATTTATGCCATAAATTAGGGTCCCTAGATTTGCCCCTATTTTATCTTTGATGAATTTTATAGTTTGGGGTTTTACATGTAAGTGTTTGATCCAGCTTGAGTTTGTTTTTTTGTATGGGGTGAAGTATGGGTCTCATTTCATTTTTTTGTAAGTGGATATCCAATTTTGCCAGAACCATTTGTTAAAGAGGCTATCTCTTTCCCATTTAGTGGGTTTTGGCCCTTTGTCAAAGATTAGCTATCTATAGATGGATGGGTCTATTTCTGGACTTTTGCTTCTGTTCCAGTGCTCTATCTGTCTATCATTGTACCAATACCATGCTGTTTTGAATACTGTGGCTGTATAGTAGTTCTTAAGATCTGGAAGTGTGAGATCTCCCTCTTTGTTCTTCTTCTTCAGTAGTGCTTTGCTTATCCTAGGTCTCTTTCCTTTGCATATGAAGTTAGTAATTGGTTTTTCCATGTTCTTAAAAAATATTGTTGGAATCTGGATTGATATTGTGTTAATTATGTAGATGGCTTTATTTTTTATTTTTTTTTTTTTATTAGG
>NW_006921916.1:833366-839041 GCF_000298275.1 Orycteropus afer afer
TTTTTTTTTTTTTTGTGACACTTTTCCTTTTCAATTTGTCATTCTTGGCATAGTAGACCATATAATTATCTGATTCGTAATGGCCAATACCAGTCCATTTTAGCTGACTAATGCCTAGGCTATTGATCTTTATGCATTCCATTTCATTTTTGGCAACTTCTAATTTTCCTAGATTTATATTCCATACAGTCCATGTTCTGATTATTGGATGTTTATGGCCGTTTCTTCTCATTTGGAGTTGTGCCACATCAGTAAATGAAGGTCCAGAAAGGTTTATTTCATCCATATCATTAGGTAGACTCTACTTTGGAGAGGCAGCTCTTTCTCAGTCACATTTTGAGCACCTTCCAATCTGAGGGGCTTATATTCTGGCAGTATATCAGACAGTGTTCCCCTCCTATTCATATGATTTTCAGTGGCCAATATTTTTCAGAATTTTCCTGGTCACATCCTTCTCCCTAGCCTGTCTTAGTCTGCAAGTTCCACTGAAACCTGTGCACCATAGGTGACACTGCTGGCATTGGAAATACTGGTGGCATAGCTTTCAGCATCATAGCAACATGCAAGCCACAACAGTACGACAAACTGACAGATGAGTTGTGGAGTGGAAAAGGTACTATTGGTAATTTGGGACTAGGGGGCTATAGAAGAAGCCAGCTAACCCTCCTCCTCTGAGGCCTGGGCTGCTGAGCTTTTCCAAACAGCTGTTAGTGTTCAGGCTCTTGGTCTCAGATTCTAAGCTCCCCAAGACCAGAAGTGCATTGCTCTTTTCCGTGGGGTCCTTCCCAGCCTGTGGAGCCTCAGCAGGTGGCTAGGACTGTGGAGGTGGTGGCTGCTGGGTACGTGTGCACAAGCAGCAAGCCCTACCAATTGTCTTGACTCCTGGCCTGTCAGGTTGCCTTAGCTCCAGAGCCACTAAGTGTGCCTCTAGTCTAGTTGCCAGCCTGCAGGTCCACTTGAGTGCCAGGCCCAAAGGCAGAGCCTTGTTGTCCAGAGCACAACAGTGCTGGGGAGACAGTAGGTCTGAGGCCCTAGGCTCTGGGCTGCCTCCATGTCCTTCTCCTAGTATAATGTTGATTTTGCACAATGACCTGGTCTTTGGAACCTAACTATGTCAGTAAGTGAGGAATGGGTATAGTTTGTTATTTGTGTGTCTTTCAGAAGACTTTTTTTTTTTTTTTTAAGTGAAATCAAGTTATAGTCAGGAGCAGCTTTTTCAAACCTAGAGTGTTGGCACAGGAAGAACAAAGGTGAAAAAGAAAAAGGAACACAAGAAAAATGGAGTTTACATTCTCTTCTCACATACTCTTCCAACATGGGTCTAACACAAAATCAAAACTCAACATTCTTTAGGAGAAGCTAAACAACATTTCTTGTAAGTTAGTAGTAGTATCAGGAAATTCAAACAAATCAAGTGAGAGAATCTAAATGAAAAATTTCACCAGCAAAATAAACAACTGTTTTTATTGTTTGAAATGAGTACACATTAATGTACTCATTGTGTCGACTCGCTATGAGTGGAGTCGGACTCGTTGGCATATAACAACAATAACAACAAATAACTTTCAAAAGGTGCTCTGGTGGTATAGTGGATAAGTCATTTGGCTGCTAACCAGAAGGTCAGTGGTTCAAACCCACAAGCTGCTCTGTGAAAGGATGATGAGACAATCTATTTCCTTAAAGATTTACAGCTTCCAAAACCCAATGGGGGTCTTTATGAGTCGGAATCCACTCAATGGCCAAACTGAAAAACCAAACTCACTGCTATGAGTCGTTTCTAACTCATAGCAACCCCCTTTGGGTTTCCCAGGTGGTAAATCTTTACGGAAGTAGATTGCCCAATCTTCCTTCCATGGAGGGGCTAGTGGGTTTGAACTGGCAACCTTCTGTTAATCGTCAAATGCATCGATGGCAGGGAGGTTTTTTTTTTTTTTTTGCTAACTTTCAAACTAAAATAACTGAATTAACCATAGAGCAAGCTTTCTAGCTGCAGGAAACTAAGATCCCCAAGATAATCTACTTTGTTTCTACTATCAAGAGAAAGTGGTAGAACTTTTGGCCTTTTCCAATAAGAGGAAATTTATTTCCCCCTAAAGTTTAAGCTTAAGGAGCTCTGGTTACTAACTAGAAAGTTGGTGATTCAAACCTACCAGCTGTTCAATGGGAGGAAGATGAGGCAATCTACTCCCACAAAGATTGACAACCTTGGAAACCTGGGGGGAGGTCCCTATGAGTCAAAATTGACTCAGTGGCACTGGGTGTGGTTTTGGGGAAAGTTTAGGCTTATACAATTCAAAATTTCTCTGGATTATAGAGAAAGCCTAATAAATGTTGGCATGTTTCATGATCTCTGCTCTAGTCTAGATCATTTTAAGCAAATTAAGCAAACCATAAATTGGTGTTATTTTTTTCTGAAACCTGTTTCATTATGAAATAACATAGTATTTGTAAAATTATCTAGTAGATTTAAAATAAACTTTGTGGATGGAGGAATTTGGTATGGTGACTAGCACCAATAGTCCTAAATTTTTTCAGGATATTTCAACATCGGTCTCTGCTATCTGCTACCCTTCTGTCTGTCTTACTTGTTTTCTACACTCTCAACTCTTCACTATCTTCTAACTTGAGAAATTTACATCCTGCCTAATGTGCTCCTGTCAGTGAACTAAAAATGCCTGCATCTTCGTTTCCTTCCTTTATATATATATATATTTAATGATTTACAGGCATCCTCAGAGATATTGTGGGTTCAGTTCCAGACCACTGCAATAAACTGAACATTAAAATAAAGCAAGTCACATGAATTTTTGGTTTCCCAGTGCATATAAAAGTTATGTTTACTCTATACCATAGCTTATTAATAGCATTATGAAGAAATTTGAAATATTATGAGAATTATCAAAATGTGACACAGAAACATGAAGTAAGCACATGCTGTTAGAAAAAGGGCACCAACAGATTTGCTCGATGCAGGGTTATTACAAACTTTCAATTTGTAAAATAATGCAATATTTTGGAAGCACAATAAAATGAAATGCAATAAAATGAGGTACACTTGTGTAATCCTTAAAATTGTATTTTATCAGGTGTCTGTGGTTTAAGCCATATGCTTTTTACTGTCTGATATTGTCTTTAGAGTAAGTCTCCATAAAAACCAAACCAAACTCATTGCTGTCGAGTAGATTCCAACTCATAGCGACCCCTCTTTGGGTTTCTGAGGCAGTATCTTTACAGAAGTAGATTGCCCAGTCTGCTTTCTGAGGAGTGGCTGGTGGGTTTGAACCACCAGCCTTCTGGTTAGCAGTCAAGTGGCTTAGGCACTAAGAGCACCAGAGCTCCCAAGTCTCCATATTACATAAAAAATAACAATATAATAATAATAAATTATAATAATAACTGCCTCTGTCATTATATGTCCCAAGTTCTGAAAGATTAGTTTATTCAAAATGAAGCATACATAAATAAACTTTCAATTTGAAAAACAGTACTTTTGATTTGCTTTTTAAAAATGATATTAAAACCTGCCCTGGAGAGAACTAATGCAGCCATGAAAAAGCTCAAATGTTAGTTGGCTTTTGTTGCTCTAGACTAAACAAATAACTTACTTCCTAAGCCAAAATGATCTGTAGCTTCATGGGAAAAAAATTGGATTGGACTTGAAGGAAATTGGCATCTACACAGAGAACTAAGGATTCATTAAATTCTCAGTCACACCTGAGGCAAAGTGTGACCTGGACCTTCCTGATATCATAGTTTATTCACCTGTATACTTTTGGTCAATCACCCAGTAGTGGTGAATACTACCAAAGAATCTGCTTTTAATGAGTTTTACCTTCACCACAGATCTAGACACCACCAATTTTAACATATGTTCTGCCATCGTGCTCAATCTGTTCCTCCCAGAGTTGTACTATGGAGGTGCTTAATATAGTATCATGTCTTGACGTATCTCATCAACTTATGTTTGCAACAAGCATGATGATGATGGTGATGATGAAGATGATGAAGCAACCTCATCTATTTCTGTCCCCTCTTCTGCATTTTTAATTTTTGACTCCAAATGACAGAGACTAAGGAGCAAAGACCTCAACTGTTTCTGCTTAACAGAGGTCAGGTGATTTGGCACTATGAGGTAAAGCTATCCAAGTTCTAGAGGGTGACTCTTTGGCTTAAGGTGTTATTTTAGCACATCTCCCTCAGGTAGATCCTGGGATCAGTCAGTTGCAGAAATGGCAAATGTGACATATACAGTTCTCTAAACTATGACAGGACAAGATAGGAAATAGACATTATGCTTGCCTTTAGGAATGTCTGAGTTTACTAGACAAAGATTTAATGTCATTTCTAAGAGTGAAGAATTTGGGGAACTTCCAGGAATATGTGGTTAATAGCATATTGGATGAAAGGAAGAATCTAACGTTCTATCTTAGTTTTTGTAAATATCTGTGAAAACCCATAATTTTCTGCTTTTTGAATCTTTACCTGAGACAAAGGTTTGTTGTTGTTAGCTGCCACAGAGTTAGCCCCCAACTCATAGTGAACCCATGCACAATGGGATCGGACTGTTGTAATCAACACTGTTTTAATTGGCTGATATTTCAGAAGTTGATCACCAGTCCTTTCTTCCTAATCTTAGTCTGAATACTCAATTGAAACCTGCTCAGCACGATAGCAATATGCAATCTACCACTGATAGATGGTTGGGAATTGAAGCTCAGGTATACCACTGAAGGTGAGAATTCTACCACTGAACCACCACTGCCCTGGGAAAAAGTTATCCAAATTTTTATTTAAACAGTTTTAAAAAGGATAAAACTCTGAACTTCCTTAACTTTCTCTGAGTTGGGACTGTCACAAACCCTAATTGCAAATATGAAGTTGCTGTCCAGGCTTAAACATGGACGTGAACCAATGAGAAGTTCAGGGTGTTTGCATTATCTGCCCAAGCCCACAGCATTGATTTAGCCTGCTTGAAACACTCTGTTTAGTCTGAATGTTAGTTTTCTTCTACTCAGCCAAGGGTTAACTTCCTTTTCTTTTATATGACTGGCACTAAATGGCCTGGGTTTTTATTATTTATTTATTTATTTTTCCTTTTAGCGATAAATCTAATTGGGTCCCAGTTCTGAAAACAACCTCTACTTTGGCATTTATCCCAAGAGAGATGGAGTGTGGTATGGAGATCAAGCAAAGGGTGATAAATTGAGGAATTATGGATCATACCTTCAACTCTGTTACTTTAATTGCTTTTGGCATCACTCTGAAGGAAGACTAATCCAGCAATGGCCAAGCACTTAACAAAATAAAGAACTGAGGCCATGAAAAACAAGAATAGGTGAGCTCTGGTTGAATCATGGGCTATGCCAGCTTCCTCAGGCACTAGGAATGGAATAAGTGGAAGTGATGTAGCCATGGGGATGTCAAGCAAAGCAGTCCTGGCTCTGATGCAGGGTGTAAATGGGGTGATACCAATGACTGAGTGGGTTGTTTGGGTGAATGAGCAGTCTCAGACTTATTTGGACTGCAGCATAGGGTCAGCAAAGCAGACAGAGTGGCCCTGGGGCAGTACAGAAGTGGCTGAAAATATTCTGATAGTTCCTCAAGGGCCTCTCAGTTTGTACAAAGAGTTGCAGAGGACATGGACCTTGACCATGGTGGAGCTGTAAACATTTCAC
>NW_006921916.1:839146-844547 GCF_000298275.1 Orycteropus afer afer
TTTAAACCAAGAGGGATAACTGATATGAATTAGTGAAGTTTAGTTCTCTGCAACCAGCAGAAAGGTAGGGATTAGAAAGGATCCTCTGAGTAAAGCAGCATGATGATCTTTTAGGACTGTTTTGAGGATAATTCCAATGTATTGGTAGGAAAAGAGGCCACATTGAGAAATGAATTATGAGCATGGACCTGGAGACACTGTGTGTAGTTGACTCTGACAATCGAAGGTGAGGAAAAGAATGAAATTCGAAAATAGATATAATAGGACTTACCAAGTCAAGGATATAAGTGGTTAGGTTAGGAATAAAGTCAACAAAGAGAGAAAAGAAGACATAAAAAAAGAGAGTTACCTCGAAAAAGGTATGGGATGAAGTGGACAGGCAGGTAGGTTGGTCATTTTTGAGTAGGAAAGATATCTAGATTATGTCCTCAGACAGGAAGAAAATAGGTAAAAATGGTTATATTGGTCTATATCTAAAGAGGAATGAGAGGTTAAAGGAAATAATGGTTGATGATATTTCTGGCATAGAAAAGTTACAGCATCTCAACAAGACACTAGGAGGAGCTCTGGTAGCGTAGTGCCTAAGGCACTTGACTGCTAACCAGAAGGTTGTCGGTTCAAGCCCAACAGCCACTCCTTGGAAGGAAGATGGGTCAATCTACTTCCATAGTGATACTACCTCAGAATCCCAAAGAGGGGTCGCTATGAGTCAGGTCCTACTTGGCGGCACATAACAACAACAACCACAACCAGACATTATTGCATGGTAACTAAATCTCTAGGGTGACTATTTCTGACTGCTCTCTTCTTCCTAACTTCTAAGATCAGGACATTTTATAAAAAGTCTCAGAAATTCCTTTTTTTAGTCTCTTGTTCTCTGGTTCAACCTTCCCTTTTTTCCTAGGTCTCCTCTGCCCTGTTCCACAGATTCATATCTGGTCTCCATTGCTGTGCATGGAGTCTTCACATTGGTTGTCTGTTGTGTTCTAGCTTGACAATTCCCTGATGCACGAACTTCATAACAAAGGTAGTGGACAAGGGGCATCACACTGTATGTTCTAGGTTTCTAGACTATTGTATCTTGAGACTCCACTTACATCATAAAGGAAGAGGCATAGGAAAACGTTTTTATTTCTTCATATATGTACTCTTCTCTTTGGTCTCCCCATATTGTTAGCATAACCTAGTAACTGTTGACCATTTGGAACCCTGTAGGGAATATAAAGGGAGCTCTGGTAGCTTAGTGCCTAAGGCACTTGACTGCTAACCAGAAGGCTGGCGGTTCAAACCCACCAGCCACTCCTCGGAAGGAAGATGGGGCAATCTATTTCCGTAGTGATACTGCCTCGGAAACCCAAGGAGGGGTCACTATGAGTCGAGGCTGATTCGACGGCACATGACAACAACAACAACAACAACACATTAATGTAAAGGGAAGGATGGGTGAAAAGTAAAATCTTTTTGTAATACTTAAAAATTATTTTCTATATAGGTTTTATAAAACATTTTTAAGACTGGGTTTTAAGGAAAGGGCATTAATATTTACATAGTGATAGCAAAGATGAAAGGATTTTAAAAGATTATATGCCTTAAATAACATCAAATTTCAGGTCTCCAGAAAAAGCATTTAAGATTGTATTTTCTACTAAAGCTGTAAGGAGCCCTAGTGGTGCAGTGAGTAAGTACTCAGCTGCAGCAGAAAGATGGGCAGTTAGAATCCACCAGGCACTCTGTGGGAGAAAAATATGGTTGTCTATTCTGGTAAAGATCACCACCTTAGAAATCCCGTGAGCCAGTTTTCTGTCCTATCGAATGGCTATGAATCAGAATCTATCCTATAGCAACCTCTTAAAAAAAAAAAAAAAAAAAAATTAAATTTTTTTTTTGCTTTGCAAGTAGTCACTAGATGGCATAACAAGGTCATATATAAAGAGAGAGACTTAGGTGTTAGTGTAAAACCACTAGCAAAAGACTCATGCAGAAAACAATAAATGTAATTGTGATGACTAATTCATAAAAGTGCCATTAGAGGTTAAATTTATAAATGTTACAATGGTCAATTTTTATTTACAAAATAAAAATTTTGTATTATACATTGAAAATACTGTTTCCTTACAAATCCAGGCTCTTGTTCATATATTTTGCTAGCTTTTCCTACCTTCTTCTTTTTTTTAATGATTTTATTTATTTTGCATTTCATATATTAACCAGTTTCACATTCTCACAGGATCAATAACTGTAATAGCTACCTCCTAAGTCTGAAAATGTCAAGACAGTCATAGCTGCAACTAGATGTAAAATAAAATTGTACAATTTGTCCTGAATTTTATTTTTTCTTAAAGTATTGCATGATTAAGAAAAAAGGCTCATTGCTGAGGAACAGAAAGGTTTTGCTTCTTCATGTCTCAAATTAATCATTACACTTACCTCACAAGGTGAACAAGGCCTCTTTAATAATTATTACACATACAAAAATCCTTTATGATACATAAATATTTTGTTACATAGGGTACAAAGATACTTTCACTTTTTGGTTAGTTTGAAAGTTTGGAAAGAATGAGGATGAGTGGTGGATAAGCCACACACTGTTGAGATAAAGCAAGATGGGGAGAGGACTTTCTGACTGTTGTGGGCCCATCTCTGGAGAAGAAAATGGAGGACACTGATTTCAAATATAAAAGAAAACACTACATATTTATTGAGTTTGTTGTGGTTGTTCAGCCTGAAAGTAGGTGGTGGTAGTGTTATCAGGGCAGAACTGGCTGCAGAACAGAGTCCTCAATGGAACAGGTGGATATATAGAGAAGATATGGGGAGGGGACCAGGAATGATGAGCCATTAGTAGTCAGAACCTGTTGCTGTGGACACCAATGTGAGAATAAACTATACACCTATACACTCACATATACAAAGTTTAATGTCCTAATTCTTGCCAGAAAACATGCAAAATTAAATCTCATTTCTTTGAGTTTGAGCTATGGAAGCAAGTTTGGATGGGAGTTAAACTGCCTTTTTTTTTTTTTTTTTCTTTTTTTCTTTGTGGTGTTGATGGAAATGTGGCTCTTGCTCCATGCAAGCACACACTGCCAACTGTGGGGGGTGTGCAAGTACACGTTGTTGACCACATAGGTGGCAGAGGTGGTGTCTCTGCTCCACAGTATTAAAAAAAAATGGAGATGGGTAGAAGAATTTTTTTTTTTTTTAATCATAAGGGGTAAGAGAAGAAGGAAGAAGTATGAAGAGAGAGAGTGAGAGAAATAAGCATAGTATGTGTGCAAGCACTAGCTGCCAAACAAACACTGCTGCAGTGGAACTGAGGTACACACTCCACAGGAGCATGCATCGCTGACTGCGTGGGATGGGAGCACGTGTTGCTGGTTCGGAGAGAGTGGAAGTTGGGGCACTCATTCTGCAGGATCAAAAAAAAAAAGAGAGAGCGAGGGAAATGGAGAAGGAAGAAGAAAAACATGGTAGGAGGAGAGGAAAGAATTGAGAAGAAAGGAAAAAAAGAGAGAGAAAAAAGAAAAATGTGGCACAGTACTGATACAAGCATTAGCCACTAAACATGTCTGCAATTATAATGCAGAGTTTGCTCTGTGGGAGTATGCACTGCTGACCATGGAGGCACAGGGGTGGGTGCTGCTGACCAAGGAGGCAGCCAGTGTGGGGCACACACTCTACAGGATCGAGAGAAAGGGATGTGAAGAGGAAGAAAAAATAGAGGAGTGCAGAAAAGGGAAAAGCTAAGAACAAAGAAAAGTACAGAACTGGCAGTTTGGCTGCCAGGTGGGTGGAGGTGGAGATGTCATAACTGGTCACTAAGAAGTTATGCAAAGTAGGAGGGGAGATCACACCTCTCTAGTCACCAGTCATTCATATGGGTACCATAGTTCTAGGTGAGAACATCCAGTTATTTGGCTCCTGCCCTGTTTGGACACTGCTTGAAATAATTCAAAATGGCCATACGTACCACACTAGATGACAGTCCTCCACTCCATGTATCTCCTTGTTCTGTGTTTTCATCCAGTCTCTTCTTCAAATCAGTATATGATCCACTTCTTTATCCTTTCCTTTGAAGCTCTGGGTTACAGATTGTCATCCATGTCTGTTTCAGTTAGTTTCTTGGGTCTTTGTTGCAGAGGGTCTGCACAGCATATCCAACTAGTCCGCCATCTTGGCCATCATTCTCTTTTACTTTCTTGCAGTAGTGCTTTATAGTTTCCATTGTATAAGTCTTTCTCCATCTTTAGTTAAGTTTATTCCTACATATTTTATCTTTTTGGAGGCTATTGTAAGTTATATTGTTTTCTTAATTCCTTTTATTGGGAGTTTTCCTTGTTAGTGTAAAGGAACTCAGCTCATTTTTGTGTGTTGATCTTGTACCCTGCTACCTTGCTAAATTTTTCATTTAGATCCAGTAGCTTTCTTGTGGAATCTCTGGGACTGCTGTAAACAGGATCATGTCATCTGCAAACAAGAATAGTTTTACTTCTTCCTTTCCAATATGGATACTCTTTATTTCCATTTTGTGTCTTATTGCTCTTACTGGACCTCCAATGCAATATTGAATAATAGTAATGAAAATAATAGTAGAAAAATGAGTCATTGTCTCATTCCCATTCTCAGGGGGAAGGCTCTTAGTCTTTCTACATTGAGAATAATGTTGGCAGTTGGATATGCATGTTGTTGTTGTTGTTATGTGCTGTCAAGTCGGACCTGACTCATAGCAACCCCTCCTTGGGTTTCTGAGGCAGTATCACTATGGAAGTAGATTGCCCCATCTTCCTACTGAGGAGTGGCTAGTAAATAATTAAATACTCCAAATGTTCCAAGTGCAGCTTTAGATTTATATATTTGTCTAGATTTAACTTATATATTTATCCTTAAAAACCTCTTTTTACTTATAATTTTAAAAAAATGAAATGTTAGTGTCTCTAACCTTCCTGCTTTATATTTCCAACTTAAATCTCTGATTTCTAAACAATTATTTCTCATATGTATTAATCAAGAAGTCTTCTAATGATTAAATTTCTTATGAAACAAGGAATTTTTTTTTTTTTTTCCCTGTAACTTCTGAGTGCCTTGCTGTGGTGTAGTAAATCACCTGATATGACTTTTCTAGCCATGAGTCTTTGTAAACTCCATGGTGAAATTTGCCGTGAGCAACTGAGGAACTCCTGATTGTTAAAGTTATCCACCTAAGGTATTTCTGTTGTGAGTGGCACAAAGCAATGTTCTGGGATGTTTGCTCTCTCTCAGGTGTTTAGAATTCTATTATGATTGATTAGTTTGGTCACTTTGCCAGGTTCAAGAGGAGCCCTCATAGAGGCAGAAGGAGTCTCTCTGACAGCTGGCTGAAAAAGACATGCTCCTGGAGACACAAACTGCTGAGAGACACCAA
>NW_006921916.1:844647-861723 GCF_000298275.1 Orycteropus afer afer
CATAGCAACCCCTCCTTGGGTTTCTGAGGCAGTATCACTATGGAAGTAGATTGCCCCATCTTCCTTCCAAGGAGTGACTGGTGGGTTTGAACCACAGCCTTCTGGTTAGCAGTCAAGTGCCTTGGCACTACGCTACAGAGCTCCCATATACGACCTTAAATTATGCTGAGAAATTTCCCTTGTATTCCTAATTTAAACAGTGCTCTGGTGGCATTGTGGTTAAAGCATGGGACTACTAATCAAAAGGTCATTGGTTCAAACACACCAGCTGCTCCACAGGAGAAAGATGAGGCAGTTTGTTTCTGTAAAGATTTACAGCCTTGGAAAGTCTATGGGATAGTTCCTTTGTCTTTTGTGTTGGAATAGATTCAGTGGTGGTGATTTTGTTTTTTATAGTCCTATGTTGCTGAGACTTCTTACTAGGAAAGAATGATGGATTTTATGAAATGCCTTTTTGCATTCTTTTCCTTTAATTTATGTGGTGAATTACTTTGATTGATTTTCTTATGTTGAATCACTCTTGCATTCCTGGTATTGATCTTACCTATTAATGATGTATTATTTTATCAATATGCTGTTGAATTCTGTTGGCAAAAATTTTGGTGAGAATTTTTGCATCTATATTCATGAGAAATATTCATGAGGAATATTGATCTGTAATTTTCTTTTTTTGTAATGTCTTTACCTGTTTTTTTTTTTTTTTTTGTATCAAGATGATGCTATCTGCAGAGAAAGAATCAGGGAGCATTCCTTCTTTTTTTGTTCTAGAAGTGTTTGAATAGAATTTGTTTCAACTCTTCTCTGAATATTTTGTAGAATTCCCCAGTGAAGCTATCTGGGCTGGACTTTTTCTTTGGAGGTGGGGTGAGGGGAAGGAATGGGATAAGAGTGGGTTTTGATGACTTCTCTTTAGTTATGGGTCTGTTTATATTTTCTACCTCTGTATCAGGTTAGGGAGGAGCTCTTGTGACATAGTGCCTAATGCATTTGACTGCTAAACAGAAGGTTGGTGGTTCAAGCCCATCAACCACTCCACGGAAAGAAGACTGGATGATCTACTTCCCGAAAGGTTTACTGCCTCAGAAACCCAAAGGGGTGTCACTATGAGTCAGAATCACTTGATGGCAGTGAATTTGGATTTTTGTTTTTGGTATTAGGTTAGGCAGGTAGTGTGTTTCTAGAAGTTTGTCCATTTCTTCTAGGTTTTTAAATTGCTTAGAGTACAATTTTGTCATAATATTCTATTATGATCCCTTTTATCTCAGTTGGATCTGTTGTAATATCATCCATTTCATTTCTTATTTTGGTTATTTACATCTTCTCACTGTTTTCTTTGGTCAGTTTGACCAGTTTGTCAATTTTATTGATCTTCTCAAAGAACCAATTTCTAGTTTTGTTGATCTTTTCTACGTTTTCCTGTTTTCTATTTCATTTTTTCCTGCTCTGATCTTTATTATTTCCTTTCTTCTGGTAGCTTTGCTTCTTTTGTTCTTCCTTTTCTATTTGTTCAAGTTGTCAGGTTAAGTTATTGATTTTAGATCTTTCTTCATTTTTAGTGTATGTGTTTATAAACTTATAAATTTTCCTCAGAACACTATTTTTGCTATGTCACAAAAGTTTTGGTATGTTGTGTTGTCATTCTTGTTTGATTCTAAGTATTTTTAATTTCATTTTTGATTTCTTCTATGACCCGATGGTATTTTCAGTAATGTGTTATTTTGTTTCCATATATTTAATTTATTTTCTCTTTTCTTTCAGTTATTGATTTCTAGTTTTATAACATTATGGTCAATGAAGATGCTTTGTATATTTTCAATGTTTTTAAATTTATTTAGGATTGCTTTGGAACCTAAAACATGGTCTATTCTGGAGATGTTCCATGTGTATAGCAGAAGAATGCATATTGTGCGTCTGTTGGATGGTGTGCCTGTGAGGTTGAGTTGATGAAATATTTATGATTGTTATGTTTTCTTGGTGAATTGACCCTTTAATAATTATATAATGTCTTTCTTTGTCTGTTACAACAAATTTTGACTTAAAGTCTATGTTGCCAGAAATTAATATTGCCGCTTGTGATTGTTAAGAATGTGTATCAACTTGTCTGGGCAATGATTCTCAGTGGTTTAGCAGTTATGATGTAGTCATTCCTTGTGATGAGATCTGATATAATCTAATCACCTCCATGATGAAATCTACTGTGAGCTGCCAATCATTTGAAAGGAAATTTCCTCAGGGTGTGACCTGCTTCCTGGCAAAGATCTTTGGCTTTTTGCTTATGCTGAATCCTATATCGACTCATCATCATCTGGACTTGAACCAGGGGCCTACCATATTGCCTACCAACTTTGGGATTGTTGTCTTTACAGCCTGTGAGCCAAGAAGCAAGACCTACTGATCTGGGATTAGTCAGCCTCTGAAGCCAGAAGCTTGCTGTATTGACTGCCATTCTTGAGTTCATCAGCCCCTGCAGCTACATGAGTTGGGAGAAACTATCAAGACTTCTGACCTACAAATTTGGGACTTGCTAGACTCTATAACTGTGTGAACCATTTTCTTGAGATACATTTCTCTCTCTCTCTCTCTCCCCACTACACTGACTTTGCTTCTCTAGAGAAGCCAGCCTAAGACACCACTCCTGGTTTCTTTTGGTTATTGTTTGTTATATTTTTTCCATCCTTTGATTTTTAACCTATTTATATCTTTGTATCTTTCTTGTAGGCAACATATTAATGGGTCATTTTTCCTTTTTTTTTTTTCAAATGCATTCCACTACTCTCTGCCTCTGGACTGGTGCATTTAATCTATTTACATTCAATGTGATTATCAGTAGGTATGAATTCACCACTGCCATTTTGTTGGATTTTTTCCCCCCAGCTATTTCAATGGTTTCTTTGTTCTTAATTTTCTGTGCTGAGTTTTTTTTTTTTTTTTTAAGTTTATTTTTTAAATATATTGATTTTCTTTTCCTCTCATTTTGCAATGAACAATTCTGAATAAGGCAATAAACTTTGTAGTTTATATTGGGTAAATGTTCACTGTACATAGCTGCTTTAATTTATTTGCTCTTACTCTGAATTGTTTTTTCTCTCTTTTTCTTCTTTAATGAAATAATGTGTCTAAAAGCTTCTAAAAACCAATGAAACTCACTGCCATCAAGTCAATCTCTAATCATAATTACCCCTCCTTGGGAGATTCGATGTGGCCAGGATCAGACTCGGTCACAGTTACCAAAAAAGAAGGTACCAAATCATAATAAAGAATGAATGTCAGAGTTTATGAAAATGCCTAGCATCTGTGCTTATAAGTATTAATGAAGTTATAAGTCTGCAGATATAATGTCAGAATGTTATGGGTCTAGACAGTCCTCAGAACTCAGTTTCAGTGTGAAATCAACTCAGTGGTAGCCTTAGGCCTTACCCTATGAATACACATTTGTTAATCTTCAAGGCACAGCTAGCAGCTAAGTTTTCATTAATTGGCACTAAGAAGACTTGGTTTCTGAGTGAGTCCTGTGTGTAGGAGCCAAACAATATACAACAGTTTCAGAGTCCCTGTAACAAGAAATAGTAGAGATGGGTCTTGGAGGGTAAAACTTTTGTACAGAAAAGGAATAGTAACCTCTAGGAAACACATCTCAATAGCTAGAAATGTCTTTCCTAACAAGGCAGCACACATGGAAAAGAAAGAAAAAATTTATTGAGTTGTTTTGATGGATAGATTTACTTGCCCTTTAAAATGATTATTAGACTCAGTTTGTAGTTAGTTTGTACACAATTATAAACTTGTCAGATCATTCCCCAAAAGTGTAGGTATTAGGTGTGCATGCTTTACTGAATGTTTGTCTTTATTTTAAAAATAAATAATCCAAAAAACCTGCTGCCATCGTATCAATTCCAACTCATAACAACCCTATAGAACAGAGTAGAACTGTCTCATAGGATTTCCAAAGCTGTAAATCTATGGAAGCAGACTGCCTTACCTTTCTCTTGTGGAGCTGCTGGTGAGTTCAAACCACCAATCTCTTGGCTAGCAGTCCAATGCTTTAACCACTGGGCCACCAGAGCTCCTGTATGTCTTTATAGGGTGGCTTGATTTAGGGTAGTTTAATGTCAAAGTGTAACTATTTTGAGAATTTTCTTCTTTTCAGAAAGTAATTGGTAACTGTCAGGAATGTGATTATTTTGAGTGGAAAATGATATTATCTATTTCCTTACATTAATGAAATATAAGTTAGTGGAATGTTTCCAAGATACTTCATTTTCTTAACAAATTGTCTCCTAAAACTGTTAGGTAATTGTGCAAATCACAGTGACTGAGATGGTGGGAAAATGCTGCTCTCTTGTTTCAATTATTTTGCAAGTTCAGAAATAAAATGCTGTAATTCTGACACCTTTCCATTTTAATATGAAACAATAAAGGTATAATAACAATTGCTCATGTTCTCAAATTAGACTGAAAAAAATATTAGTTGTCATTCTGTGGATGTGAAATATTTAGATCTCAGCATTTTCATCAAAATTTCTCAGAAAGGAAAAAAAATCCATTTTATTGCTTTTAAATAACTCTGTCATAAGACTTCACCTGTGTTAATGTGAATCTCATGTATGTGTATACAAAGAAAAGGTATCATGTAATGCTGATATATGTAGGATGAGGAAGCTCTAACTTCAAAGACATGCCCACCCCATGAGATACGGTTAAAAGTGGGATCCTGTGTCTATTGTTTTTATATATGTTTATGATGCAGCTAGGACTAAGCCATGCATAGTATTACAGTACCAGGATGTTAGAAAATTAGACAAAGGTTTTCAAAGACTTGCTTTCAGAAGTTGGAGAATGTTTGTATATTACTAGGATGGATACCTCTGATTCACCTAGGACATTCATTAATAGCTTTCCCATGCCTAGTTCTAATCAAACCCACCAGCGACTCCTCAGAAGGAAGATGGGGAAATCTACTTCTGTAGTGATACTGCCTCGGAAACCCAAGGAGGGGTCACTATGAGTCGGGTCTGACTCGATGGCACATAACAACAACAACAACAACAACAACAACAAGTTCTAATCTATCATGTCAGAACTTTTAGATGTCCCTCAGGGAAGCTGTACCTTTCATAAGTACCTTTGGAACATTCTGAAGGGCAAGCCAGTTTTGAAGCTGTTAATCTTGTCCAAAAACCAAACCAAACTCATTGCCATCAAGTTGATTCCAACTCATAGTGACCTCTTTTGAGTTTCTGAGGTGGTAAATCTTTACAGAAGTAGATTGCTCAGTCTTCCTTCCATGGAGTAACTGGTGGGTTTGAACGTCCAGCCTTCTGGTTAGCAGTCAAATCCCTTAAGCACTATACCTTCAGAGCTCCTTATTCTTGTCCTGTTCTTTCTATTATGTAGGAGAGGACATGAGACACAGCTAGGACTAAGCCATGCATGGTATTACAATACTAGGCTGTTAGAAAATGAGACAAGGGTTTTCAAAGACATGTTAAGCTCATATAGCTATTCCTTGACTACTCTTTTTCCTGGCCCCCCACCTGTTACTGGGCAGCAGAGATCTAGTTGCAACTGCCTCATGCTTCAACTTTTCTTTCTGCCTAGTCCTGTTCTGCTTACTCCCTAGAGTTCAGATCTTGTGACACTTCTCCAGTGAACCGCCTGCACACAAATCTCCTTCTGAGAACAGGTTTCTTGGGAAGCCCAACTTAAGACAGAGTAAAGCAAGGTTAGTTAGGAGAGACACAAGATTCTTCTTTGCTCAAGCATTTCCCAGTGTTTTTCTCCAGCACTCAATCAATGATGTTGATCTCACATTTTCTTAATTCTCAGCATTTGAAGAAAATATTAATGGAAAGGAAATTAAGAAGAGAGGAAGGTGAAGAAACACCAAGGGCAGCCTGTTTTTCACCATCTCCTTTCCAGTAATAAGTGCCTGCCTTATCTAGCTTTATTATGCCTTCCTTCCTAATCTTAAAGCAATCAATAGTAATGGCAAAAATGTCATAGTTTAACAAGAATCTTATGTGTTACACTATAATTATTATTTGTATTAAGATTATAATTCTCAGATATTCATAAGAATTTCAGTGGCCAATTCTTTCAGAAGTAGATCGCCTTGTCTGTCTTTTCTTCAGAGAAAAGGGGGAAGACCCTCAATGAGATCAATTGACATAGTGCCTATGATGATGGTCTCAGGTGTAGCAGGGATTGTGTGGGTGGCACAGGACCAGGTAGTGTGTCATTCTGTTGTACATAGGGCCACTATCAGGCAGAATCAACTTGACAGTGCCTAACAACAACATTCTCAGATATAGAATTTGTCAGTTCTGATTTGTATTTTATGCCTAGCAACTCTAATAAAATGGCTCTGAGTTGTCAATACAAAAATTTCAACCCTTCTACAGATAATCAATACATGTTTGGAGAATGGCTTAATGAAAAATTGTGTTTGGTAACATTCATAGAAAACAAAAATCATAAAATATTGGAAATTTTTCTAGCCATTAAATTTCTCAAAATATAAATAGTATGAAAAAAATCTTAATTCCATTAGTCAGTCAGAAGAGATATCTGAAGTAGCTTTTCTTAGAAATTGTTTGTTGTGTCTCTTTGAAGACTAAGATGTGCCTGACCCAAGTTGTGGTATTTTCAATAGCCTCGTATGCATGTAAGAGCTGAACAATGAATAAGGAAGACTGAAGATGAGTTGATGCTTTTGAGTTGTGGTAGTGGTGAAGAATGCTGAAAGTACTGTGGACTGCTAAAAGAACTAATAAATCTGTCCTGGATGAAGTGCAGCCAGAATGCTCCTTGGAAGTGAGAATGGTCAGACTTCATCTCACCTACTTTGGACATCTTGTAAGAAGGGACCATTCTCTGGAGAAAGGTATCATGCCTGGTAAAATGGAGGGGAAACAAAAGAGGGGAAGACCCTCAACAAGATGGATTGACATGGTGGCTTCAGCATTGGGCTCAAGTATAGGAGGGATTATGAGGCTGGCCCAGAACCAGGCAGTGTTTCATTCTGCTGTAAATAGGGGTCACTGTGGGTTAGTGACAACTTGACAGCACCTAACAATAACAACAACTTGATTTAGAAGAATGCTATGTATATCTAGGATTTATTTCCTATTATGATGTTATTCAATTAAAATTTTATTCAAAGCAAAAATAACACATGAACTATCACATGGAATTTGTAATTCTAGGTGATTTTTGGGAAAAATTATTCATTCATTTAGTTAGTTAACAAAATTTCACAATATGCTAACTCAGATTCTAGGATACAAGATAAATACAATTTGATTACTCCTACCTATTACTTAAAGTCTAGTGGAGAAAACAGTTATTTAAGCAGATAAATTCATTATCTCTTAAGTAAAATATCCTCCAACCTCATTATCATTATCAACATCATTATATTATTTACTGTGGAACTTGATATAAATAAGGACCAAAACTTTTTAATCATTCTTGGTTGACATAGTAATTGAAATCATAACCTTAATTTTATTATAATTAGTAATTTGAGTGACAAAGATATTGATGTCACTATTTTGAAGCTGTGCAACACTAGAAAAGCTATTATCTTTTGATCATAAAGATAAGAAAGGAAAATTTTGTCCACAAGTTGCTATAATATTCAATTTAAATATATATTAAATATATTTTTTCATAACAAAATTGTGTTTCTAAGTCTTTTGATTAGTAGGATACATTCATTAAAGCCACACTTGGAACTGAAATTTGAATTGATGGTTACTCATTGTTAGGGATTGAATTGTGTCCCCCAAACTTAAGGGTTGTAAATCCTAGTCTCTATGCCTGTGGTTATAATCCCATTCAGGAGTGGGTTGTATTTTTTATGTTAATAAAACAGGATTAGTGTAGAATTTGCCTTGAGTCAATCTCTTTTGAGACATCAAAGATATTAAAGAAGCCTATGAGTAACAGAGATGGGGAAGGGCAATGGCAAGCCACGGATGAATATAACCCAGGAGCAGAAATTAAAAGAGGCAAGGACATTCTTCCAGAATCAACCGAGAAAGAAAACCTTCCCCTAAAGCTGACACCCTGAATTCAAACTTCTAGCCTCCTGAACTGTCAAAAAAATAAATTTCTGCTTGTTAAGGCCACACTTTTATGATATTTCTGTTATAGTAGCAATAAATAACTAAGACTTCCACGAACCTTATTATGACCAAGCCACTGAGTATAACCTCAATGATTCTGCTATAATTAATTTGATCAGTGTATAAAATCTGTGCATCTTCTTATCAGAATAGGAAGATATCTGAGATACTTCCTCCTTGCAAAAGATATTTTTTTCAAGTAAGATGAGTTAATGATTTCAATGGATTAAATTGAAAAATTCAAATACTTATTCTTCTATAGTGTTGTAGTTTCCTAGTGATGCTGTAACAGAAATGCTGTAAGAGGGTGTCTTTAAAGAACAGATATTTATTATTTTTTTCACAATTCAGGAGGCTGAGTTCAAATTCACATCATAACTCTAGGAGAGACTCTTCATCTACTTCAGCTTCTGGGCAATCCTTGACATTTCTGGGCTTATAGCTGCATCTGTTTTATGAGTCTGTCTTTACATGGAGTCTTCATCTTTGCTAATATGTCTCTGTGTCTATTCTGATCTCTTTTATTACAGAAGTGATTGGGTTTAGGACCTACCCTACACTGATATCACCTCATTAACATAAAAACTCTATTTCAATATAAGATTATGTATAAAGATAAAGGGGTTGGGATTTCAACACTTACTTTTTGGGAAGGAATTCAATCCATGACACATAATAATAATAATAATAAAAACTTTAAAGGAAAGAAAATGAAGATAATATCACACAAAACACTTCACTCATCGGATTGTTATTAGTAGTAAGTGAAAAAAACCTACTGAAATTCCTGGCACTATGGTAGCTACTTAATAAATATTACTTACTTCCCTAAGTTTTAAAAGAATCAGGCATCATATCTGTTGGATGAAACAATTTTCTTTAACATCGAGCAGCTTTTAATAAAATATGTGGGTGATGGGGAGCATATCACAATGTTTTTGAGCCTCAATTTCTTAAACCTAAAATAGTGATAACATTACTTTTCTTAATAAGATGATAGACAAAATAAGAAATGAATTATGTTGTGTTACGAATGCAAAACACCACTTACATTTGAAAGAGTATAATTAAGACAGTGATAGTCTTACATTGAGTTGCTTTGAGTCAATGCCAAGTTCCTAAGAGGAGTATGTAACATTGATGGTCATGCATCAGAAGAAATGCCAATCCTACCCATAACCCATTTTCCTTCTGCTTCTTTTAGAGAATGCAGTGACAGACCATTCATGTGCTGCGTCCTTTCTGCATAGAGAATCTCTATATTAGCTCAATGTTGAGGAATCACCTTGATCAGTTCAGATTTCTGGAAGCAAAACTCTCCTAATCTTTCTCAGTCTCCATTCCTAGATGCTTTTATTAGGCTGATGAAAAGTTCTTCTTTTGTAATCCTTCAAAACAAAACAAAACAAAAAACTCACTGCACTCAAGTTGATTCCGACTCATAGTGACCCCCATTGGGTTTCCAAGGCTGTAAATCTTTATGGAAGCAGACTGCTTCATCATTCTTTCACAGAGTGGTTATTGTGTTATAACCACAGACATTTTGGCTCCTTTTTTGTACTCCTGTTGTTGTTGTTAGGTGCCATCGAGTCAGCTCTGACTCACAGTGACCCTATGTACAACAGAAGGAAACACTCCCTGGTCCTGCTCCAGCCTCACAATCCTTGCTATATCTACCCCATTGTTGCAGCCACTGTGTCAATCTATCTCATTGAGGGTCTTCCTCTTTTTCATAGAAGAAAATTTAAAAGAATTTTCTACTCTTGGAGAGAGAAAATTCCTTGATTACCTTCTCCAATGAACATTCTCTGACTTATAATTGTGTTCGCTATCTGCATTATTTCATATGTACTTCCTATGCCTGCCATATCACCACAAGTTTGTCAGTTTGTCACACTATAGTGGCTTGTAAGTTGCCAATTCAACAATTCATAAGTGTACAATTCAATGACATTGATTACCTTCAGTATGATATGCAACAATTACCACATCCGTTTCTGAGTTATTTCACCATCAGTAATATAAACTCAGTGCTCCCTAAGCAATGATTCCCCCTCTCCCCTCCCTCTCATCCTTGGTAATCTCTAATAAACTTTGGTCTCTATGTATTTGTTTATTTTGTATAAGTAGAATCACACAATATTTATCCTTTTGTGATTGACGTTTCACTAGGCCTAATATTTTCAAGATCTATTCAATGTTGTAGCATGTATCACGACTTAATTTTTCTTTGGGGCTGAGTAATATTCTGTTGTATGTATATGCCTCATTTTATTTATCTGTTCATATTTTAATAGACATTTAAGTTGTTACTATATTTTGGCTGTGCTGCAACAAACATTGATGTATAAATTTCTGTTTGTGTTCCTGCATTCAATTCTTTTCATATATACTTAGGATTGGGATTGCTACACTAGAGTTTGGGGTTAGGATTTATGTTTAAATTTACAGTTATGATTGTGGTTACATGTTAGTGTTAGGGTTAGGGTTAATCTAAGGTTAGGATTAGGATTTTCTATGACTAGAGTTAGCATAGAAGTTAAAGTTAGAATTAGTTTTAGGTTTACAGATTAGGGTTTAGATTACATCTAGGGTAAATGTTAGGGATAAGGCTAGGGCTAGGATTAGAGTTAGGGTTACATCTAGGGAATGGGTTAGGTTTATTGTTGGTAGATGCTGATGAGTTGGTTCCAAATAATAGAGATCCTGTGTACAAGGGAACAAAACACTGCCAGATCTTGCACCATCCTCACAATCATGGCTATGTTTAAGTCTGTTGTTGCAGCCACGGTGTCAATCTATCTTATTGAGGGTGTTCCTCTTTTTCACTGATCCTTTACTTTACCAATCATGATATCCTTCTCTTGGTACTGCCCTGTCCTGATAATATGTCCAAACTACATAAGACAATGTCTCACCATTCTCTTTTCTAATGAGCATTCTGGCTGTACTTCTTCCAAGATATATTTGTTCATTCTTCTGGCAGTCCATGGCATACTGAATATTCTTTGTCAACACCATAATTCCAATGTGTCAATTATTCTTTGATATTCCTTATTAATTGTCCAGATTTTGCATACATGTGAGGCAATTGAAAATACTATAGCTATGGTCAGGTGTAGCTTTGTCCTCAAAGTGCCATCTTTCTTTCTTTTTTTCTTTTTCTTTTTTACACTTTAAAGAAGCCTTTTTCAGCAAATGTGCTCAATACAAAACATTACTTAATTTCTTGACTACAGCTTCCATAGGTGTTGATTGTGGATAAGTGTTCATTGTAAATCCAAGTAAAATGAAATCCTTGACAACTTCAATACATTTGTTATTTACTGTGATTCTGATTTATCCAGTTCTGAAGATTTTTGTTTTCTTTGTGTTGAGGTGTAATCCATACTAATGGTTGCAGTCTTTGATGTTCATCAATAAGTGATTCAAGTACTCTTCACTGTCAGTAAGCAGGTTGTATTTGATTATGAGTTCCTCCAATCCTGATACTATGTTCTTGTTCATATAGTCTAGTTTCTTGAATTATTTCTTCAGTATACAGATTTAATAACTATGGTGAAAGGATAAAACCCTGATGCATAGTTTCCTGATTTTAAACCATGCAGTATCCCCTTGTTCTGTAAGAATGGCTGTATCTTGTCATATATAGGGTTGGCAGACAATGGGCCTATAAGTTCATGTGAATGATCAGAATTCCCAGGTGTATAGTAGAGCTGACAAGGGGCAAGGTTATGGTCATTGCTTGGTCACAGCCAGCTATCCAGAGGGACCAAGTAGTTGATCCTGCGGGCTTGGGACCATAGTCGCAGAACACATCAAGCTCAATTGGCATAACATACTATACAAAACATTGTTCCACCTACTACTTTGGCGAGTAGTGACTGGGACCTTAAAAGCTAGGAAGCTGCCATCTAGATGCAACAACGGGTCTCTCCTCGTCAAGAAGAAAGAAGAAAACCAAAATTAATGGAAACAATCAGTCCTAGCGACTGGTACACCATCCGATCTGCAACCTATACAACTATGAGACCAGAAGAACTAGATGGTGCCCAGCTACCACTGCCATCCACTTGGAATGGATGTAGAAGATCCTGCATAAAGAGGGAGAACAATGTGGAACAAAACTCAAAATTATTTGGAGGCAAAAAAAAAAAAAAAAAAAGAAGGTGGGGACCAGGTTTGCTGGTCCAATAGAGCCTGGTGTAACCACTGAGACTATGACCCCTAGCTGCTCTTCAGGTCTGGAATTGAACCCACACCTGTGGTTTCCAGCCAAACAAAGTACAGGCATGTGAGTTAAACATTTACCTTAAGTAGACACACGCCCTGGAGAGAACAATCATGGGAGAAGGAAGGGCTGCTTATGCACAGGGGAGATAGCTGAGGGTGCAGAAGAGTATGAAGGGATGGACACTGGGAGGAGGTAACTATGGGGAGGAAGAGGGAGGGGAGCTGCTGCATTGTAAATTTGGGTCAATGACATGAGACAAAGTATATGTGAACTGTTGTATGAAAAGTGAATTTACTCTGTAAATCTTCACCCAAATCCTAAAAAAAAAAAAAAAAAGAATGGCTGTATCTTGTTTCTGTATAAGGACAATTTAGTATTCTTGAATCCCCATTCTTTGCAACGTTAACCATAATTTGTTATGATCCACACAATTGAATGCCTTTCCTTAGTCAATAAATTTTCTGTTTTCAGCCAAGATCCATCTGACATTAGCAGTGACATCCTTCATTCCACATCCTCTTCTGAATCCAGCTTGGATTTCTGACAGTACCCTGTAGGTGCAATTGTTTTTGCATTATCTTCAACAAAATTTCAGTTGCATATGATATTAGTGATATTGTTCAATAATTTCCATATTCTGTTGTATCATTTTTCTTCAGAATGGGCATAAATATGAATCCATTCCAATTGGTTGACCAGGTAGTTTTCTTCCAAATTTCTCGACATAGTAAACAAGTGAGTGTTTCCTGCATTGAATCTGATATTGGAACATCTCAGTTTATTCAGTCAGTTCCTGGAGTCATGTTTTTCACCAATGCCTTCAATGTAGTTTACAATTATTCCTTCAATACCATTAGTTTTTGATCTTATGCTTTATCTTAAAATGATTGAATGTCAACTAATTCTTTTTGTACAGTAACTCTGAGCATCCCTTACATTTTCTTTTGATGCTTCCTGTGTCATTCAATATTTTGCACATCTAAAAAAAATCAGACAATACTGCCATTGAATCACATCCAACTCATAGCAACCCCTCCCTCCTTGGGTTTCCAAGGCAGTATAACTACAGAAGTAGATTGTCCAATCTACTTGAGGCTTGATTTTTTTCTTCAGTTTTTTTTCAATTTGAGAAATGCTGAGCAAGTATTCCTTTTTGTTTTTCTACCTTCAAGTCTTTGCACATGTCACTATAATAATTTACATTGTCTTCTCAAGCTGCCTTTTGAAATCTTCTGTTCAGCTCTTTAACTTCATCATTTCTTCCATTTGTGTTAGCTACTCTACATTTAATAGCAACTTTCAGAGTCTCTTCTGAAATCCATTTTCTTTTCTTTTTTTTTTTTTTTTTGTCTTTTTAATTGCCTGTTGCTTTCTTCATGTATGATGTGATGTCATCTCATAACTTGATTGCTCTTTGGTCATTAGTGTTTAATTGTCAAATATAATGCCAAAATGGACTCTTAATTCAGAAAGGATATACTCAAGGCTGTACTTTGGCCCTCATGGACTTGTTTTAAGTCATATGCTTGAATGTGCATATGAACAATTTTTAGTCTTTTACTCAGTAGGCTCATAGCCTTGTTTTGATGGATGATATTGACTTCTCCACTAGAAGTTATAAAAACTGAAATGGAAGATTTAAAGATAGATATCCAGACATTAATTTGCTGAAATGGACTGGTATTGACCATTTTGACTCAGACAGTCATATGGTCTACAATGTCAGGAAGGACAAATTGAAGAGGAATGGCTTTGCATACATTGTGAAGAAGAGAACTTCAAGATCTATCCCCGAAGTACAGTGTTGTCAGTGATAGAATAGTATCCATCCATCTACAAGGAATATGAGTTAAAATGACAGTTATTCAAATTTACATGCAAGGTACTATGCCAAAGATGAAGAAACTGAGAATTTTTACCAATTTCTGCAGTTCCAAATTGGCTAAATATGCAATCAAAATGTATTGATAATTACTAGTGATTGGAATACAAAAGTAGGAAACAAAGAGGAAGAATCAGTAGTTGGAAAATATGCTCTAGGTGATAGAAACAATGTAGAAATCACAGAATGTTGCAAAACTAACAACCTATTCATTGGAATTTTTTTTTTTCACCAACATAAATGATGAATATTCATGTGGGCCTCACCAGATGAAACACACAGAAACCAAAATGAGTACACCTGGAACTCTGGTAGCATAGTACCTAAGGCAATTGACTACTAACCAGAAGACTGGCAGTTCAAGCCCACCAACCACTCCTTGGAAGGAAGTTTGGACAATCTACTTCCATAGAGATACTGCCTCGGAAACCAAAGGAGGGGTTGCTATGAGTCCAATCAACTCGACTGTTTGAATTTTTTTTTTTTTAATAGAAAGAGATGATGGAGAAGGTGTATATATATACACACACACACATATACACATATATGAATATACTCACACATACACATTGCAATTAGGCTTTTAAAACTACAGAAGTTGGTAAAAATGTTCAATTTCTTTGTCTTTTGCATTAGTGGTTGTTGAATAAATTTGAAGAATAGTCATATTAACTGGTCTTTCTTGTAGGCTTATCTTATCACTGAAAGTGTTGTACTTCATGATAGACCTTGACATATCCTTTTTGACCACGAATGTGAAACCATTCCTCTTCATTCTTGGTATAAAAGACCATATGATTTTCTGATTCAAAATAACCAATGCCAGTCCATTTCAGATCACCAATTCCTAGAATAGTAATCTTTATGTGCTCTATTTCATTTTTAGTGACTTTCAATTTTACTAGATTCACACTTCATACATTCCACATTCAAATTATTAATGGATATCTGCAGCTGTTATTTTTCTCATTTTCAGTCTTGCCAGTTCAGTGAACAAAGCTCCCAAAAGCTTAACCCATCCATAACATTAAAGTCAACTCTGTTTGGAGAAAGCAGTACTTTCCCAGTCATATTTTGAGAGCCTTATAACTTCAGGGGCTCATCTTCCAGCACTATAACAGACAATGTTCTGCTACTATTCATAATGTTTTTACTGGACATTATTATTATTAAAGAAATAGATCTTGGAGCTAATTCCAAGATGGCAGAATAGGCAGAAAGACTGCACAGACCTTTTCAACAAAGAAAAGGGGACCAATTAACACAGACACAGAAGATAACCCTGGACCCCTGAGCCTTGAAGGGAAGGATATAGACGTGGACTAAACCTGAAGTAGCAGAAGAATTTGCATGAAAATACCATAAAAGGAGATATACAGAGCTGCAGTCTGGCAGTGATCCTGAAGGCACAGACAGCTTGGAGATTCCTGAGTGGTGGCAGGACCTAAGAATTAACCTAAAAATAAGCCCTGCTAGCAAGGGACTGCACAGAGGACTGCTCTGGTGGCTGGGAATAAAAGGGAAAGCAGCAGCGAAGAGAATGGTGAGATGAGCTGTAGACTTCTGCCTGTCTGGAGGGTGCCACCATTTTGGATATTTCCAGGCAGCTTGATCATTTTGAATATTTAAAGTGACAGCACTCTCCCAGATTCCAGGGGCTTAAGAACATGTTCTGCTTGCCAGTAACCCCAAGGACACTCCGGACCTGCACGATTGAAAAGGTGTGACATTCCTCTAGTTACTCTTATACCCCACACATGCTTGGTGAACAGAGGTGTGGCCATCCCCCACTCCCACCCACCTTCTGGGCCCACAGGAACTCCATCCCAATCTATGTGCTCGGACAGAGCCTGGGTGCCCTGCCCTGTCCTCCACCATTTTTTTTCTTTTTCTTTTTCTTTCTTTTTTCTGGTGTTTAGTTTGCTAGTATTTGTCTGTTTTAAAACTACTATTATTATTAATACTTTTGTTCTTTTTACTATTATTCTTTATTTTTCCCCTCCCAGGACCTAGTTTTCAGCTTTTTTTCTTTTTGCTGGTCCTGCTTAAAATTTTCTTTTTATTTATTTATTATTTATTTTTTTCCTTTTTTTCCCCCTTTCTCCTCATGGTTAACCCTGTTGCTTGTTTTCTTTTTGCATTTTTCCCATTTTTTCTTCATTATCATGTGTCATATCCCCAGTTATTGCAGGTTTCCTTGTTTTTTTTCTTCTTCTTTTCCCCTTTTTACTTTTTTTGGTTTCTGTACTGTGTGATTACATGGTGTATTTTTTATCCATATGCTTTTAGTGTTTTGATGGTTATTCAATTGTAATTTTTGTTTAACTGAGTGGGAGAGAACAAAAGTCCTCATAAGACACAACTACACCCACACCTCCTGCAACTTCACTTACTGAACGAGAGCCACCACCTCCTTCTCCACCAACAGGTCAATAATAAATAAACAACCAAAAAGAGCCTGAAGCACCCTTGGCTCTCTTCACAAGCAGTTAACAGAGATCTAAATACAACAACACGATAATGTCTTGAAGGAGCTCTGGTAGCATAATGCCTAAGGTACTTGACTGCTAACCAGAAGTCTGGCAGTTCAAACCCACCAGCCACTCCTTGAAAGGAAGATGGGGGCACTAATTCCATAGTGATACTGCCTCAGAAACCCAAGGAGGGGTCACTATGAGTAGGGTCCAACTTGATGACACATAACAACAACAACAACAACAACATGACATCTCAGAGACAACAGACCATCATAGTCCACACAAAAAAGCAGGATAAAGTGGTAGAAACAAGGGAGCAGGATACAGACCCAGAACACATCCTTGAGGAAGAAG
>NW_006921916.1:862221-863574 GCF_000298275.1 Orycteropus afer afer
GAACCCCAAACAGGATAGACCCCAAAAGAAAATCACCAAGACATATCATCATCAAACTCATCCAACCAAAGACAAAGACAGAATCCTGAAAGCAGCACAGGAAAAACAAAAAGTTAATTACAAAGGACAACCAGTAAGAATAAGCTCTGATTTATCAGCAGAAAAATTTCAAGTGAGGAAGCAATGGGATGGTATACATAAAACCCTGAAAGAGAAAAATTTTCAACTGAGAATTATATACCCAGCAAAATTGTCCCTCAAATATGATGGTGAAATTAGGAGATTTCCATATAAGCAAAAACTAAGGAGATTTGTTAAAACCAGGCCAGCCTTACAAGAGATGCAAAAGGGAGTTCTTTGAACAGAGAACCAAAAATAGCAAATAACAACTGACCATTAATACACAAGATGACATAACAGAAACCACAGCTATAGACATATCCAAAGTAAAATGAGCTTACAAGATTGAAAACAGGGAACCAGACACATCAATTGGCAAGTGAGGACAACTAAAAACAAAAAGAGGGAAAATACTGTGTAGTTACAGAATTTCTAAATGGTGAGGAAGTTAAGAGAGTTGCAAGATAGAATGGACTGTTCTAAAACTGGAGAGAAAATTATAAATCATAGGGTAACCTCAAAGAAAAATGATAAACCTTAATATCACAATAAAAAAGAGGACAAGCACACATACTCAGGAAATACTAAAATAACAGAAACAAAGGAAATGATAGCACGATTCACAAACATAAAGAGCTCAGCACAGAAAATAATATGGAACAAAGAAACAAGGGACACGATGAAAAAACACATAACAAAATGACAGAAAACAATTCATACTTGTCAATAATTACACTGAATGTTAATGGATTAAATGCACCATTCAAGAGATGGAGTGTTGCAGAGTGGATAAGAAAACAAAACCTATCAATATGCTGCCTACAAGAGGCACACCATAGAGATAAAGACAAAAACAGACTAAAAATAAAAGGTTGGAAGAACATATATCAAGCAAATGGCAACTGTAAGAGAGCAAGAGTGGCAATATTAATTTCTGATCAAATTGATTTTAAGACAAAAACCACCATACAAGATAAGGAAAGACATTATATAATGATTAAAGGATCAATTGAACATGAAGATACAACCATAATAAATATCTATGGACCCAATGAAAGAGCCCCAAAATGCATAAATCAGACTTTAAGAGGGTTGAAAAGCCAAATAGATGACTCCACAGTCATAGGGGTAGACTTTAATACAACACTTTCTTTGAAAGATAGAACAACTGGAAAGAAAATCAACAAAAATGCAGAAGAGTTAAACAATACAATCCAACAACAGGACCTTATA
>NW_006921916.1:866328-880719 GCF_000298275.1 Orycteropus afer afer
AAGAAGAAGAACAAAGTAGGAGGTCTCACACTGCCAGATCTCAAAACCTACTATACAGCCACAGTAGTCAAAACTGCCTGTTATTGGTTTAATGACAGATACATAGACCAATGAAATGGAATTGAGCACCCAGAAATAGATCTATCGACTTATGGTCAGCTGATCTTTGACAAAGGGCCAAAATCCATTAAATGGAGAAGAGAATGTTTGTTTAATAAATAGTGCTGGGAAAACTGGAGATCCATTTTCAGAAAAACAAAACAAGATTTGTACTTCACACTATACACAATATCGAACTCCAGATGGATAAAACACTTAAATGTGAAACCTAAAACTATAGAGTTCCTCAAGGAAAGTCTAGGGCCAAATTTAGGGGTCCTAATACATGGCAAAAAATAGACTACCAAGCATAACTCAAAATGCACAAACAGCAGAAGAGAAACCACATGATTGAGACCATCTGAAAATTAAACTTTTATGTGCTTCCAAAGTCTTCTCCAAAAGAGTCAAAAGAGAAACTACAGATTGGGAAAAAATATTTGGTAATCACATATCTGACAAGGAACTGATCTCTAGAATTTATGGAAAACTCCAACACCTCAATAACAAAAAGACAAATAATCCAATTAAAAAATGGGCATAAGACATGAATAGACACTTCACTAAGGAGGATATTCAAGCAGCCAACAAACATATGAAGAAATACTCATGATCATTAGCTATTAGAGAGATGCAAATCAAAACAACCATGAGATACCATCTTGCTCCAGCACTAGTAGTAAAGTTAAACAAGACAGAGAATAACAAATGCTGATGAGGATGTGGAGAGATTGGGACTCTCATACACTGCTGTTGGGACTGTAAAATGGTACAATCATTGTGGAAAGTAGTATGGTGATTCCTTCAAGAGTTAGAACTAGAAATACAATTTGACACACCCATTCCATTATTAGATCTATATCCTAAAGAAGTGAGAGCCATGACAAGAACAGACATATGCACACCCATGTTCATTGCAGCACTATTTACAATAGTCAAAAGATGGAAACAGCCTAGGTGTTCATCAACTGAGAAATGGATAACCAAATTATGGTACATACACACAAAGGATACTATGCAACACTAAAGAATAATGTGAAATCTGCAAAACACCACATAATGTGGATGAACTTGGAGTACATTATGCTGAGTGAAATAAATCACAAAAGGTCAAATATTGTATTAGTCTATTATTGTAAAAGTCAATGAAACATTTATCTATGGAAAGAAATTTTCTTTGTTAGTTACCAGGGGTGAGATGGTAGGGGAGGGAACACTATTAGACACATAGAGATAAGTATTGATTTGGGTGAAAAGAAGGGCAATGTACCAAATGTGAGTGATCAATATGATGGCATTGAGGAAGAGAAAGACATAGAGAGGGATGTGGGAGGTACAGAAAACAAAGATGAACCCTTTTGCACATATAGTACTGCGTTGTCAGTGAAAGCAAACATAGGTATACAGGTGGATAGATGGGGAGAAGGCTGAACTATTAGGTATGTTTATGAAGTGGGGAGTGTACCCAAGAGCATGTATAGGGATGGCAGACAATGGTCCTATAAGTTTATGTGTATGATCTGAATTCTCAGGTGTATACTAGAGCTGACAAGGGGCAAGTTTGTAGTCACTGCTTGGTCACAGCCAGCTACCCACAGGGTCTGAGTCATTGAACCTGTGGTCTTGGGACCATAGTTGCAGAGGACATCAAGCTCAATTGGCATAACATACTACATAAAACATTGTTCCACCTCCTACTTTGGCAAGTAGTGACTGGGATCTTAAAATCTTGCAAACTGCCATCTGGATGCATTGATGGATCTCTCCTCATCCCGAGCAAAGAAAAATGAAGAAAACCAAAAATGCATGGAAACAATTAGTCCTAGAGACTGGTACACCATCCGATCTGCAGCCTATATGACTATGAGACCAGAAGAACTAGATGGTGCCCGGCTATTACTGTCAACTACTTGGAAGGGGATCTATGTAGGAGATCCTGGATAGAGAGGGAGAACTATGTGGAACAAAACTCAAAATCATTTGGAGAAAAAAAAAGGGGGTCACGTTTGCTGGTCCAATAGAGCCTGGTGGAACCACTGAGACTATGGCCCTTAGCTGCCCTTCAGATCTGGAATTGAACCCAAGACTATGGCTTCCAGACAAATAATAGACATGCATATGAGTTGAACATTTACCTGAGATAGATACACTCCTTGGAGAGAACAATCATGGGAGAAAGAAGGGCTGCTTTTGCACAGGGAGAAAGCTCTGGGGCCAGGAGTGCATGGAGGGATGGACACAGGGAAGAGGTAACTATAGGGAGGAAGTAGGAGGGGAGCTGTTGCATTGTGGTAAATTGTGGTCAATGTCATGAGACAAAGTGTATATGAACTGCTGTATGGAAAGTGCATTTGCTCTGTAAATTTTCACCCAAATCACAATAAAAAAAAAAGAAGGAAGGAAAGAAAGAAAGAAAGAAAGAAAGAAATAGATCTTCAGATCCTCCCTAGTCTCTCTCAGTCTGGAATCTCTGTGAAACCACTCTACCTTGGGTGGCCCTGCTATTATTTGAAATACTGGTGGCATAGCTTCTAGAATCACAGCAACATATCAAATGACAAACTGACAGATGCATTGAAGATTCATGATGATTTGAATGCAAAAGTTGGAAACAAAGAAGAAAGATTGGTAGACAGACTATATGGTCTTGGTGATAGAAATGACACTGCAGATCACATGGTAGAATTTGGCAAGACCCAAGATTTATTAATTGTAGCTACCTTTTTTGGCAGCATAAATAATGGCTATACATGTGGACATTGCCAAATGGAATATGTAGGAATCAAATAAACTGCATCTGTGGAAAGAGATGACAGAGAGGCTCGATGTTATCAGTCAGAACAAGTCCAGTGGCTGATTGCAAGCAGACCATTAACTGCTCAAAGTCAAGTTTAAAATGGAACTAGAAAATTAAAACAAGTCCACAGAAGACTAAGTGCAACCTTGAGTATATCCTACCTAACTTTGGATACCATCTCAAGAATAGATTTTATGTATTGAACATTAATAATAAAAAACATTGTGGGATGATATCAAGGACATGATATATGTAGAAAGCGAAAAGTAATGAAAAGAATATGAAACAAAGAAAAGAACAAAATGGATAGCAGAAGAGACTATGAAACTTACTCTTGAATGGAGAGTAGAAAAAAATGAATGGAAGAAATGATAAAGTAAGACATGAACATAATATTTCAACATGTGGAATGAAAAGACAAATTAAAACATTGTAATGAAATGTGTAATGACCTGGAGTTAGAAAATCAAAAGAGAAAGTCACACTCAGCCTTTCTCAAGACAAAAATGAAGGAAAATTCAAGCCTCAAATTACAATATTGAAGGATGTTATAGGCAAAATATTGAATGATGAAAACCAAACCAAACCCACTGCCATCAAGTTGATTCTAACTGTATATGACCCCATTGAACAGAGTAGAATTACCCCCATAGGGTTCCAAGGCTGTAAATGGTTATGGAAGCAGACTGCTTCATTTTTCTCCCATGGGTTCAAACCACCGACCTATTAGCTCCCAAATGTTTTAACCACTGTGCATCTAGAATCATCCAAAGAATATGGAAAGAATACACAGAGTCACTGTACCAAAAATTATTGGGCAACATTCAACTTTTTCAGGAGGTAGCATATGAGCAAGAACCAATGGTACTGAAGGAACTAATCCAAGCTACACTGAAAGGATTGGGGAAAAATAAGGCTTCAGGAATTGATGAGATACTAGTTGAGATGTTTGAACATTGGATGCAGTGTTAAAAGTGCTGTCTTCTATCCTAAGAAATTTGTCCAACCAATTGGATGAGATCCCTGTTTGTATCCATTCCAAAGAAAGGTGATCCAACAGAATGTGGACGTTAGTGAATAATGGCATTAATATCAAACATGAGTAAAATTTTACTGCAAACAATTAAAAAACTTTTAGAGCAGCACATTAACAAAGAAGTGCCAGAAATTAATGCTGGATTCATAAGAGGATATAAAATGTGAGATAACTTTGCTGGTGACAGATGCATCTTCGTTGAAGGTAGAGAATACCTAAAAGATGTTTATGGATGTTTTATTGACTATGCAAGGGAATCAAAAAGTATGGATCATAGCAAATGGTGGATAACATTGCCAAGAATTAGAATTCTAGAACACTTAATTGTCCTCATGTAGAACTTATACATAGACATGGAGGCAGTTGTTTGAACAGAACAAAGGGATACTGCATAGTTGAAAATCAAGAAACATACGTGTCAGGCTTGTATCCTTTCACCACACTTACTCAACCTGTATGTTGCACAAATAATCTGAGAAACTGGGCTCTATGAAGAAGAATGCAGCATCAGGATTGGAGGAAGACTCATTAATAGCCTGTGATTAGTAGATGACACAAACTTGCTTATTGAAAGTGAAAAGGACTTGAAGTACATACAGCCTTCAGTATGGATTATACCTCAATATAAAGAAAACAAAAATCCTCACAACTAGACCTATAAGCAATATCACAATCATCAGGGAAAATTTTGAGGTTGTCAGGTGTTTCATTTTACTTGGCTCCACAACCAATACCCATGGAAGCGCAGTTAAGAAATTAAGCAATGTATTATATTACTCAAATCTGTTTCAAAAGACTTCTTGAAAGTGTTAAAGGGCAAAGATGCCACTTTTAAGATTAAGCTACACCTGACAATTAGGCAATCTACTACCATAGTGATACCACGTCAGAAAACCAAGGAGGGGTCTCTATGAGTCAGATACAACTTGATGGCAGTGAGTTTGAGTGTGGATGTAAGCTATGATATATTCAATTACCTCACATGCATGTGAAAGCTGAACAAGGAAGACTGAAGAACTGATTCTTTTGAATTATGGTGTTGATGAAGTTATTGAATGTGTTATAGACTGCTATAATAATAATAAAATCTCTACTGGTGTAGTGGTTAATGTATTTGGCTACGAACAAAAAGTAGGCAGCCACTTCAGTTCAGAAAGATGAGGCAGTCTGTTTCCTTAAGCCTTGTAAATCATGTGGGGAAAGTTCTACTCTGTGCCATAGGCTTGCTTTGAGTCAAAGTTAGCTCAATGTTGGTGATTTTTGTTCTTGTTTTTTCTAGAATATTGAAAAAATATGTCTTACAAGAAGTGCAGTCCAAATGCTCCTTAGACGCGAGGATCATGAGACTTTAACATTCTTTGGTCAAGAGAGACCAGCCCCTGGAGAAAGACATTGTGCTTGGCAAAGAAGAGGTCAGTGAAAAAGAAGAAGTTTCTTAATATGATGGATTCACATTGTGGCTATAATAATGGGTTCAAGCATAGCAACAAATGTGAGTATGGACAGGACCTGGCAGTGTTTTGTTCTGTTGTACTTAGTTTTGTTATGCATTGGAACCAACTCAATTGCACCTAACAACTAACAACACCATTCATGTATAAAAACATACATAAATATGTAAGCACACATATATTTTTGGTTGTTGTTGCAAAATTTCATACATCATGTTGTTGTTTAGGTGCCATAAAGTTGGTTCCAACTCATAGTGACTCTATGTACAACAGAACAAAACACTGTCCAGTCCTGCACTAGCCTCACAATATTTGCTATACCTGAGCCCATTGTTGTGGTCACTGTGTCAATCCATCTCATTGAGGGTCTTCCCCTTTTTTGTTGACCCTCCAATTTACCAATCATGACATCATTCTCAAGGGAATGGTTCTTTCTGACAGCATGACCAAAATAGGTCAGATGAAGTCTGGCCATTCTCGCTTCCAAGGAGCATTCTGGCTACACTTCTTTCAGGACAGACTTGTTTGTTCTTTTGGTAGACCATGGTACTTTCAGTATTCTTTGTCAGCACCACAAGTCAAAAGCATCACCTCTTTTTCGGTCTTCCTTATTCATTGTCCACCTCTTACATTTGTATGAGGTGATTGAAAATACTATGGCCTGGTTAGGTGCACCTTAGTCTTCAAAGAGACATCTTTACTCTTCCAAACTTTAAAGAGGTCTTTTGCAGCAGAATTGCCAAGTGCAATACATCATCTGATGTCTTTGCTGTTGCTTCCATTGGTGTTGATTGTGGAACCAAGTAATATGAAATCTTTGGCAACTTCAATTTTTTTCTCCATTTATCATGATGCTACTTATTGGCGCAGTTGTGAGGATATTTATTTTCTTTATATCAAGGTGTAATCCACACTGCACACTGTAGGCTTTAATCTTCATCAGTAAGTGCTCCAAGTCATACTCACTGTCAGCAAGCAAAGTTGTGTCATCTACATCTCACAAGTTGTTAATGAGTCTTCTGCCAATTCTGATGTCACGTTCTTCTTCATATAGTCCAGTGTCTCAGATTATTTGCTCAGTATACAGATTGAATAAGTATGGTGAAAAGATACAACATTGACACACTCTGGGTTTGACTAGGGTCTCTAGAGAAGCAAAACCAGTAAAGCTTATTTATATAGAGAGAGTGAGAGAAATTTATCTTAGGAAAATGGCTGACATGCTTATAGAAATTGGCAAGTCTCAACTTCTTGAGTCAAACATCAAGCTGGAGACTTTTCTTGGCTGACTGTTGACTCTAACAGATGAGGAACCCAAGATCACCAGGCTAAATGGTGGATTGTTCACTCATGAACAATTGTAGGAAGCACAACAGGATCCAGATCCACAGAAGAGTCTCTCATTTTCCCAGGATGTCCATATATATATTGGAAGCAGGCCACACCCCTAGGGAAACTCTCTTTTGTGGATTGGCTGCTCAAAACTCATATATCCAATCTCATTATGGTAATAACCACATTACAACTCCTTAAACCACTCAGAATTGTGGTCCTGCCAAGTTGACTCACAAAAATAACTATCACAGTCCACCCCTTGTCAACTTGGCAGTTGTACGTATGTCCTTAATCATATATAATCTCTGAATAAGGACAATTACAAAGTCATATTTGCACCTAACATGATGCACTAACACACGTACAACTGAAATGCATTACCCCTATTTACATCTAATAGTCCATAACAGAAGAAATCAAAAATATCTGATGCACACATACAATGAAGAAATATAACAATCACAGTCCTCATTTCTGCAACTGGTCACGAAATTTTAGCTGATATTCAGAACTACCTCCTTCCACCACCAATTCTCTATTTCCCTTGCCCTCAACAAGCACCTCAGCTGGTAGTAGTTCTTTACCTGATGGGGTGACCCAAACCTTCATTCCTGATGGGGTTGGGCCATTAGTAGTCATATCAGAATTGGGTTGCTGTAGTTTTCCATTGACTTTAATCACAGGGCATGATAGTACTAAGAGACATCCTAAAGAATATCCTGTACTCCAGACATACTCTTCTTTACTTCTATTGTGTAATGTCAATCCAATTTTCTTTTGGTAAACAGGCTAGTACAGTAATGCCCTTCTGTGTCTGTTGACGCACAGGCATGAGGAAGCCAAAATGGCTGACAGTCTTAACTTCCAGTTCAATACAATCAATATTGAGTCTCCAGTGAGAGCATTTCTCCCATTGGGACTAAGATCTCCAGACCCATTGAACATAGGGTAGCAAGAACAGGAAGCAAAAAGTTTTTGAGTGGGTCATTAGGGATAATAGTGAGTGGTAACATTACTGTTTCTACTCTTAGGAGCTCTGGTAGCATAGTGGCTAAAGCACTTGACTGCTAACCAGAAGGCTGGTGGTTCAAACCCACCAGCCACTCCTCGGAAGGAAGGTTGGGCAATCCTACTTCCGTAGTGATACTGCCTCGGAAACCCAAGGAGGGGTCAACGGCACATAACAACAACAACAACAACTCTTTGGTTGATGGACCTGTGAATCCTGGCTATCAGAGAAAGAGCACCATATATTGGATGCTGGTTTAGAGCATATACAGCCTCCTGGAGAACATTGCCCCAACCCTTCAAGGTATTGCCCCCAATCTCATGCTGTAATTGTGTTTTTAGTAGGCCATTCCATCGTGGTATCAAGCCAACTGCTTCAGGATGATGGAAACATGGTAAGGCTAGTGAGACCTATTGCCTCACTTCTTTTTCTGTGAATTGAGTCCCATGATCTGAAACAATGCTGTGTGGGATACCATGATGGATAAAGCATTCTGTAAGTCCATGGATGATAGTCTTGGAAGAAGCATCTGGTGCAGGGAAGGCAAATTCATATCCAGAATAAGTATCTATTCCAGTAAAATAAAGCACTGTCCTTTCCATGATGGAAGTGGTCCAGTGTAATCAACTTGCCACCAGGTTGCTGGCTGTTCACCCTGATGAGTGATTCCACATTGTGAACTCCATGTTGGTCTCTGCTGCTGGCAGACTGGTCACTCAGCAGTGATGGTAGCCAAATCAGCCTTGATAAATGGACATCCATGTTGCTGAGCCCATGCATAAATTCCATCCATGCTACCATGGCCACTTTGCTCATAAGCCTATTGGGCAATGGCAGGAGTAGCTGGGGAAAAGGATGACTGCTTTCTACAGAACATGTCATCCTATCCACCTGATTGTTAAAGTTTTCCTCTGCTGAGGTGACATTTTGGTGGACATTCACATGAGACAAAAATATCTTTACTCCTTTGGCCCATTCAGAGATCTCTATCCACATACCTCTTCCCCATACATTCTTGTCACCAATTTTACAATCAGGCTTCTTCCAAGTCCCAGACCATCCAGCCAAGCCATTGGACATAGCCCATGAATATGTATGTATACAATCATATGTCTGGCAATTACTTGTTCCATACAAAGTGAACAGTCAAAGGAATGGCTCAAAGTTCTGCCCATTGGGAGGATTTCCCTTACCACTATCCTTCAGGGAAGTCTCAGAAAGGGGTTGCAGTACTTCTGCTGTCCACTTTCTAATGGTGCTTGCATATCACACAGAACCATTTGTAAACCAGGCACAAGTTTTCTCTTTCTCAGTCAACTGATCGCAAGGAACACCTCATGATGCCATAGGTGGAGCCTGGGAGATGGAAGGTAATGTGACTGGATTGGAGACGATAAGCATCTGGGCCACTTTCTCATGTAACTTACTTATACCTTCAGGACCTGCTTGTGCCCAATCTCTTATATACCACTTCCATTCAATGATGAAGTGTTGCTGTGCACATCCAAATTTATGACTCTGTGGGTCAGACAACACCCAGTTCATGATGCACAGCTCAGGCCTCATGGTGACTTGGTGGCCCATGGTTAGGTGTTCAGTCTCTACTAAAGTCCAATAACAAGCCAAAAGCTGTTTCTCAAAAGGAGAGTAGTTATCTGCAGAGGATGGCAGAGCTTTGCTTCCAAATCCCAAGGACCTGGGTTGCAATTCACCAATAGAGACCTGCCAAAGACTCCAAACACCATTTCTATCTGCTACAGACACTTCAAGCACCATTGGATCAGCTGGATCATATGGCCCAAATGGCAGAGAAGCTTGCATGGCAGCCTGAACCTATTTCAGAGCCTTCTATTGTTCTGGGCCCTACTCAAAGCCTGAAGCTTTCTGAGTCACTTGATAAAAAGGCTGAAACAACATACTCAAATGAGGGATCTGTTGCCTCCAAAATCCAAAGAGGACCACCAGACATTGTGCCTCATTTTTAGTTGTGGGGGATGCCAGATACAATAACTTATCCTTCATTTTAGTAGGAATATCTCATCATGCCCCACACCACTGGACCCCTAGAAATTTCACTGAGGTAGAAGGCACCTGAATGTTTGTTGGGTTAATTTCCCACCCTCTAGCATGCAGATGTCTCACTGATAAGTCTAAAGTCATCAATACTTCTTCCCTAGGTCCAATCAGCACAATGTCATCAATATGACAGACCAACATGATGTCCTGTTGAAGGGAAGGTGATCAAGATCCCTGTGGACCAAATTATGACAAAGTGCTGGGGAGTTGATACACCCCTGAGGAAGCCCTATGAAAGTATGCTGTTGGCCTTGCCAGCTGAAGGAAAACTGCTTCTGATGGTCCTTTGAAATTGGTATTGAGAAAAAGGCATTGGCCAGATCAATAGCTCTATACCAAGTACCAGGAGATGTACTAATTTGCCAAGCTATGAAACCACATAAGATATAGCAGCTGCCATTGGAGTCACCACCTGATTAAGTTTACAATAATCTACTGTCATTCTCCAAGATTCATCTGTTTTTTACACAGGCCAAATAAGTGAATTAAATGGGGATGTGGTGGGAATCACCACCCCTGCATCCTTCAATTCCTTGATGGTGGTAGTAATCTCTCCAATTCCTCCAGGTATGCAGTATTGCTTTTGGTTTACTATTTTTGTAGGTAGTTCTAATGGCTTCCACTTGGCTTTTCCTACCATAATAGACCTTACTCCGCATGTCAGAAACCCAATGTGGGAATTCTGCCAATTGCTGAGTATATCTATTCCAACTATTCCAACTATGCATTCTGGAACTGGGTAAATCAAAACAGAAAGGGTACTTGTTGTTATTGTTGTTGTTATATGCCATCAAGTTGGCCCCAACTCATAGCAACCCCTCCTTGGGTTTCCGAAGCAGTATCACTATAGAAGTAGGATTAATGGGTACCTAGTGGGCCTAAATCAATAACTTCTGACCCCAATGTTGCATTCCTTGCACCATTATCCCACACCCTCAGTAGCAGTCCCCACACATATTCTCCAGGTTCCTGTCTGTACATGTTAGCAAAATTAGGTAGGTCTTTTTGGGTGTACTGTAACACTTCCTCAGTCACACTTTGCATTTCACCTTTTAGCACTTGCTTGGACTTAAGTTTAGTTATAGGTCTATCAGCAGCAATGGGTGGTTGGGGCATTTCCTGAAAATATTCAGCAATGTCTTCTCTGGCATCTACCTCAGGCAATGACCCAGCAGGAACAGTTGGGTTAGTCCCATCAAATGGAGGTGGAAGGAATAATGGTTTTATAGTAATCCTTCAGATAGGAAGGATGGCGTGGTTGGCATGAGGGATTCAACAGAATTACAGGTTCTATATCCTCATCTTCCTGACTCTCTGCCCATATGTCCCCACCTCAGGTTTCAGGATCCCATTTTTTTCCCAATCAGTGCCCTCACTTTAACTTCAGATACCATTCTGGGTTGGAAATTCAATTGGCATTGTAATTCGGCCACCGTTAAAATAAGACTCTGGGTTTGATTTTTAGCAATATCAGCTCTGTTACTAGAAGAAACAAGGCTTTCTTTCAGGGCACAGCTGGAAACACTGAGGTCTTTTATTCAACATTTCAGCTGTGACTCAGCATCCCTGAACTCATCTCACTCTCTCACCACTTTGTCTAGTGTCAGTAGCACCAACCAACCAGCTTTCTTATACTCCTCATGCTGACAAAATTGCAGAAAAGTATCAAACATGCGATCACTCAGAGCCTCACTTCTCAAAAATACTTGATCTATTGGTGGTGCAATTTTGTGTATTAATGTTGCCACCTCATGCCCAGTTTAGCAGGGCCCTCTTTACTAATGGTGGCAGAGTCACCAGTGCCTTTACAATTAATCAAATTGGAGAACCAAAACAGGATCAGTAAGAGCCAGTTTAGGAAACAGATCCTTATGATTTTGTCTCTCTAGAACCACTCCTGGTACCAAATATGTTAAACTGGGTTCTCTAGAGAAGCAAAACCCATAAAGCTTATATATATATATATATATATATATATATAGAGAGAGAGAGAGAGAGAGAGAGAGAGAGAGAAATTTATCTTAAGAAAATGGCTCACACACTAATAGAAGCTGGCAAGTCCCAAATTATTGGATCAAACATCAAGCTGGAGGTTTTTCCTGATCAGCTGTTGACTCCTGTGGATGACAAATCCAAGATCACCAGGCCGAACGATGGATTGTTCACTCATGGACAGTTGGAGTCAGCACAACACAATTCAGATCCACATATGAGACTCTCATTTTCCTGGGATGTCCATATATATATGTTGGAAGAAGGCCACACCCCTAGGGAAATTCCCTTTCAATGAATTGGCTGTTCAAAACATACATCCAGTCTCATCAGGATCATTACCACATTACAACTGCTTAAACCACTCAGTATTGTGGTCCAGCCAAGTTGACACACAACCCCAACTATCACATACTCCCTTCCAGATTTTAAACCATGCAGTATCCCAGGGATACTGCAGGGATACTGCAGCCATAGGGATCCAGGTAAGGGTAGTTGGAGGGGTCCAACTGCTAAGGGAGACAAACTTTTTTGTCAGTTTGTCCTACTGTGGTGAAGTGTTGCTGTGAGTCTTGAGGCCATGTCACTGGTCTTTCAAACCCAGTGGGGTACACATGGTGCACAGGTATCAGCCAGGCTTGCAGACTAAGACAGACTAGGAAGAAGGAGGAGGCCATCCACTTCTCAAAGAATTGGCCAGGGAAAACATTATGAATAGCAGAGAAGCACTGTCTGACACATTACTGTGCAACTTTATGAATAGTCTGGAAACACTGTCCAATATAGAGGAGGAAGATGAGTCACTTAGCTTAGAAATCTCTCAAAGTAGGATGGGGCAAGAGCTGCATCATCAGAGTAAAATCAGCCTTAGTCATATGGATAAGGTAAAGCTTTTGAGACCTCCATTTACAGATGTGGCACCACTCAGATTGAGGAGAGACAGCGACAAACATGCATTAATAATCAGAACATGGAATGTATGAAGTATGAATCTAGAAAAATTGGAAGTTGTCAAAAATGAAATGGAACACATAAAGATTGATATCCTTGGCATTAGTGAGTTGAAATGGACTTGTTTTGGCCATTTTGAATCAGACAACCATATGATCTACTATGCCAGGAACGACAGTTTAAAGAGGAATAGTGTGGCATTCATCATCACAAAGGATGTTTCAAGATATGTCCTGAAGTATAATGCTGTCAGTAATAGGATAATATCCATGGGCCTACAAGGAAGTCCCGTTAATATGACTATTATTCAAATATATGTATGCACCAACCACCAAAGCCAAAGATGAAGAAATTGAAGATTTTTATCAATTCTTGGAGTCTGAAATTGACCAAACATGCAATCAAAATGTGTTAATTATCACTGATGACTGGAATGCAAAAGTTGGAAACAAAGAAGAATCACCGGTAGTTGGAAAATTTGGCTTTGGTGAAAGAAATAATGCTGGAACTCGCATGGTAAAATTTTGTTCATTGCAAACACCTTTTTTCAACCACACAAATGGTGGCTGTACATGTGGACTTCACCAGATGGAACACACAGGAATGATATTGATTACATCTGTGGCAAGAGGCAATGGAAAAGCTCAATAACTTCAGTCAAAACCAGACAAGGAGATGATTGTAGAACAGACCATCAACTTCTCATATGCAAGTTCAACTTGAAGTTAAAGACAATGAAAACAAGTCCATGAGAGCCAAAATATGATCTAGAATATATACCTCCTGAATTTAGAGACCATCTAAAGAATTGATTTGATGCATTGAACACCAATTACTGGAAACCAGATGAAATGTGGGATGATATCATCCATGAAGAAAGCAATAGGTCACTAAAAAGACAACAAAAGAAGAGAAGACCAAAATGGATGACAGAAGAGACTCTGAAACTTGCCCTTGAGCAGAGAGTAGCTAAAGCAAATGGAAGAAATGACAAGATAAAAGAATTGAACCAAAGATTTCAAAGAACAACTCGAGGAGACAAAGCCAATTACTATAAAGAAAGGTGCAAAGACCTGGAGTTAGAAAACCTAAAGGGAAGAACACACTCTGCATTTCTCAAGCTGAAAGAATTGAGGAAAACATTTAAGTCTTGAGTTGCAATATTGAAAGATTCTAAGGGCAAAGTATTGAATGATGCAGGGAACATCAAAAGAAGATGGAAAGAATATACAGAGTTGCTGTACCAAAAAGAACTGGTCGATCTTCATCCATTTCAGGAGGTGGCATATGATCTAGGATCAGTGGTACTGAAGGAGGAATTTGAAGGTGCAGTGAAGGAATTGGTGAAGAACAAGGCTCCGGGAATTGACGGAATACCCATAGAGATATTTCAACAAACCAATGCTGCACTGGAGGCACTCACTCAGTTATGGCAAAAGATTTGGAAAACAGGTACCTGGCCAATTGACTGGAATTGATCCATATTTGTACCCATTCCAAAGGTGATCCCACAGAATGTGGAAATTATCAAACAGTATCATTAATATTGCATGCAAGCAAGATCTTACTGAGAATAATTCAAAAATGGTTTCAGCAGTATATTGATACAGAACTTCCAGAGGTGCAAGCTGGATTCAGAAGAGGA
>NW_006921916.1:881158-887767 GCF_000298275.1 Orycteropus afer afer
GTGGCATCAGGATTGAAGGAAGAATCATTAACAACCTGAGATATGCTGCTGATAGAACTCTGCTTGCTGAAAGTAAGGATGACTTGAGGCACTTACTGATGAAGATTGAGGAACACAGTCTGCAGTATGGATTACATCTCAATATAAAGAAGACAAAAATCCTCACAACTGGACCAATAAGCAACATCATGATAAATGAAGAGAAGATTGAGGTTGTCAAAGAATTCACATTGCTTGATTCTATAATCGACACCAATGGAAGCAGCAGTCAGGACATTAGACAACGTGTAGCACTGGGCAGGTCATCTGTGAAGAAACTCTTTCAAGTGCTGAGGAGCAAGGATATCTCCTTGAGGACTAAGGTGTGCCTGACACAGGCCATGATATTTCCAATTGCCTTGTATGCATGTGAGAGCTGGACAATGAATAAGGAAGACGGAAGAAGAGTTGATGCTTTTGCATTGTGGTGCTGGCAAAGAATGCTGAAGGTATCGTTGACTGCCAAAAGAACTAACAGATCTGTCCTGGAGGAAGTGCAGCCGAGATGCTCCTTGGAAGGAAGGATGGCTAGACTTCCTCTCACCTATTTTGGTCATGTTGTCAGATGGGACCATTCCCTGGAGAAGGATGTCATGATTGGTAAGGTGGAGGGTCAATGAAAGAGGGGAAGGCCTTTGACAAGATGGATTGACATGGTGGCTGTTGACAATGGGCTCAAGTATAGCAAGGTTCATGGAGCTGGCGCGGGATTGGGCGGTTTTTGTTCTGTTGTGCATGGGGTCACTATGAGTCAGAAATGACTCGATGGCACCTAACAGCAGCAACAACAGTATCTCCTTGTTTTGTTTGAACAACAGTATCCTGGTTTATGTATAGGTTCCTCATGACCACAAATAAGTGTTCTGGAATCCCTCTTCTTCTCAATGTTATCCACAATTTGTTATGGATCAAACAAATTTGTTAGGGATCAAATGTTTTTTCATAGTCAATAAAACACAAGTAAACATCTGAATCTTCTGAATCCAGCTTGAGTTTCTGGAAGTTCTCTGTCAGTACACTGCTGCAATTGTTTTTGAATTATTTTCAGCAAGATTTTCCTTGCATGTGGTATTAATTATATTGCTCAATAATTTTCACATTCTGTGGGATTGCCTTTCTTTGGATTGGGTACAGATATGGATCTCTCCCAGTCAATTGGCCAGGTAGCTGTCTTCCAAATTTCTTGACACTGATGACTGGGTGCCTCCAGTGTGGCATTTTTTTGTTGTTGTTGTTCAAATATCTCAGTGAATATTCTGTCAATTCCTGGAACCTTGTTCTTCACCAATTCCTTTAGTGCAGCTTTGACTTCTTCCTTCAATGCCATTGGTTCTTGATCATATACCACTTTCTGAAATGGTTGAAAACCGACCAATTCTTTTTGGTACAGTGACTCTGGGTATTCCTTCCATCTTCTTTTGATATTTCCTGCATCATTGAAAATTTTGTTCATAAAATCTTTCAATATTGCAACTCGAGGCTTGAATTTTTTCCTCAGTTCTTTCAGCTTGAGAAATGTCGAGCATGTTCTTCACTTTTGGTTATCTAACTCCAGGTGTTTTCACATTTCATTATAATAATTGGCTTTGTCTTTTTGAGCTGCTCTGAAATCTTCTGTTCAGCTCTTTCATCTTGTTGATTCTTCTATCTGCTTTAGGTACCCTCCATTCTAGGGCAAGCTTCAGAGTCTCTTCTGATATCCATTTTTGTCTTTTCTTTCTTTCTCATATTTTTAATGGCCTCTTACTTTCTTCATGGATGATGTTCTTGATGACATCCCACAATTCTTCTGGTTTTCGGTCATCAGTGTTCAATGCATCAAATCTATTTTTTAGATCATCTATAAATTCAGGAGGGACATAATCAAGGTCATATATTTGCTCTTGTGGACTTCTTTTAATTGTCTTCAGCTTCAACTTGAACTTGCACACGAGCAGTTGATGGTCTGTTCTACAGTAAGCCCTTGGCCTTTTTTTGACTGAAGATATTGAGCTTTTCCCTTGTATCTTTCCACAGCTGTAGTTGATCTGATTCCTGTGTACTCTATCTGGTGAAGTCCATTAGTATAGCCCCCATTTATGTTGTTGAGAAAAGGTATTTGCCTTGACTAAATCACTGGTCTTGCAAAATTCTATAATGTGATCTCCAGAGTTATTTCTATTACCAAGGGCATATTTTGCAACTACCAGTGATTCCTCCTTGTTTCCAACTTTTGCATTTCAGTTACCAGTGATAATCAACACATCTTGGTTGCATGCTTGGTCAATTTCAGACTGCACAATTGGTAAAAATCTTGAATTTCCTCATCTTTGGCTTTGGTGGTTGGTGCATAAATTTGAATAATAATAGTATTAACTGATCTTCCTTACAGGTGTATGGCTATTATCCCATCACTGACAGCCTTGCCCTTCAGGATAAATCTTGAAACATTCTTTGTGATGATGAATGTCACACCATTCCTCTTCAGTTTGTCATTCTTTGCATAGTAGATCATATGATTGTCTGATTCAAAATGGCCCAAACCAGTCCATTTCAGGTCACTAATGCCGACGATATCAACCTTTACAAGTTCCATCTCATCTTTGGTAACTTCCACTTTTCCTCAATTCATACTTTGTACATTTCATGTTCTGATTGATAATGGATGTTTGCAGCTGTTTCTTCTCATTTTGAGTCATGCCACATCAACAAATGGAGGTCCTGAGAGCTTTACTCCATCCACATCATTCAGGTCGGCTCTACTCTGAGGAAACAACACTTCTCCATTCATATTTTGAGTGCCTTCCAACCTGAGGCTCATCTTCTGGCACTAAATCAAGCAATGTTTCAGGGTTATTCATAAAGTTTTCCAGTAATATATCAGACAGTGTTTCACAGTTATTCATAAGGTTTTCACTGGCCTATGCTTTGAGAAGTGGATGGCCCCTTCCTTCTTCTGAGTCTGTCTTAGTCTGGAAGCTCCTCTGAAACTTGTCCATCATAGGTGACTCTGCTGGTATTTGAAACACCAGTGGCATAGCCTCCAGCCTCACAGCAACACACAAGCCATCAAAGTACAACAAACTGGCTGAGGAGTGGTGGGTATATCTCATAGCATTTATTAAAAGTATCTTTTTTTTCTTGTATACTTCTTAGTGACATCATTTACATTGCTTAAGCTGTGCATACTTCACCCACATTAGTTTTACCTTTCTCATAATGACAAATAATGAGAGTTTACTCTCTAGAGAGAGATTCCCCAACACCCCCCCACCAACTATCCATCCTTAGTAACCACCAGTGATCATTGGTTTGTATAACTCTTCTTGCTTTCTTATAAAAGTGAGATCATACAATATTTGTCCTTTTGTGATTGATTTATTTTACTCAGTATAGTGTCCTCCAGATACATACATGTTATATTTCAAGAACTCATAATTATTACTTATGGGTGCAGAGTGTTTCATTGTATGTGTATACCACATTTTGTTTATTCACTCATTCATTGATGGGCACTTAGGTTGTTTGCATCTTTTTGCTATTGTGAATAGTGCTGCAATGAACAAAGTTGTGCATATGTCTGTTCATGTATCATCTAAGATATATACCTAGGAGTGGAATTGCTGTATCATAAGGTCTTTTTATTTCTAGTTTTTAAAGAAAATGTCATACTATTTTTCCCATCAGAATTATATGTATTCTAATCTTTCCACATCACCATTAACATTTTTGTTTTCTTTTCTTTTTGCTTTTATCAGTGACATTTTATCAGGGATAAGATGATATCTCACTGTAGTTTTGATTTGCATCTTTCTAATGGCCTATGTGGTTGTGGGCTGCTTGAATGCCCTCTTTAGTGAAGTGTCTGTTCATGTTCTTTTTTAATTGAGTTGTTTATCTTTTTGCTGTTGTACTGTTGAAGTTTTCTATGTAATTTAGAAATTAATTTTTTATGGGATATATAATTCCCAGTTTTTTCTAGTCTTTAGGATGTCTTTTTACAAAAAGTTGAAGTCTTTTGAGAAACATAAATTTTTAATTTTAATGCAGTCTCAGTTTTCTAATTTGTCTTCTGCTGTTTGTGCATTTATAGTTATGTTTAGAGCTCAACCATTGTGAATTCCCACTAGCAAGGGATGAGGATGCCATTTTCTCTGCATCTTCACCAATCCATTATTTCTTGTTTATGTACAAATATGTATTCTTTTTCTTACAGTCATGGGAATGCCAATTAAGTATGTGTCATCCTGATGCATTACTCTGAGGCTAGTTAATTTTGAAGGAAAATTAGGTTGAAAAGAGAAGGATTTTATTTTTAAGATCTACCTGGAGAATGACAGAGAAGAAAGAGAGGATTTTTTCAAGTTTGGTTTTGAAAGAGATAACAAGGGCTCAGAAAAGGTAAAACCTGAGTTGTATTCTACATACATACACCAGGAGTGAGGGGCTTAGAAGTTCTAGGGTTTGTCTGAAAGTTCCCTGGTATAAACTATTGAAAAGTAGAGTGAGGGAAGAGTGAATTGGGAGGACGCTTTAAAATAAAATCTCCTGGATCCTCATAATATTTGCTAAACAAATACTACCCAAATTTTCATCCTTTGCAAAAAATCAAGTTTGTATGATTTTTTGAGATCATAGTGAAATGTGGAAAGTAGAAATCAACAATTGTGTCATGAAGTTCTACCACCATGGATGGAAGGTCAGACAAATAAAATGCTCATGTTTTCTCCCACACAATTGGATTTTTCAGTCTCTTATTTACACTTTGAGGGCTAGAGAATCTTTCTTTCTTTCTTTCTTTTTTTTTTTTATTAACAAGGATTGGTAAATGGGAATGAATTAAACAGACCCACCATTATCACTGTAAAATTTGTTATATGTTGTTATTCTTATTATTTAGTGTGCTCCATTTATTGTTCTGCTTAATTAATGTATTAAGAGATTTCTTACATCTACTTGAGACTTTTATTGCTTAAAGGTGTGTTCGCCCAGACTGCCAATTCTCCATCCAGTTTTATGTTAAATTTTTAAGAACATTAATATTAAAGTTGACAAGGAAATGCAGTGCCTTTACTATTTACAAATGTCCACTATTCTAAAATAAATAGCCTATCTCTGAGAGTCCATCATTTTGCCTACAATGGATGAAGCTATGTGGACCACATTTTGCAGGTTTCCTTGCCTTTACACTGAAACTTCCTGCTTACGAGCTTTAATATCCCTGGGGTTGTGGAGAGGTGGCAGCTGTTGTGCTCTTGACCATCCATAGTTCTGAGACCTGAAGCTCAGTGGTTTATGGAACTCTTCTGCTGAATCTAAACAACAACAACAACAAAATCCAAACTCAACTGCCATTGAGTTGATTCTGACTCATAGCGACCTCCTTTGGGTTTCTGAGGTGGTAAATCTTCATGGAAGTAGATTTTCACATCTTCTGCAGAGCAGCTGGTGTGTTTGAACAGCCAATCTTCTGGTTTGCCATCAAATGCCTTAGAAACTGTGCCACCAGATCTCCTTTCTACTGAATCTGGTCTTCCTAAAATTGGAATATCAGTATAATACTAGAATTTACTGGTGGAAGAATCTAAGGAATTAACATTTATGGAGCTTGCTTTATCCTGGGCTCTGGGAGAAGTGCCTGTGCAAACAACATCTCAACTTCTCTGAGCCATCTGGTGAAAGCTGTTATCATTCGTCTAGAACAGAGGCTCCCAAAGGTCAGTCTGGTAGGAACATTCCTAAGGCTCTAAACTGCAGGGCCTGTGCCTGGTTTATCACTTCAAACTTGTCTTAGTCTCCTAGTGCAGCTGAAACACAAATACCACCCACCATGGCTGGGTTTAGATAAGATAAATTTATTTTCTCACACTTCAGGATACTAGAAGTCCAAATTTAGGGTCACAATTCTAGAATAAGATCTCTCTTTGTCAGCTCTGGGGGGAAGATGCTTGTCTCTTTCAGCTTCTGTAGCCTCAATCTTCCTTGATACCTTGGCAATCTTCATGTGGCATCTAGCTTCCCAATGTTTTATGCTTGCTTCTGTGTCTAATCTACTCCTTTTGTAACTCAGAAGAGATTAGTCTCAGGACATACCCTACATTGATATATCCTCACTAACATTACAAAGAAAACTCTACTTCAAGGTAGGATTATATGCTCAGGAATAAGGGTTTTGATTCCAACACATATTTGTTGGGTATGGGGGAGGGCCACAATTCAATCCACAACAAAGCTCATTCATTCTCTTTCTCTTGCTATTGCCCTCTTCTCTGTTCTCCTAACTCTTAAGTCCCTCAGATACAGGACATTGGTATGTCTTTTCTCTCTCCCCAACTCATGGACCCCTATCTCTCACCTTCAACACCCCATGAACCCAACATTCACTCTACGCACCTTTCTTAATATAAGGACTCCTCCATGTGCTCACTAAGTGAGGTGTTTTTATACTTGTTGTTGTTGTTGTTAAGTGCCGTCGAGTTCTTTCCGAATCATAGCGACCCCGTGCACAGCAGAACGAAACACTGCCCGATCCCGCACCAGCCCCACAATCCCTGCTATACTCGAGCCCATCATCGCAGCCACTGTATCAAT
>NW_006921916.1:890408-895120 GCF_000298275.1 Orycteropus afer afer
GAAAGCTTTCTCTTTTCCATGAGTAAGGCTGGGTTTACTCAGATGTTGCACTTACAAAGTATAAAAGATGTTTTATACTTACATTACACTTTTTATAGCTTTTGCTGTATTTCTGATACAGGCTAAATTAAAGTTAGTCTTTAAAATGTTCTTGTATATTAACTTTTAACAACACAGACCACTTAATTTTTTGTTATCTTCTGTTATTTTAATTTAAATAAGTAAAAATAATGAGTTTATCATGCCTACTAACACATTTAACCTAAATATTCACTTGCTCAGTTGACTCTACAAAACATGATGTTTGGGAGAGATTATGCATTTTCAATAATTGGATTTAAAAAATTCAAAACTTGAGTTAATTTAATGGGTAGCTAATTGATTTATTATATCCAAGTATATCATCCCTTATGATATGGGAAATTAGTAACACATCCTTTCTCTTTGGCCAGTATTAGAGTTCTTAGGATGTCTATAATAAGTACAGGGGTAACAATGTGCTTCAAAACAAAACAGGTGGCCTGGTTTATAAACTGTGTTTAAATGGCAAGGCCTGTTTTTCTGGACCAAAATCATAAGGATTTTAGTCTGGGAGAAGTAAGGGGAATTACATGATCTGTGTTGCTAAAAGGTAACTGACAAGAACATTTTATGGAGGAAGTGGGGCTGGCTGCTTGCCTCATTCTCTCAGTACTGTCTTTGCCCATCTCACATTGTCTTTTGATTAGAACCAAATTTGCCAGTTGCTGAAAAGGGGACTCAAATGCAGTATTATCTCCCCCATGATGCCCTTACATATATCCTTATCTTTACATTTTGACCATGTTCTTTAAGCAAGGTCTAATACCATATGTCTCAACCTTGAGAATTGCCAACCTAAGAAATCTTAAAAGAGCTAGAGCTTCTGAGGAGTATCTGGTTGGTTTGACTGCCAGACTTCTAGTTAGCAGTCAGATGCCTTAGGCACTATGCCACCAGAGCTCCTGTGCAATATTATAGTAGAAATATTTTATTATGTCAACACTTGGTATGATTAATATTCTATTATATCTATATTAAATAGATATAACAGCCTTGAGCGTTGGATGGGAAGATGGTTAAATTGAAAATTTTAGCTCTCCTTGAATTTACTACTGATATCAAGATAATTAATTTGAACTTCAAACCACTCCATTGTCTTTCAAATGACTAGGAAAAAATAATCACAGAAAGATTCAGACTGTGGACATTATATTCAATACAAAGGGAAGAATTCACTTAATTTTTTTGTTGTTTTGTCCATATAATGCAAATAATGGTATATCTATTTTGTAATATTTTTGTTTTTTATTGGTATTTATATATTTTGTATTTTAAAAAAATTATGATTTGAGAGAAAGTTTATAGAGAAAATTGGTTTTCCATTCAACAATCTATACATATTCTGTTTTGTGACATTTAATGCAATCCCCACACTATAACAGCATTCTTTCCACTTCCTACTTGAGCCCACCCCTTCCCTTCATTCTTCCTTCTCATTCTCTCCTGTCTTCTTGGCTCTAACCCTGGACAAATGTTGTCCTCTTGATCTCATATGTTTAATTGTTCTAATAAGTGCATGTCCTCCTTATATTACTGTTCACATTTTAGGCCTGTCTATCATTTGGCTGACACTTGAGTCACAGGTGTTAAGTTCAGTTCTAGCTTGAAGGGTGTCTAAGAGCCATTGTCTCATAGGTTCCACAAGTCTTCATCAGTCCAATAAGCCTGGCCATTTTTATGATATTGTGTTTTGTTCCACATTTCTCCTCTCTATCTGGGACTTTCTATTGTGAACCTTTATAAGTGGTCAGCTGGAGATGATCAAGGTCTTTGGGTCTCAGGTTTGTGGAAGCTGGGGTTTGCATGGTCCATTAGTCCTTTGGACTAATTGTTTCCTTCTGTCTTTGATTTTCTTCATTCTTTGCTTCAGATGAGGAGAGACCAATAGTTGTGATGTAGATGGCCTCTCCCAAACTTTTAAGACCCCAGCCACTATTTACCAAAGTAGGATGTAGAATATTACCTTTGTGGATTATGTTACGCCAATTGACCTTAGTGTCTCAAGAAACTATGGTTTTGAGCTTCCAGACCCAGTAACTCACTCCCTCAAAGAGTTTTTGACTGAGAAGTTTTCATAACTTTGCTCCCCTATATGCTCTACTACATTTATAGATATATTTGTAGCACATATAAATATATCAGTAGATTTATCCTCTGTCAAACCTATGTATATTCGTGGGTGTAGTCCCATTCACCTTCCCATCCTGTTTAGTGTCTATCTATGGATCCACTTGTAAATTATTGTTATTACTGTTATTGCAGGACTGTGTATGTAATAGTCTTTGTTGCCCTTAAGTCTTGTGCTTCTCCCTGTGTCTTCTACTGTCTTGGTCATTTTGTGCTGAACTTCCCCTTATTTCTTTTCCTTTTACTGAAGTTAATACATGTCTGCCTTTTAGTTTATGATTTACCCAAACTGCACCTCCCCTTTCTGGTTACTTTCAAAGAATGTTTTTGTGTATAAACCTTTTTTATTGTTGTTCACTTTTATATTAGGGTCTCATACACTAATTGGCCTTTTGCAATTGACTAATTTCACCTAGCATAATGTCCTCTAGCTTCATCCATGTTATGAGGTTTTTCACAGATTAATTGTTATTCTTCAGCTTTGCATAGTATTCTATTGTGTGTATGTACCATAGTTTGTTTATTCATTCATCTGTTGATGGGAATTTAGATTGTTTCCATTTTTTGCTATTGTGAATAATGCTGTGATGAACATGGGTGTGCATATATCTGTTCATGTCACAGCTCTCATTTCTCTAGGATATATACCTAGTAGTGGGATTCCTTGATCAAACGTATTTCTAATTCTAACTTCTTAAATAAGCTACAACTATTCAGTGGTTGTACCATTTTACAATCTCACCAGCAGTATATGAGGGTTTCATTCTCTCCACATCCTCCCAGTATTTGTTGTTTTCTGTTTCTATGAACTTTGCTATCATTACTGGGGTGAGAAGATACCTCATGGCACTTTTGAGATGCATTGCTCTAATGGTTAATGATTGTGAGTATTTCTTTATGTGTTTATTATCTGCCTGAATGTTTTCTTTGCTGAAGTGTCTGTTCATGTCCTCTTTACCTTTGAATGAATTGCTTGTCTTTTATTTTATTGAGGTGTTGAAATTTTCCATAAATTTTAGAGGTCAGTCTCTTGTCTGATATATCTTTGCCATTTTTTCCCCTTGTCTGTAGGTTCTCTTTTCACTCTTTTGACAAACTCTTTTCATGCATGAAAATGTTTAATTTTTAAGAACTCCCAGTTGTCTAGTTTGTCTTCTGCTGTTTGGACATTTTTAGTTATATTTTCTAGTGTTTTTATGCCATGTATTGGGACCCCTAAGTATTCTCTTATTTTTCTTTGATGATCTTTTAGGCTTAACACAAATGTAAAGGTCTTTGATTCATCTTGAGTTAGCTTTTGCATATTTTATGAGATATGGATAGATCCTATTTCATTTTTCTCCAAATGAATGTCTGGTTTTGCCAGCACCATTTGTTAAAGAGACTATCTCTTCCCCATTTAATACATTTCAGCTCTTTGTCAAAGATCAGCCATCCATTGTTGTTGTTGTTGTTATGTGCCATCGAGTCAGACCCAACTCATAGCAACCCCTCCTTGGGTTTCCGAGGCAATATCACTACAGAAGTAGATTACCCAACCTTCCTTCCAAGGAGTGGCTGGTGGATTTGAACCACCAGCCTTCTGGTTAGCAGTCAAGTGTCTTAGGCACTATGCTACCAGATTATTTCTGGCTTCTTAATTGTTTTCCATAGGTCTATGTGTCTGTGATTATCAAATTGTTGTTGTTGTTGTTATTATATGCCGTCGAGTCGGCCCCGACTCATAGTGACCCCTCCTTGGGTTTCTGAGGTGGTATCACTATGGAAGTAAGATTGCCCAACCTTGCTTCTGAGGAGTGGCTGGTGGGTTTGAACCACCAGCCTTCTGGTTAGCAGTTAAGTGCCTTAGACACTATGCTAACAAAGCTCCGATACCAGGCTGTTTTGACTGTTGTGGCTATCTTGGCTATATAGAAAATTTTGGCATAGAGAAGTGTAAAGCCTCCCACTTTGTTTTTCTTCTTTAGCAGTGTTTTCCTTATCTGGGGCCTATTTTCTTTCCATATAAAGTTGAAAATAAGTTTTTCCATCCCTTTAAAGAATGATAGTAGAATCTGTATCAGGATTGAATTGTATCTGTAGATTTATCTGGGTATATTATCATTTTTATAATTTTAAGTTTTCCTACCAATGACCATGGTATATTTTTCCATTTATTTAGGTCTCTTGTGTTTTTTTCTAGTAGTGTTTGTAGTACTCTTTCTATAGGTCTTCTGCATCTCTCTTTAGATTTACTCTTAAGTATTCATCTTTTGAGTGACTATTGTAAACAGTCCTATTTTCCTGATTTTCTGTTGAGAGTTCTCTGTTAGTGTAGGAAATTTTTACTGATTTTTTTGTGTATATCTTTTTACCCTGCCACTTTGCTGAAGTCTTCTATTAGTTCCATTACTTTTGTTGTTTAGTCTCAGGTTTTTCTATGTGTAGGATCACAACATCTTCAAATAGAGATAGTTTTTCTTCTTCTCTGATAATTTGGAAGACTATATATATATATATATATA
>NW_006921916.1:895457-899253 GCF_000298275.1 Orycteropus afer afer
TATATCTACCTCAGGTAAATATTCAGTTCATATGCCTGTCTTTTGTTTTGCTAGAAGCCACAGGAGTGGGTTTAGTTCCAGACCTGAAGGACAGCTAGGGCAGCTAGTCTAAGGGTCTATCAGACCAGCAAACATGGTCCCTTTTATTTATTTATTTATCTATCTATCTATTTATTTACTTATTTATTATGTTTTTGAGTTTTGTTCCACATTGTTCTCCCTCTCTATCCAGGATCTCCTACATAGATCCCCCTCCTAGTGGTTGACAGTGGTAGCCAGGCACCATCTAGATCTTCTGGTCTCATAGTTGTATGGGATCACGTAGTGAACCAGTTGCTAGGACTAATTGTTTCCATGAATCTTTGGTTTTCTTCATTCTTCTTTGCTCTGAACAAGGAGAGACCCATCACTGCATCTAGATGGCTGCTTGCAAGCTTTTAAGATCCCACTCTCTACTGGCCAACGTAGGAGGTGGAATAATGTTTTGTGTAGTATGTTATGCCAATTGAACTTGATGTCCCCTGTGGCAATGGTCATTCTTTTCCTAATTAACTGAGATTTGTTTGTTAATCCAGAATAGGTGTTGGACTTTGTCAAATGTCTTTTCTGTGCCAATTTATGTGATTATGTGGTTCTTTTCCTTTGTTTTATTTACTTGGTGGATTACTTTGATTACTTATCTAATGTTGAACCATCCTAGCATAGCTGGCATGAATCCCATTTGGACATGATACATTATTTTTTTGATAAGTTGTTGGAGTCTATTGGCTAATATTGAGAATTTTTGAGTCATTGTCCATGAGAGATAGTGCAACACAACCACAGCCATGGACTCATAGTGACCCCTTCTTGGGTTTCTGAGGCAGTATCCCTATGGAAGTGGATTTTCCATCCTTCCTTCTGGAGACATATTGTTCTGTAATTTTCTTTTTGAGTGATGCTCTTCCTGGTTTTGTTATCTGGGTTAGGCTTGCTTCATAGAAGGAGTTCAATACTGTTCCATCCTATTCTATATTCTGGAATAGTTTGAATAGTAGTGATGGTAGTAGCTCTTTTCTGAATGTTTGGTAGAATTTGCCATTGAAGACATCTGGACCAAGCCTTTTTATTGTTGTTTGAGGTTTATTATTATTATTATTATTATTTGTTTAATTTTTTCTCTTGTGAAGGACCTGTTCAAATTTTCTACCTCATGTTGTGTTAGTTTAGATAGTGTGTTTCTAGAAATTTGTCCATTCTTCTAGGTTTTTGTATTTGTTGAAATGGAGTTCTTTATAGTATTTGGCTATCATACTTTTTAATTTCCATAAGTTTGTTGTGACATTGCATATTTCAGTTCTTACTCATGTTATTTGTTGGATCTTCTTTTCTTTTTTAAAATTTGACAGTGGTTTGACAATTTTATTGACCTTTTAGAAGAACCAACTTCATGTCTTGATTCTCTCTATTGTTTTTCTATTTCATTTATCTCTTCTCAAATATTTATTATTTCCTTCCTTCTGGTGACTGTAGGCTTTTTTGCTGTTCTTTTTCTAATTGTTGGAGATGTTATGTTAAGGTATTGATTTTGGTTCTTTCTTCTTTTTTGGTTTGTGTGTTTATTGCTATAAATTGTCCTCTGAGCACTGCTGTTTCTGTGTCCCCCAAATTTTTGTATGTTGAATCTATTTGATCAGAAATTAATATTACCACTCTTTTTTTTTTTTTTTTTTGGTTACCATTTGCTTAATGTATGTTTTTCCATCTTTTTCCTTTTGTGTTATTTTTGTCTTTGTGTCTAAGTTGTGACTTTTGTAGAAAATATATTGATAGATCATGTTTTCTTATCCATACTGCTACTCTCTGTCTCTTGACTCATGAATTTAATCAATTTACATTCAATGTAATTTTTGATAGCTATGAATTTACTGCTGCCATTTTGCTATTTGTGTGTGTGTGTATGTGTGTGTGATATACTGATGGTTTCATAATTCCATGTATTTTACTGTGCTGAGCTTATTTTGTTTATGGATTATTGTTATAATTTCCTTCATTGCTATTGTTTTAGTGTTTACTGAGAATTTATGATTTTCTTCTTTTTTATTTTAGTGTGAAGGTTTATTAATTTCCTATGAGGTCATACTGTAATTTTTTTTTTCCAGTTTGTCTTTGGCTTCTTTTTTATTTTTTATTTTTTTAATGTTTAATATGGTTTGGGTGGAAGTTTACAGAGTAAATTCATTTTCTATACAGCAGTACATACACATTTTGTTTCATGACATTGACTGTAATTCTCCACAATGTAACAGCTCTCTTCTCACTTCCTCCCTGTAGTTATCTCTTCTCTGTGTCTCTCACTCCCATGCATTCCTACCAATGAAACTAATCACTTTGTTCCTTTGATGCATTTTCTGACAATCAATGCAATCAACCACTTTAAGCATTTAAATTTTTCTCTTTGGTATAAAGTTTAATCAGTAAACTCAGCATGGATACTTATTATGTCATTATATCATTCCATTTAAAGTTTTATTCTAGCTAGCACACAATTTATCACTTCAAAATAAAATTGTCAAGTATTTGTAGGCTTAATTAATAACCACACCACCAAGTTGATGCCTGAAGTACTACAACAAAGTCTTTCTCCAATGGGAAGCATCACCCTGACACAGTACACAGATGCCACCAACCAGATTTCTTACTTGCATCTGCTTTGGTCCAGAACCTTTGCTTGGTATTGGCAATGCTGAACAAGATACCCTCACTGCTCCAATATGAGATCAGGATGGTGATGTTATTACTTCTCCAGGACTACAATATTATAAAGAACTGAGATATAAGCTATCTCTGGACTCTCCAACGGAATGACCATTGGCTAGACTTTCAACAGTGCATTCAAAGGAGTACTGGTGAAGATACTGAGAGAGATGAGACATAGACATCTTTCTCCCACTGCTAACTGAAAATGACAGCCATAGATACTCTTGAAATATAAGATTTAATTTAAAAACCAGAATTAAATAAAGAAAGGGAAGATAAATGATCTAATAAGTGTAGAATAAGTGTAGAAGACCATTCCTCAGAGGCAGTCCAGTTGTAAACAATGAACAAAATGACTTATTGGCCAATAGAAAGGATATTTTACTGTTCACACCATCTGGACTTTGTGCTTTGCTTTACATTTTATTTTCCTAAATAAATATATCCAGACAGAAGTTATCCAATAACTTAAAAATGCTTTTTAAAACTGGAATTCTAATTTATTATTATTAAGGTTGCTAGGCAATGAACTCTAGTAATAATAAGAGGTAAAGAAACATTTCAAGATTCAAGTTCATGTCCATTTGACTTGCTAATGTTTCAATGCTGAACAAAGGCCAAAATAAGGAGTGAATTCAATGGTGTATTCTTTGGAAATACAGAATTTTCCCACTGAGACTTTGTTACAGATCTGAAGAAAATTGACAAACTCATTTAAATTTCAACTTTTGTTATGGTCCTATCATGAGCCACGATGCTTATTAGGGAGATTATATGTGCAGATCACCTTCAGGCAATGAAATAGAATTGGAATAATGCTGGATGATATTAACACAATCTATCACAGCTTGAGGTTTTCATAGATATGCTGCAGATTCTCCAGAACTTCTTTAATTATCACATAATAATTCTATTAATATTTGAAAAGCAATGTACTAGGACTATGGAGAAATAGAAGTCTTAGTCTCTGGCTTAAGGAAATTAAAATATAGATGCAGATTAGCTGAGATAATTGGGAATTATCAAGGAATATATAATAGAATATTAACACATAAAA
>NW_006921916.1:899742-904412 GCF_000298275.1 Orycteropus afer afer
ATAATATATATTATATAAAATTCTATAATATATATTATATAAACATATAAAAAATATAGATCATACATATAATGTTGTTGTTAGGTGTCATCATGTCAGCTCCAACTCACAGCAGAATGGACAGTAGAACAAAACATTGCCTGATCCATATATATGCATGTTGAGAGAATTACTGAGAGAAATTCTCATGGGAGATATAAAGAGAACCAATATTTTTTAGAATAAATTTAGAATTACAATAATATTACAGCACCACCATCTCCAAAAGCCTCATTTGAACTTTTTTCTTCCCCCAAAGCATAAGTCATCAACAAAGTTATATTTTAGATTGTAAAAATATTTTATTATAAATGATAAAGCTTCAACATAAAAGGTGAAGAATGGATGAAATTGACAGGATCATATAAAAATTAATAAATACATTTTTCATTTCAAGTGTTGTTTCTGCTAAAATTATTATAGAATAGTTTATACCATCTTCATAGAAAAAAATCTCCAACACATTTTTTGTGAAAGAAAATTTTTCAGGCCTTCACTACAACCACATGAAACCAAGGTAAAAGGATGACTAGAATAGTAACTAGTTGTTTTAGATGCCATGGAATTGGTTCTGACTCATAGCAACACTATGTACAACAGAACAAAACACTGTCTAATACAACACTCCTGTACCATCTTCACAATCATTCCCTGGGCCCATCATTGCAGTCATTGTGTCAATCCATCTCATTGAGGGTCTTACCTCTTTTCACTCACCCTCTACTTTACCAAGAATGATATCCTTCTCCAAGGACTGGTTCCTTCTGATAACACGACTAAGGGATGAGAGAAGTCTGACCATTTTGAAATCTAAGGGGCACTCCAGCACTTCTTCTAAGACAAATTTTTTCATTCTTCTGGCACTACATAATATATTCAATATTGTTTTCTAATACCAAATTCAAATGCATCAATTCTTCTTTGGTCTTTTTTATTCATGGTCCAACTCTGACATGCATATGAGGCTACTGAAAATACCATGGCTTGGTTCAGGTGCACCTTACTCTTCAAAAGTGATATCTTTGCTCGTTAATACTTTGAAGAGGTTTTTGCAGCAGATTTTCTCCAACACAGAACAACTGGCCAGGGATGTCCTCCTAGATAGTTTTTTTCCTGAGGTTTTTATTCCTAATCTCTTGTTAACTTTCCTATGCATAGTTATGATCATAATCAACAGTTAACTATGCATAGTCCTTACATGCATATGAGGGACAAATTATGTTAATCTATTTGCTATTCTATTTCTTATTTTACAGAGATCTTAATTAAATCCCCAGAAATGCAGCAAATTTTATCTGAATAATTTGGCACGAGAAGAAACCCAGCTTCCTTTCTCTATAAAAGTAATTCATTTTTCCTAATAAAATGATTACAGGAAAACCATAGTAGCTTGGATTATATTTCATCACTGGAGAGAGTAAACACTACACTTTTGGCACATATTTGACACTATAGAAACTTAAGGTAAGTTTTCACATGATTCCCATTGAAATCATATATAGACCTAATAGACCATGAAGAAGAAAATAAAAAATCATTGCTCATTGCTACCAGCAACTTGTATACTCTCTATGTCATACTGAACTATTCTCTCTGAAGCCAACAGCAGGAAAGAAACATGGTTATGGACACGAGTATACTTAATAAGATTATAAAAGCTTGAAAATTAATAATAGACTCCAACCTTAGTGATAATTCTGAAGAAAAATAAAAGGAAAAGGAGGGTGTTTAATGTGATAGTTAAAGTAGTGTGTCAACTTGACTGGGACATGATTCTCAGTGGTTAGTAGTTATGTTGTAGTCATCCTCCATGATGAGATCTGCTATGAACAGTCAATCTGTGGAAAAGAGAGTTTCCTCAGAGATGTGGCCTGCTTCTAATACATATGACATCCTGGCAAAACTCTCTGGCTTTTTGCTCAGTCTGGATCCTGCAACTGGCTCATCATCAAAGAACCTCTGATTCTTTGGACTTGAGCAAGCTGCCTGCCATATTGTCTGCTGGTCTTAGATTCTTCAGCCTCTGCAGCCTGTGAGGCAGCAGCTTGCCATCTGACCTGTCATTCTTGGTTCATCAGCCCCTGCAGCTACGTGAGACAGGAGAAGCCTTCAGCCTGGAGTCCGACTCATGAACTTGGCATTTGCCAGGCTTTACAACCTGATGAGTCATTTCTTTGAGACAACCTTCACTGGTTTTGCTTCTCTAGAGAACAGAGACTAAAACATTTAGCTAAAGCTTTCATAAAAAGGGGTTCTTTATTACTTAAAAAGGGAGATCTCATGAATCATGTAGTAAAATGTTAATATCATGGGTCTCAAATATTTTATAACTTTTAGCATATGATTTATATATTTCATAATTATAAAAAAAAAAAATCTTTGTTTTTTAAAGAAAGAAAACCACTGCCATGGATGATAAAAAATAACAATTGTAAGCATTATGCTTTATGAAGGTTATATGTATTATTTTAAGATAATCAAAACATATTAATTCATCACAGTCTGATATGTGTTTTCAGAGTACCATGTAAAAAAAAAAAACACTGAAAATCATAAAAAGAATTTGCAAAACTATTTGAGTCACACATATTAAAGTAATCCAAAATTTTATTTGCAACTATTCTAATAAACTAGAATACTTGCCTAGATAAGCTCACACAATGTTCCTGTTGATTTGTTTAAAAATAAAAATAGATGCTAGCTATAGATGAGCCATGTTGTGTACTAACTAATCCATTGTTAGTGCAGTATTAGGTCACATGTTCGTTTACTGAGAGTTCATCAGTTGCCTCTTGAACCATTAGAGGCTGAAGAGTCCATGTCACACTGTGTAGCTTTGTACTGCAGGCTAAACATGGGTTTACTCCACAATTAAGTTGAACACATTCTGACATCATTCCTACAAGGTCTCATATGAAATGTGCAGCTGTTGTAAATTGTCCTGTGGCTTTACTGTGAATCTATAATCAATGCACAGCAGGAACTCACAAAAAGGGGAATGTGACATTTAGGCCAATTTTTCCTGTACTCAAGATCGCCCTGAGCCACATAACAAACAGTGAAATTATTGACATCTTTGCTTGGAGTACAGGTTTCCACTTAAGAATAATTCCAAAATGATACCATCTTGTACTCGACTTGGCCATCTATAAGAATTAGGACCACACATCTTCAGACAAAGACTGAAAAGATTGATCACATAAAATTCCCGATGGAACAAATTACTGAAATTTGTTTTTCAATAAAAATTAATGAAATGCAAGAAGTAGTTGTGAAATCCAAATGAATTTATAAACACTAGAGAAATCTAAAACAGAAGTGTGTATAAAAGCAATAATTATGATGAATTTCAAATTATTGCAGAAGAAAAATAAATAGTAGTAACAGAGTTGGAGAATTAAATTAAAATAAAGATGTCCTACATTTCTTATTTAATTAACAATAAGAGTAGTGATTGATTAACTTTAATATTTGATAAATCAAGTGTTGAGTATCAATCACAAAAATAGAAATATAATTTATAACTTCCAAATTGTAGAGAGAAAAGAAGAAATAGTGAAAATTTGATCAAGCTGATTAAAAGCAGAAGAAAAAGAAAACATGGGGAACAAAACACAAACCCAAAATAAAATGGTAGGAAAAATTAGAACATATCTTTAAGGAAAGTATTGTAAGAGATTAAACTTAGTCACTAAAAGAAAGATTCTCAAATTGGATTAATTGGAAAAATCCAACTATATTCTCTTTACCAAAAAAAAAAAAAAAACCCAAAACATGACACATGACAACAGAATGGCAGATGTTTTATGTCCATTGTAGCATCATTTTGTTATAGTCCCAACCTAGAAATAACAAGTGTCCAATCATAGAGAAGTGGATGAAGAAATAATTATATTATTTGGTATGAATGGATTATATTTACTTGTATGAATATGTATAAATTAAAAAAAATATGTGAATGAAGGTTAGTTATGAAAGGATGTTTATAATATGATGCCTTCAACATAGAAAAAAATTAGCACATGTACAATGTAAATATCTGCGTATGTTGTATAACCATGCAGTATTGCCTTGTTGTTCAAAGAGAACAAGGGATTATTGCATGGAGAATCAGGAAAGGAGTGCATAAAGGAGTGCAATTCAATCTGTATAATGAGCAAATAATCCAAGAAGCTGGACTACATTAAGAAAGAACATGGCATCAGGTTTGGAGGAAGCACATTAACAAGCCATGATATGCAGATAACACAACCTTGCTTTCTGAAAGTGAAGATGACTTAAAGCACTTACTGATGAAGAAAAAAGACTACAGTCTACAGTATGGATTACACATCAACATAAAGAAAGTGAAAATCCTTACGACTGGATCCATAAGCAACATCACAATAAATAGGAAAAATGATTGAAGTTGTCAAAGATTTCAGGTTACTTGGTTCCACAATCAACACTAATGGAAGCACCAGTCAAGAAATCAGATGTATAAGCTCAATTGGCGTAACATACCACACAAAACATTATTCCACCTCCTACTTTGAGAAGTAGGAGCTCTGGTAGCATAGTGCCTAAGGCACTTGACTGCTAACCAGAAGGCTGGCGGTTCAAACCCACCAGCCACTCCTCGGAAGGAAGAT
>NW_006921916.1:905187-909293 GCF_000298275.1 Orycteropus afer afer
AAATATACCAAGGTGTGCCTAACCCAAGCCATGATGTTTTCAATCATGTCATATGCATGTGAAAGCTGGACAGTGAGTAAGAAATAACAAATAAGAGTTGATGATTTTGAGTTGTGATGTTAGCAAAGAATACTAAAAGTACTATGGACTGCCAGAAGAATGAACAAGTATATGCTGGAAGAAGCCCAGCCAGAGTACTCTTTGGAAGTAAAAATAGCCAGACTTTGTCCCATCTACTTTGGTAATGTCAGAAGAGACCATTCCTTGGAGAAAGATATCATGCTTGGTAAAGTGGAGGGGTCAATGATAAAGGGAAAACCCTCAAAGAAATGGATTGACACAGTGGGTACCATGATAGTCTCAGATATAGCAAGGATTGTGAGCCTGGCACCAGGATTAGGCAGTGTTTTATTCTGTTGTACATAGGGTTGCTATGAGTCTGAGCTGACTTGATGGCACCTAACAACAACAACAACAACAACATAGGTAGTATAAAGATTTGAAAACATGCATGAGAAGGAAACTAACTCTGTGTTAGTGATAACATATAGGAAAGGAGAAGAAAGAAATGTTGGGTAAGGGTTTTGGTTAGATAATATCCATATCTTAAAAATCTAAGTAAAATAATATTTGTTAAATCTGGCTGAGGACTAATTGAATATATGCTATATTTCTGTATATTTAAAAATATAATAATAAAATAGGTAAGAAATACTTAGCTCACGCCCAAATATTAAACCATCAATATCATCATAACTTTTTCTCTTACAAAACTTCCTAATTGATCTCTTCTTTCTTCCACACATCAGATAATGTTTATCCTACTTGGAGTTTATAGACTGCTTTTAAGTATATGTGTGTTAAGCTTCAAAATCTCTTGTATGTTTCTATTTCCTATGACAAAGGTGGTAACAAGGATGGGGGTCTAGAAGAGAGCATTATGAGTTTGAACCACTTACTTACTAGAATTGAAAAGCCCTATAGATATTTGGGAGCTCTGGTGGCATAGGACCTAAGGCATTTGACTGCTAACCAGATGGCTGGCAGTTCAAATCCACCAGCTAGTCCTTGGAAGGAAAGTTGGGCAATCTACTTCTGTAGTAATAGTGACTTGGAAAACCAAAGAGGGGTCACTATGAGTCAGATCTGACTGGACAGCAGTGAGTTTGGTTTTGTTTGGCATGGATATTTAAGCCAGCCCCAAGACCAGTGGAAGGCGAGAGTTCACAGGCATGAAGGCAACCCAGGGCCAGGCTGCAGTAAGTCAGCCCTGGGACCAGTGAAAGGCAGGATTTCGGGGGGCAGGCCAGGTAAGTGAGCAGATCAGAGGAGACCAGGAAATGTGCAGAGCAGTTTGGAACAACTATGGGAGACAAATTTTCTGTCAGTTTGTCATACTGTGGTGGCTTGGATGTTGCCATGAGGCTGAAGGCTATGCCACTGGTGTTCCAAATGCCGGCAGGGTTACCTGTGGTGGACAGATTTCAGTGGAGCTTCCAAACTAACACAGACTCGGAAGAAGGAAGAGGCCATCCAGTTCTAAAAGTATTGACCAGTGAAAATCCTTATGAATAGCAGTGAAACACTGTCTGATGTATTACTGGAAAATTTTATGATTAACCCTGAAACATTGTGTGACATAGTGCTGAAGTTTGAGCCCCTCAAGTTGGAAGGCACTCAAAATACAACTGGAGAACAGTTGCCTCCTCAGAGTAGAGCTGACCTTAATGATGTGGATAGAGTAAAACTTTTGGAACCCCCATTTATTGATCTGGCACATCTCAAGATGAGAAGAAACAGCTGCAAACATCCATTAATAATGGGAAATGGAATGTATGAAGTATGAATCTAGGAAAACTGGAAGATGTGAAAAATAAAACAGAATGCATTAAGATCAATATCTTAGGCATTAATGAGTTGAAATGGTCTGGTTTTGGCCATATTGAATCAGATGATCATAAGATCTACTACGACAAATTGAAGAAGAATGGAGTGGTACTCCTCATAACAAAGAATGTTTTGAGATATGTCCTGAAGTACAGTGCTGTCAGTGATAGGATAATATCCATATGCCTACAAGGAAGAACAGTTAATTCTACTATTATTTAAATTTACACACCAACCACCAAAGCCAAAGACGAGGAAATTGAAGATGTCTACCAACTTCTTCACTCTGAAATTGACTGAACATGCAATCAAGATGTGTTGATTATCACTGGTGACTGGAATGCAAAAGTTGGAAATAAAGAAGAATCACAAGTATTTGGAAAATATGGCCTTGGTAATAGAAATGTTGCTGGAGATCGCATGATAGAATTTTGCAAGACCAACTTCTTATTCATTGCAAACATCTTTTTTCAACAACACAAACAGTGGCTATACACATGGGCTTTGCCTGATGGGCTACACATGAATCAGATTGACTACATCTGCAAGAGGCACTGAAGAAATTGGTGAAAAACAAGGCTCCAGGAGTTGACAGAATACCCATTAAGATGTTTGAACAAACAGATGTCCCACTGGAGGCACTCACTCATCAATGTCAAGAAATTTGGAAGACAGGTACCTGGCCAACTGACTGAAAGAGATGCATCTTTGTACCCATTCCAAAGAAAGGTGATCCCACAGAATGTGGAAATTATCTAACAATATCATTGATATCACACATAAATAAAATCTTATTGAAGATAATTCAAAAATGGTTGCAGCAATATATTAACAGAGAACTTCCAGAAATGCAAGCTGGATTCAGAAGGGGACATGGAACATGGATATCATAGCTAATGTCAGATGGATCTTTGCTCAAAGCAAAGAATACAAGAAAGATGTTTACTTGCGTTTTATTGACTATGCAAAGGCATTCAATTGTATGGATTATAATAAATTATAGATAACATTGAGAATAATGAGAATTCCTGAACACTTAATTGTACTCATGAGAAACCTATACATAGACCAGGAGCTATCATTCGAACACAGCAAGGGGACACTGCATGGTTTAAAATCAAGAAGGGAGTGTGTCAGGGTTGTATTCTTTCACCATACTTATTTAATCTGTATGTTGAGCAAATAATCTGAGAAGCTAGACTATATGAAGAAGAATGTGGCATCAGGATTGGAGGAAGTCTCATTAACAACCTGAGATATGTAGACAACACAACTTTGCTTGATGAGAGTGAAGATGACTTGCAGTACTTACTGATAAAGATTAGGGACTGTAGTCTGCAGTATGGACTACACCTCAATATAAAGAAAAAAAAGTCTGGGTAAGATGGTGGAATAGGCAGAAAAACTGCACAGACACTCTTCAACAAAGTAAAGGAGAACCAATTAACACAGACACAGAAGATAATCCTGGACCCCTGAGCCTTGAAGGGAAGGATATAGAAGTGGACTAAACTCCAGCTAGCAGAAGAATTTGCATGAAAATACCAAAAAAAGGAGACATATGGAGCTGCAGTCTGGCAGCGATCCTGAGTGATCCTGACAGCACAGACAGCTCAGAGATTGCCGAGTGGTGGTAGGACCTAAGAATTAACCTAAAAATCAGCCCTACTAGCCATGGACTGCATGGAGGACTGCTCTGGTGGCTGGGGAATAAAAAGCTAAGCAGCAGCAAAGAGGAAGGCAGGCTGAGCTGGGGACTTTTGCCTGTCCAGAGGGTGCAGCAACTTTGAATGTTTACAAACGGCTTGACCATTTTGGATATTTAAAGTGACAGCATTCTCCCAGATTCCAGGGGCTTAAGAACAGGTTTCAATTGCCAGTAACCCTGGAAATCCTGGACCTGGATGGCTGGAAAGGTGTGACATTCCCCTTGTTACTCTTATACCCCACATCTGCTTGGTGAATGGAGGTGTACATCCCCTACTCCCACCCACCTTCTGGGCCCGCAAGAACTCCATCCCAGTCTATGTGCTTGGTCAGAGCCTGGGTGCCCTCCCCTGCCCTCCCCCAATTTTATTTTTTATTTTTTTCAGTTTCTTTTTTTGTGATTTTTAGTTTGCTTGCTTTTGTCTGTTTTAAAACTACTATTATTATTACTGGGGTGGAACCCAGGAAGCCAAAGAGAAGAGTGTTCAGCCAGGGGGCAGTTTAAGCATAGG